>NC_064535.1:8582862-8949112 GCF_023856365.1 Brienomyrus brachyistius | reverse complement strand
GGCTGATAACTGGCTAACTGACTAGACAAGACTCTTTTCCAGACAAGAGCCAGATGATATTACACAGAGGACAAAGTGTGGGCAAGGATGCTGTCAGTCTTACTCATTTTAAATAAACTATGCCCACATATACCCAAAATAGACATAATGATGTTAAGAAATGTATATCATCTCCATCTGTGCTTCCATTGCACACTGCAGTTGAGTTAGGGCACATCTGACGGCAAGTTTGACGCTACTCGCTCCCCTTTCCATTCAGCAGCGGACAGCTTTACCAACATCACTGCACTGACAAGCTCCTCCACCCCTGCCTCCAGCCCCTGTGTTTGCCACCAGCACACTCATTTGCTTTGCAACAAGTACCGGTACAAACCATCCCACGGAAACACGCAAAGTAGCACCTTGAAAAGGTAACCTGACGGCAAGGCTGCAGAGTTAACTGGCTGGTTCTTCTCGCGCAGCTTCATGGAGGCAGCCTTGCTCTCCATCAGTAGCTATCAGTCATGATGACATTCTAATTGCAGACAACTGTGACTAATTACTCCAGTCGACCTTTCCTCCCCAAATTCCGTCACATACTTCACTGTCAGCCTCTGACACGGAACCTTAACAAGAAGGAGCATCGTTTGATTTCAAATTAAAAGCAGCATGCTACAGGTAGCAAATACAAAAGAGATAAGTCTGAATACCCTTCCTCTTTTCCCATTCCTCTAACACCACTCCTCATCTACAGTTACATCAGCTTCTATAGCCTTAAAGGATGCCTTATTAAATATCCAGCCTGATTTCCACCAGACTTTCCAATGTCCACTTCAATCTACTCTTGTTTTAAATAGTTTGTGCTTCACTGTAGGTCTTGCAATTTGTTACTATTTAAAGCTCATCTGCTTGTATAATTAATTGCATATAATTTTGTAATTATAAACGAATGGATCCAAGTATAATAAAGAATAGAGAATCATAATGTATTCCACCAGGAATTGTTAATTTCCTTAGAGAATATATGGGCATTTTCTTGCCACTTAATAAAGTGCTTATATCCTAATTATATTGGAATAATGTTGATATATTGGACAGTAATTGGATGAAATTCTCTTAATTATATCAATTATGAATATTTTATGCTATAACTGTTTGTGTTTAACTAGGAGGAACTTGAAAACAGTTAAATCAAGTGAAAGGCAGGATAGCAAACATACTGAAATCTTTAATCGTGTTAATCACACCCTGTCTAGTTCACTAAATGGTTAGCCAAGAGAAAATGAGAAAATCCTAAATTTCACAAAGGAAAAGTCATGCTGAATAGGTAGTTAGACCATCAACGACCACATGTTACAAGGAATTTAGACCAGTGCTTCCCAACCTGCTGCTTTGGTAACCACAGAAAGTTCACAATTTTGCTTCCTCTCAGCTCCTGGGAAGTGGACAGTCTGACAGGGAGCTGGGAGGGAGCAAAAACATGAACTGCCTGGGAGTCCCTGAGGTCCAGGTTGGGAAACACTGATTTAGACAGAGGAAGATAGAGTAGAAAATAATACAGGCACAGGAAGAAACCTTTGTCCGGGAAGGGATTTGAACCCAACTGGGAGCGTGATACTACAAAGCAATGCATTACACCACTATGACACCACATACAACTGACAAACAAAAAGCAGAGCAAGAAGATGACACTTACATGCAAAACACCCATCCATCCACTTTCTAATCACTAATCTTTGTCAAGGCTGCCTATCCAGGCAGTACAGAGCCCGAGACCTGACACGTGCACACCCACACTCTTACACGCAGTCGTAGTCTATCGCCAGTGTATAGGGGCCAGTTAAGGCTAACTGCGCGTCTTGGGTTGAAAATTACTTTGATGTCAACCTACTGCAGAATGCAGCTTTTTCTCATACATCGTCTGCAAATGCATCTTTCTCATTAAAATTCTGGAGAAACATATAACAGTGATGCTAAAGGGTACGATTTATAAGTATAACAAAAGACGTAGCAGCTAAATGAGAAACTTGGGGGGAAAAAAGTATTGTGGATTTGCACTCTGCATTAAGCTAACTGGAACTCGCATCGTCAGCATATTGGGTTCCATCTCAGTGATTGCCAGTTTAAATGAAGGGGGGGTCAACCCCAAAAAATATCTAGTAACAGTCTTAAGAAATTATGGTCTGCATTCACTCGTGAAAACTTTATGAGTGAACTTTATTTTAACCCCAAGGGTCACCTCATTTTGCTTTATTTTAGCACAGACGGCAACGTTGAACCTTTGAGGTTCAAGACACCGGATCATTTTCTTGTCACTGAACCGTTCTTATAAAATGAACTTGGCAAACAGTGGGACGAAGCACAGCCGGCATTTCTGATTCCTTATTTTTCTCCTCATCTGCTCTGCCGCACACTAACAATGGGCCGGTAACATTGCTAAAGTTCAGTTCCTTTCATACACACACTGAGAAGGTTACGGAGAATAATGCCTTGAGCCCAACACCAAGCCCTGCGTCTCGCCTTCATTCGGGACTGACATGGAGGTGAGGGATGATTCCGTGAAAGGATTCCATTAACACAAACCCGTAATCACTTGGAGTCGTGGCCACAACTCGTGATTCTGGTGCACTCGTGATTGACCTCATAGCCCCACAGCACCATTATTAAATTACATGCATTTGACAACTGCTGTTTACATAGGTCCGTTCAGAAACAGAGTTCATGTATCTGTATATGCTTACCTCCTCCATGAAGGCTTTTATACTTCTTTTTGTAGTAATGCCCATGTTTCAGAAGTCATTAAAACATTCCAGCCAAGTAGCAACTGTTAAAAGGAGGGTTTTTTCCACTTTTACTTGTACTGAATGGCTATACATTAGCGTTCAGTGAAGGAGCAACTTAATCCGCTCCTGTTTCCGTGGAAATGAATCAGCTAAGAACTTTGTTGCTAAGATACATTATATCCTGAATAGATGATAACTAAAGCTAAAGATAAGGAAAGGAATTAAGCCTTTACAGGCTTATATCCTTTACAGTACAATCTGCAGACAGTGACACGTATTTGGCGTTTGGTAGAATTGAGTATTGTACTCAGACACGGCAAAGGGAACAGAAAACTTTTTCTTAGAAATTGTAATTGGTTCCCCCTGGGAAAATGTCAAAGCCTAATTCAGCAATTCAGTTACACATAGAACAGAGAGTTCATGTGATGATGATGATGTTGATAAAAGGCAAACTGCAACTCCTTTCTGAAAGGTGTAACTAATGTGTAATTGTGACACTTCATTAACCCTTCGATTTTCTGCACTTGGGATAATGAGAGTCTTATTCCATTCTTTATTAAATCTTTGCAATGCTCTCCAAGTCCAAGATAGCACTTCATTTGAAGCATTATCTGAATTAATAAGATGTGTGCAGGTAAACATAAGCTGTATTCTACCGTAAGACATCTAACATAATGTCCGTCTATAATAATAACATTATATAGCTGATTTTGCATAGAACTTGTAATTTACAATTGTCCTGTACACAATGTTTAAACAAAAAGGAGTGAAGTCTTCAAGGGTGCACTTACAGCTGAAGTGTAAATCCCAGCTGTTTTCCTCACTGCTTCAGCAGAAACGTTCCAATTTATTTTACTGGTTTTGGTCACAATAGGCAAAAAATATAGCCTAATCTTAACTGTAGTGCTACACCATTTTCCAGAGAAGCTTAGTCTGAGTCACTTGGGAAGCTATCGCTATCTAAACGGGCAACTAGATAAATGCTTGAGAAAAAGTTCTAATTGAAGAAGTTTATTTTATATAAAATGTATGCACAGCCTATAGAAAATATCCCCATCCTTTTCTCATTTTCAATATTTTAAGAGGAAACAGCAGCTAATGGCAGAACAAATGGAAATCCCTATATTACGGTTCTTCTAAATATGTTCAGATCCAACCAATTACAGAATTCACACAACAAGATGGAATCTGTGCATCACAGATAGCTCAGAACCTGTAAACAACTACCTTTGTAAGAGCCCACATCTGTCTAGTGTAATTAAATAAAATATTAAAGGTTATTATGAAAGCCAAAGAGCTTTCTAAACAAATCTAGGATAAATCCGAGATCAACAGTGGAGTATGTAAAACATCAAAGAAAGCATCTAATATGCTTTAGTATACATTAAAAGCCAGCCACTGAGAAATGGGAACTTTGCATCACTGCCGACAGTCTGCACAGAGAAGTTAATCTTCCAAAACTTACCTATTAAGTGACAAAAATAGTTACAAGAACTTCTGAAAACTGATTGATACTTAATCAGACTGAATCTAATTTTCACTAAGGATTAGTGTTGAATGATTTTCCTGCAAAATGTTTTTAAATTTGGCATAATCTAAGGGTGCAAAGCGGATAGACAATTACTCCAGAAGACAGATATATTGCCAAAGGCATTTCTACCAGGAAACTCTAGAGGCCTGAATTCATATCTAACGCAGGCATTTAAGTTTTATATTTTTCATTTTGTAGTAAAAAAAAAAAGACAGCAAAATAACTTTTTACCTCTTCATACTTCCTAATTTACCTCTGGAGATCAATAAAGTACTATCTCACCTCTCTTATCTCTCAGCCTATATTTTGAATAGCTTTCGTACAATAAAGAAATCAAGTCAAACAAGGTTAATTTGATATAAATTAAAGGCTTTAAGTCTACATGAGCTGACTGTTTCCTGTGCCATGTCGTCCTTTCGTCTATGAATAGGCAGTGGAAACAGCAGTTTTTTTAGGTTGCTGGTATGAATCACAAAGGTGGTGAAGCACGCAGGGTGAATCTGGACAAAGCACGCTCTGAAAGCCGGGCTGGTCTTCACCCTCGGAGGCCACATGAAGCACAAAAAATAGAATTTTCCACCTCCAGTCAGACCAGATTTCAGGTATGACTCACTGCCACTTACATGTACAGTGTGGGTATTCTGTAAGAAAAAAGACACTGGTATTTTCTAATTGTGCACAGCCATAAGAAACCCACCAAAAATGAACAAATCAGACATATACAGTCTGTACCCAGTGCTCAGGGACCCACAGACGGTCCATGTTTTTGCTCCTTCCCAGCTCCCTGCCAGACAGTCCACATTTTTGCTCCCTCCCAGCTCCCTGCCAAACAGTCTATGTTTTTGCTTGGGAGCCGGGAGGGAGCAAAAACGTGGACTGTCTGCAGGTCCCATAGGACCGGATTGGGAAACACCGGTTTAGACCATCCAACTTTTTTTCTTCTTCTTTGAATTTCCTGTTATGTAGCTGAGACCACCCTCCTCTTATCTTGTGCAGCAGATCACAACACTCATGTTATCACCAGCAGTAAATGCACCATGACCCTTATTCCAGACATCTGTATGTCTGTCTGCCCCCCCCCAGCCCCTCCCCCACTGACAGTAATACATTCTTCCAGTGCCTTTGTGAAACCGCTCTCCACTTCCTTCCCCAAATGAAGTCCTTATTCCTTCCACTCGTCCGTGTGTCATGCAATTCTCCACACTGCCCCGCCCAGAGCAGATCTTACACATATTCAAGCTGCATCCAAGTAACCAACAAGCGAAATCTGCTGAAGCTGCCAAGTTTGATAATATAATGTGCATCTGAATATGTTTACAGCCAATCAACCTGAAAGCCCCCCAGCTCGATATGCTACATCTGTATTTGCCAGCAAATGATTATAAAGATGAGCCTCCATTCATCTTTCAGCCCCTAATCCAATGCAAGGTTGGGGGGGGGGGTCACGAGGCAGGGGAACTTTCTGGATAGACACACACAAGAGGCAATTTATTTCACACACACACTGAGAAGGTTACAGAGAATAATGCCTTGAGCCCAACACCAGAAGAAGCCTTCTTGTCTTCCTAAGACTATATGTAATGATCATAAACATGCAGCAATCTTAATGTTAGTACTCACCTGGATTAAGGCTTTAATGTAACTTGTAAACACTTGACTATTTTGTAAAGTATACTTACATACCAAGACATCTGATTGATTGGACCCACCTCCTCTACTTGCTTGGACCCACCTCCTCTATAGTCTGATTGGTTATCTCTCTGAACCAATCATTTTTCTTTCTACCTTCATAACATTTTTGTGTAAGTAAACCTCCCATGAGCTTGATGTCCAAAGTCATCAACATTAAAACAAACTGAGCAATAAATAAATAAAGCAAACATTCATTTACGAAATTTAAATACTGGATGCTGGTTTTTCTTACTAGTTTGTAATTCTGATGCCTAACCATCCGATGCTTAACCTTGTAATGCTGATAGCCTAACCATCCTGGTTGTATGGGATGCCTCTGTCTCTGGGTTGCCCAATTTCCTCCCCAGGATAAAAACATAGGCACCTTTAAAAATCGTAGTATTAGCCAGAAGGGTACAGGGTAGTGGTATACCATGGGCAGGTTATCGATCTATGACATAGCCCCCCCCACCCCACCCTGCCCCCCCTACACACACAAAACAGTGCCACTAAAGTCCATGAGGCGCCCTAGGCAAGGCACACCCCCCCCCCCCCCCCCCCCACCACCCAATGTCACCATCTCAAAGGGTGTGACGCTCGGTGTAGGGTACTGCCTAGAAGAGGGCCCCTCAAGCGACCGCCTATGTAGCCTATATTAGGGGTCCTGAACCATGGCAAGTACATCACCAAACACTGGGGGTTTTCAGTGTTGGATAATCTTCCACAGTAAATTAAATATTTCCAAGCCACACCTCTTTTGGTCACCCCTGAAAATTGCATGTCAATCGCAAGTAAAAAAAAATGCAAAGTCAGACTTAGTAAACTTATTAAACACATCCTGCCAATCAATCTTCCATGGATCCTCCCTGCACAGCCCACAAATGTTTTACGCAGCATAAATCAGCCCGTGGTCATCATGCAAACGGTTGGGAATCCTTAACCTAGAGGACTGATTGGCCCTAACTACAGCCCCGTGCTGGATAAGCAGGTGAGAGACAACTGGGTGATTTTACTTAATAAAATCCAGGCAGACGTGAGACCTAGAAGGCCCAAAATACCAATATCCTGTCTGTGCGTCGTAAGCAGAATGACAAAACCAACTCAGTATGCATCAGCAAGATGAGCTTTCTGACCTCTCATCAGAGAGAGGCTCTTCCAAGCTAATTTGCACTTCATGTGATCTTGGAGAATAGTGGCTAAGAATGAAAAATGAACAACCAGCCTTACCTCTGATACCTCCTATAACCACATATATTTATCATTTTTATGAAGTACACTTGTAATCCAGAGAGATATTATTTTAAGAAGACATCTTGTCATGGGGAGTAATTTCATTTCACATGTACATTACCTGCTGTTATTTTAACATCCTATATGAATACTCAGTAGTAAAAGAATGTCGTATGCTCACTGTTATTATTTAAATACTTTGCTTCCTCGCGTTGGAAGAATACAAACTTGAAGTTTTACTTCTTTATGAAAGGGGGGCAGTGAATTTTAGAGTGATTCTACTCGCATTCAGACATGCCACTTATCCTTCTCAGACAGAAAAATATGAATAATACTGTTTGAATATACTGTGTTTTTCTCTGAAGATGGACCCAAGCTTCTCAGTATTAGCAATGCATTTTACATAAAAAATTTATTGACAGACGTTGAATAAATATCCTTCATTGCATTAGACTGTAATTCATAAAAGTGCGATAAGCTGTAATTATTCTTCATGTATAATTTTAAAGTTTTATACCAGTATTGGAACTTTACACTTTTATTTTCTGTTAACTACAAATGAATGCAATAACAAAATAGTCAGTTACTTAAGCTTTATGTTTTATTTTATAAAATTATTTATAATATTAGGGGTGGCATGTTGGTACGGTGTTACTTCACACTGGGGGGACCTGGGTTCGAGTCTTCGCCTGGGTCACATGTGTGTGGAGTTTGCATGTTCTCCCCATGTCGTCGTGGGGTTTCCTCCGGGTACTCCGGTTTCCCCCCACAGTCCAAAGACATGCTGAGGCTAATTGGACTTGCTAAATTGCCCGTAGGTGTGCATGTGTGAGTGACTGCTGTGTGAATGTGCCCTGCGATGGGCTGGCCACCCATCCTGCGTTGTTCCCTGCCTCGTGCCCATTGCTTCTGGGATTGGCTTCGGATCCCTCGCAACCCAGTAGGATAAGCGGTTTGGAAAATGTATGGATGGATGGATGGATGGATGGATGGATAACCTGCTGTAAGACTTAATACTCAAGGTGACGGGAGGAGAATCTAAAAGACTCGTAAAATGACCCCATAGAAAAAGAAATATGTTTACTACGTGGTTTTTGACCATTTGTTTTATATAAGGCTGTTTAATAGTAGAAAAATAACATCACGTTTTCCATTCTGGACAATATCCAATTTTTAAAAACAAAATTAATCTTGATCAATAGTATGTCAACAGTGAAGAAGCAAAGGTGCCACCAAAGTTTAAAGGGGTTTCAAAAATCTACAGCAGCCTGAAGCCATCATCAACAGATAATAGGAGCCCCAGGAAGTTACCACCTGAGGCTCAGCCTGAAGCCTAACCAGCCATTGCTTCTTGAAAATAGAAAGTCCCATTGGCCCCTGGTGAATTGCAAGGTAACCCCGGTGAAAGATGAAAGAAGTTATACAAATGACAATGAGAGCACAAACATTTAAATGAGAGAACACTGGTATTTTTAAAAGAGAGATGAATATATTTGTGAAGGTGAAAAACTCCATTTACATAGCTCTCCAAGAGCCTACAGACCTATCTGACAGTGGCCTCTTCAAACACATGTTGTATCTCAAAGAACAATCAGACAAGGCAGCTCAGACCAGGGTCCACACTGCTAGGTCAGTAATACTCAGAGTAGGAGACTGAGCTCCTGGTGGTGCGCTAGTGTATAGTAATACTCAGGTGTAGAGTAGGAGTCTGAGCTCCTGGTGGTGTGCTAATGTATAGTAATACTCAGGTGTAGAGTAGGAGTCTGAGCTCCTGGTGGTGTGCTAATGTATCGTAATACTCAGGTGTAGAGTAGGAGTCTGAGCTCCTGGTGGTGTGCTAATGTATCGTAATACTCAGGTGTAGAGTAGGAGTCTGAGCTCTTGGTGGTGTGCTAATGTATAGTAATACTCAGGTGTAGAGTAGGAGTCTGAGCTCCTGGTGGTGTGCTAATGTATCGTAATACTCAGGTGTAGAGTAGGAGTCTGAGCTCTTGGTGGTGTGCTAATGTACAGTAATACTCAGGTGTAGAATAGGAGTCTGAGCTCCTGGTGGTGTGCTAATGTATAGTAATATTCAGCTGTAGAGTAGGAGTCTGAGCTCCTGGTGGTGTGCTAGTGTATAGTAATACTCAGGTGTAGAGTAGGAGTCTGAGCTCCTGGTGGTGTGCTAATGTATAGTAATATTCAGGTGTAGAGTAGGAGTCTGAGCTCCTGGTGGTGTGCTAATGTACAGTAATACTCAGGAGTAGAGTAGGAGTCTGAGCTCCTGGTGGCGTGCTAGTGTACAGTAATACTCAGCTGTAGAGTAGGAGTCTGACCTCCTGGTGGTGTGCTAGTGTATAGTAATACTCAGGTGTAGAGTAGGAGTCTGAGCTCCTGGTGGTGTGCTAATGTACAGTAATACTCAGGTGTAGAGTAGGAGTCTGAGCTCCTGGTGGTGTGCTAATGTATAGTAATATTCAGCTGTCGAGTAGGAGTCTGAGCTCCTGGTGGTGTGCTAGTGTATAGTAATACTCAGGTGTAGAGTAGGAGTCTGAGCTCCTGGTGGTGTGCTAATGTATAGTAATACTCAGGTGTAGAGTAGGAGTCTGAGCTCCTGTTGGGCTGCTACTTTCCATTTATCCGTGCTCCCCTAGCTAATTCTGAGGCCCAGTAATCTGTGCTATTTTTACTAATATAGTTTGCCAGATAAAACTATTTAAGCAAGTTATATCCTGACAATGCGGCAAAGCACCTGCAAATCTAAATAGGTACAATATTTAATCTCAAGGTGAATTTCATGTATTCCTTCTGGCAACAACGCCATCCAGTGGCAAAGTCAAAAAGAATAATAAATCAAAAATGCAGAAGGAGAAGAACAGCCCCTGCATTTGGAGGAACAGAAATTTTAAACACATTAAGCATATTATACCAACTAAATGTCTCAGTTCTATGAAAATTTCTGACAGTTCAAATCTTTTGTAAAAAACGCACTTAGTTAGCAACACTTCATTTTGTCTCACCTGCACCCTAGAGAGGAATGACCGTGAGCTGACTGACCGAGCTCGCGGCAGTGCTTGCTCGTTAAAGCACTCCTGTCCTTACGACTTCACATGCAATACAAACTGCCACCCCACCACCTTTTATTTCTGTAAAAATACCAAGTGAAGACGTAACATGGCTGGAAAGTACTTAAAATACCCGTCATACACCTTTCAGCTTCTCAAGTGGAAATATAAAAAGTTTTTTTCCCAGAAATACATGACTGTGATGCTGTTAACGCAGATTCCTGGAAGTACAATCAAACTGGTGTACTTAATTCACATTGAACCGATCAGAATTTCAATTCTATAAACCGTTTGTCTTCTTGCCCACAGAATATAAACAGGGTTGACACTAGGTCAATACTGCCCCCATCTGGTATACCCTAGATGTACACACAAAGTACTCTGCTGTCCTATAGCTTAATAATTTATGTTTATAATAAAAAAAGGACTGCATTATATATAAACAGAGTTGGGTAATTCAGGTCCAGAGAGTAAAAGTCCAGACCAGGATTTTGTTTCAACCCACCAGTTGAGCACTCTGTGATTGTGACTCTTTATGCTCTTTATGGTTGGTTGAAACAAAATCTTGGTCTGGACTTTTACTCCCTGGACCTGAATTACCCAACTCTGTCTTTTAGCGCAATGTGTATTATGTGCAAGTTCATGTCCTGCCGGGATGCACAAGGCAGTATTAAACTCTGTGAGCCCTAGGAGGTCAATGAGCTGACGCGTGCAAGTCAGGAAGAGCTTCAAAATTAACATCTGAAGGTGAGATACGTAGGAGTACAGCCAAGTTAAAAGAGCAAAAATATCCTGACTTTAGAATTGAAGTTATTTAAAAGAGTTTCTGAGGCAAAATTAGGACGAGTAATCTGCTATTGTTATGCATTAATATTTAATGTAATCTTAGTATTAGCATGGTCTTTTTCATCTGAAAGATTCCACTAGATTCCACTGATTAAACCAACTGTTTTTGCCGGATGTTTGTGAAACTTTGATCAATAGTTTGCATTAATACTTTATAAATTTCATTTTGCCAGTATCTTCATTTAATCTTTCTTTTATGTTTCATATTGTTTACATAATACTGAGCTCTCATGGCAAATGAATATACAGATAATATAACAGTGAAGCAAATTTATGCTAGAAAAGTAATTTTCTACAGTATCTGGTTTTTAGCTGTAGCCTGTTTACTGTATTAACTGCGGTGGTCCCACGCGGATTATTAATAAAAACAAATAAAAATTCACCACGACTATGAAATGAAAGGAAAGTCTGAGCTATTTAAACAAGAAATTAAACTGAGAGTAAGTCCAAAGGGTCTGTTTTTGGCCTGGATTTTAATTAGAACTCTATTCCAAGTCTGAAATGAACTGGAACAAATTATTCAGCACACCACCAAAACAGACCACTTTTTAAATATTGCTTCCTGTTTTGATATTGCTGTATATTTGTTAATTCATTGTTTGTACTGAACAAAGCAAAGTGATGAGTTGTGTTCTGTTTTTGAGTTCTATTGCTTTGGCACCGAACATGGTACAGTATAGCACATGGGATGTATCATGATGCAATGTGGATGCAAACCAAAAATGACTGGTTTCAAAAAGTTGCGTCTGAATAAAAAAAAAAAAAAAACAGTCTGACAGGAAGTATTGTGGTCTTAACATTATTAGCTAAGAGGAGAGATGAGGTAACACATTTTTAAAACAAGCAGCAGCATCAGTTTTACCTCCCTTGTTTTATTACAGCACTATACAATTACCCAGGGTGCACCAGCTGATTTATCATTGTAAATGAATGATCAAACTATCTAGTTCCCGTTGACAGTTAATGCGTATCTGCGAGACCATTTAAAAGCATCTAAATTCAGATCCCCCGAAACCATTGCGCGGAAAGTAATTGGACATCTTGCAATATACAAATCCACAAATGTGCCATGTTGAAATACATTTTTAATCATTTTAAAAAGTAGGTTTGACACTCGAGCACGGTATGTTGTCAGAGGTGAATTATAGGCGCTCATTTTTATAGAACTGAAACCTTTCACAGCTGTGGTGGGAAGAAGCCTCTAGTGAAAGACGGTGGAAATTTACTAAATAGCTCAAATAATTTTTTAAAGCTTCCTGCATATGCATGTTAGAAGATTCATGAAACCTTGTAAACTGCAGGGGATAAAACAAATATGACACAATGCTTAAAAATGCGCTCAAAGGAAACCTTGAGGAAGCCATGATTTGCAGTAATACAGGGATAGAAATCTCAGCACACAAAATTTGATACAATTTCATCCATCTTATACTCGGTGACACCCAATATTCCCAAACTCATCTAAGGGTGTTCCTTGCCTCGGGCTCCTTGCCACTGGATTAGTGTGACCTTAATTGGAAAAGCAGCTACTGAGAGTGGATGGATGGGTGGAACTTAAGCTTTATGTGGTGGAGAGTGCAGGAAAAGTTGTCATATTGCCCATTTTGCATTATTAGTGGTGTATCTCAGAGAGGTGGAGCTAACTTCTGAAATACATCCCATATGTCATGAAAATGACACATTTCGAAGTAATTCTGCATCATTACATTAAGAGATTAATTTTGATTGCCAAAGCAATCAGAATAACATAATTTTTTAGTTGCAT
Source organism: Brienomyrus brachyistius (assembly GCF_023856365.1). Lineage (NCBI taxonomy): Eukaryota > Metazoa > Chordata > Actinopteri > Osteoglossiformes > Mormyridae > Brienomyrus > Brienomyrus brachyistius. The sequence continues at coordinate 8,936,260 of NC_064535.1, read as the reverse complement.
TATACCCTGTAAATTCCCAGAATAAAATTATGTCTGTTGATATCAGTGGCAGCTGGTGGCAAAAAAAATAACAAAAATAAAATTTTAAAAAATGAGAAGGCAAGAAGATAATACATTTTACAATAACACAATACAGAATTTTCCCAAAGGGGAGAGAAAATGTGTTTTTAAATGACAGTAAAATTTTAGCAATGAGTGATTTCAAAGTTACTTGTTTCATAATTTAATCTCAAATATCTACAAAGAGATGCTACCTCTTCCACCTATATAGACCAGCTGCTTCCGGCTGATATCAATCAGAAATGCTTTTTGAAGGACACCACCATGAACTGGAAAATTAAAATTGGTTTGACAGAAGAGTAAAGAAACTTTCCAGCCAAAGGAAGCCCTGATATGTGTTTCTATAAAAGGATAGTAATGTTTTGTTCTACTGTCCCTGCAAACCACTATTTCAGATACTCATTCATCTTGACAAAACTGATAAATACTTCACTTGAAACCCACCCAACATAATACAGTGTTTCACCCACTTATCATTATAAAGACAAGGACAGCGCTGTCACACAGCTAACAATACATTTTAAAGCTCGTTTCACAGAGGACCAGCATCAGAAACAGGGATTCATCAAACAGATTTATGTTGCTGTCTAATGAAAAGTTGATTAATCCAAACTGCTAACCCTTAGGCCATTTATTTAGGCCATGTCATATCTGGATGACATTTATAACCCACACATTTATGAAATTTTAGTTTGCACAATTCAATTTAAAATTCCATCTAATAGCTACCTCAGATATGTTTATGTTTGTTTAGTTCACCCATCCATCTTCTAATCATCTGATCAGTGACAGATTCCCTAATCAAATACACATTTTGAGTGTTGATTATATATTGTGGATTTTAAAATACAGATTTCCTTTTCAGATATGTGAGACGTAAAAAAGGTAATTTGTAAGTAATATAGTTACAGGTATCGTCACCCTGCAAACATCAAGTGGGTATTGAAAATGGATGGATGGGTTTTTATAGTTAATATTGTTATTTTAGAGTTTAAAATAAAACTAGAAGTAGATACATATTTCCTCCTTATTCTATCCTTAAATACTGACCCCTGGATCATCATCATCTGAGATAATGATCTGTTAATAGCAGATAGCTAATGACAAAATCATTTTTCCTTAATGACATGTGGATGAACATGTTGCTGAACTCATGTATTTAATGGGGTCATTCACAAAATTGTTGCAGGCAAAGAACAACCTGTATTTAATACTCTGGGCCATCATTTTACGGGGTGTTTACAATGCATTAACCCTGAGCTAGACACACCCCTTTCTCACCTGCAACCAGAAAACTTCCATTAGGTCACGCCCATCACGGCCAAGCTCCGCCTCAACAGAGCCTTAGCACCCTTATGGCTGTAAACGCTGTGTCAATAGTGTATTTTAGGACCTGTTTTTTGTCATGGGGGGGCACAGTAGCCCAGTAGCTAGAATAGCTCTTTATACCTGGCTCTATGTGTGTAGAGTTTGCATGTTCTCTCTGCGTAGTCGTGGGGTTTCCTCCAGGTTTTCAGATTTCCCCCCACAGTCTAAAAGCATATTAAAGTTGCCAAATTCTCCATAGGTGGAGTGTATGTCCTGCAATGTGTTAGTTATTCCCTGCTTGTAGTTTCCAGGATAGGCTCCAGACCCCCACAACCCTGCACAGGACAAGCGGTATAGAAAATGAACAGTTTCTATATTATTTCTGCCTGATCTCCATTATCTTTTTCTTATTCTCTTAGCTTGGATTTGTAACATAAAATTACATTATATAATATTAGGTTTATTCAGCAGCTTTTCCTGAGAAAGCAGGGTTACCCAGTCAGTGGGGGCCTTAAGGGCCTCGCTCAAGGGCCCACAGGGGAAGTCACACTGGTGGCTCTGAGAGTCAAGTCATGGCCTTCTGATCACAGGCACAACGTCCCAACCGAAAAGATCATCCTAAGAAATACTAAAAACGCTTTTAAGCTTAAAACCTATACTACGCATGTTATCCAGTCGACTTAATGCGCCCCAAAATCCGTGCTCTAACCTCTAGATCAGTCGGGGGCCTGGACTGGTGAGCGGTCCCACACAGAACAGCCATGCACACACATGTAGAAAAGCCAATTAGCCGAAAGCTATTTGGACTGCGGTAGGAAACCCATGCAGCACTAATCTCCCCCTCCCTGTCCCCTGGCATCTACAGTATAGCGAGAAATATACAGGGATGAAGTTGTAATCCACCATGCAGGTTTGAGGAGTCATTGACAGAATGTTAACAAGCCGACAGACAATATCCCTGTTACTAACCAAAACCATAAAATTTGAGTAACACACTCCTGAGTAAAAACACCCTGAGCCTTCATACTACCTTCTAAGCATGTAAGATGCTACACTGATAGCAGGACTGACACCTTCAAAGCTCCCCATTTCCATAAGAGAGCAGCACTCTGCTTTATTCAGCTTTAGTACTCAGACCCACTAATCAGCAAAAATCAATTGATCTTTATTCTATTCTGATGGCTACACAGACACTCTGAATTCTATTTTCACAAATTTCCAATCTTAAATTATAGTTTATGGTACAGATGCTCCTCTACTTACAAACTTTCAACTTACGGACTTTCAGACATACGAACGAAAAGGACTGTAAGTACAAATTGTTTTCATTGGGCTCCCGTTTCCTGTTCGAAACATCAAATGTTCTTTCTGAGCGCCAATTCCGGATAGTACGACTTCCAGCTGCTACACCCGCCGCGCAGCAGCGTAACGTGCATCCGTACCTCCAGCATCCTAGGTCTTTGTACTTGCGTATACCCTTAAAATGATGCTGAATAACGACTTACGAACATCTCAAGTTACGAACGGTCGTCCGGAACGTATCTCATTCGTAAGTAGAGGAGCGTCGGTACTTGCTAGGAAAATTACGAGCTGAACCTATCTGTGTATGCTTACATATCTGTGCCTGATAGCAGGCAGTGATGTATATCTGTGGAGGACAGTATGAATAGAGTGCCAAAGCTCCCATAATTCTGAAAATAAAATAGGAAAATTAACTCATGTGAGAAGAGGGAAAATGGAAAACAAAACAGAAAAAACTGCTAATTAAGTGAGTAAGGAAAGGCTTCAAAATTGCTGTCTTGGGTAGCGGGGGGTGAAACAGATCACTCATTAACTCTACAGTCTACTGATTCTGCCTCTTTAGAAGGACGATGGCTCACACCTCTGCAATTTTAGTTTGTTAAATTGGTTGGTTGAAGATAACATATAGCCAGTAATGGTTTAGGGTACATCTTTAATTAAATTCCACTCCATCACCTTGTAGATTAATGATTTTCCACTAAGCTACATACGAACAGTCTTGCATTTTTTTTAACTGAGGAAACTTTGCCTTTGTTTAGCATCTTATATGCCTGTGTTTGCCTATTTCCTTAATTACTTCACTATTTAAATTAATTAGAGTACATTCATTTGAGGGGGGACGAAGAACTATTTCAGGGGAGCTGAAGTCCCCTTAAAAATAGCCCAAACATCAACCCTTATTAGAATACCACAAATGTTTCAAATGTTTGTCAGTATTTGAATGTTTTATTTGTCTTTAATATTTATTACATGTATATAGAATCTGCAATGGGCCGGCTCCCCGTCGTGGGTTGTGCCCGTAGATAGGATCCGGACCCTGCTCGACCCAGAAGAAGAAGCAGGTTGGAAAATGGATGGATGGATGGATGGATGTATATAGAATTTTTTCTAAACAATTATCAATATATCTTCCAGCTGCTTATCCAGTAGTGTTATAGACAGCTTAGAGCTCGTACCAGGCAGGAGGACCCACAGACGGGCCAGTCCAAGGGAGGGACATGGGTGGGATTCAAACACAACAGGGGCGGGAGTCAAACCAATAACCTTGAGGTATGAGGTGACAGCAACAGATCACCACCCCAAGAATGTGCTATTATTTTTCTTAGAATAATTATAGTCAAGCACTATACCAATCACTATACTTCTGTTGCCTAAAATCCTCACAAATTGGCTAACTGGTTCTTCAGCGTGTGGCTTACATTTGGAGGTTTGTAAATACTACTGTCTGGTTCAGTCTACAGAGGGCAGCTAAGAGTCACAAGGGGGCCACAAAAAAGATGTAATTTCCCCAACAACCATGTTTACTTCTGAAAGCAGATAACAAACATTGCTGGAGAGCTGCCATCTGACCCGTAATTTAGTACAACACAGCTTGGCTATGGTCTCTTATCGTGCTTTACACTCCTGTGGTATCTATGCAACACAATCAATGCAAAATGACAGTCTCTTTTTAATTTCTGTTTGCAACTTAAATGTGACCTTTCTGTATGAAATATGGGCTGTTCCCTAAGCCTGACACAACATCTGAAACAGGAAAACGTAGATGAAAGTGTAAAAAGCAGTTAGAAACATTAAAGTCAGGTTGTACACCTTGAAGATTCACCAGTTCCTTTACAGGGTACAATGTGGAAATATTGTAGGAAAGTTCTTTCTTTCTTCCTTTCTTCCTTTCTTTTTGTCTTTCTTTTCTTTATCTCTCTCTTTCTTTCTATTTGTCTTTCTTTCCCTCTTTCTTTCTTTTCATGTACACAGCATATTATAAAATTCATGCCCTGACCACACTGAGATTGCTGCCCTCACTCACTGTTTCCGTGTTGAATGTCACACAGTTCCACAGCTCTATACATCCACAGATGACATTCCTTTTACATTTTCTGTGCCTGCTAGGTTTATATCTAAGGATATTATGATTGGAAACCATGTTGGGTTCAAGTAATGCACATAAATTCCAGTTAGGGATATATGCTCTACAATGACAATCAAATACTTGACACCTGCAAAGAGTAAAACAAAGTTCCTTCTCCCTTATGGGCAGCCCTTATGTTCCCTGTCTGGCAGATAGAGATATGAGATATACATCATGTTTCTCTGTTCGGCCTAAAAATATCATAACGGTTTTTAGCACGTATTCCAAGAATAAAAGGTAAGCTAGTCTCTACGCAAATGTATATTTTACTATGAAAACATTTTCTCCTTTCTTGTCGGAGCGATTGTTTTCTCTTTTTTTCGGTGTTGCTGACGGTAGAGTAAGCTAGTCGTCCAATCCTTCGAGCCTCACCTTAGCTCTATTTTAAACACTCCCGCATTTCTGTCCTGCAGCCCCTCTGACCACAGCCGTTAACATTAGCAGCAATGTCACCCCTGCCCCCCGCTCCCACCCTGCTGTGTGCAGTATATTGTGTGTATTTAGCCAGGAGGAAGCACAATTTGTCCCGCTGTCTCATGCCCCAAAAGGACACTTTGTTTTAGAGGCGATGTTTGAGTCATCCCACTCATGTGTTTGTGTTTAAGGTATAGACCTGTGCTGTCAGCCTGCTTTAATGAGAATGAATTGTAACAATTTCACATCATCCTAAAGGCTTAACAAAACGTCTATGTTAATGTACTCGTATGTTTAGTCACTCTCATAATGTTCTATGGCAGAGGTGCTCAACTATTTTCCCCGGGGGCCAAATTCCATGAGAAATACAATTAATACAAAAAAAATAATGACCAGGGCGGATCCCCCCTGCATGCCCCCATCAGATTTGTCCTAGCGCCACGACCTCTGTCCGCCACTAGAATAATTTAGCGAAGGATGTCGCTTGACTTGTTTCGCTTGTATTCGGAATAATTGCGGAACTTTGGCAGCTTCAGGCCAATGAGGAAAAAGGCACCGGTATTACTGAAGGGAAACCTGGGACGCCCCCAACGCCATCCTAATGGAAGCTATCCAGCTTCCCTGAGGCTGTCCCTGAGCATCCATCCTGGCGCTAGGAACACGACGCTACGCACAACCCTGAAAATATGCCCTGGAGCACAGCACTGGAAACACAGCCGGTATAATCGACGCTGAGCGGCTGCATCGTTGCCAGCACTGCAACAGACTTTGTGCACAAACTCTTTACACACCATGCGGTGCCCAGTGGTACCTGTAAGCCACACTTTGCATATCACTGCATATACCTCCAGCATCCTTTATAGAATATTCCCTCCAGGCACCCTGTCCTGATTCCGGCCCACGCAGAGGATTCTTGCCTGAAGACACAGCATTCTATAAAATCGGGTCAATGGAGGCAACCATATGCAGAGATAAGTGACCCTCGTGCATTTGACTCTCAGAAACTCATTTGTACTCTCCTGCACTTCAAAGGCTCCCCTGCTGTACAGCGGTTCGCACATGAATAACATGAGAAGCTTTATGATAAGTGTGATAGCCAGCCCCTTATTTTGATTTTACCTCCTCTACAGGTCTGTTTAACAATTTCCTATAATCAGTGGAATCCTGATTAGTGTTTGCACTACTGAAATAAATACATTCCGCTATGGGAATCCTGAAAAGACAGCAGTACAGATACTAATGTTGTTTCACAACCACACACTGTAAAACATTAGCTGCAGCTTATCTGTATCTCCAGTTAGACCCATGAGTTTTGTGAAGCGCCTCTTTAACTAGGAACGGGTCCCTGAAGACCCCCTTTTCAAGACAAGAACACTGTTCAAAATGGAGAATTAAAAGGAAAAAAAAAGTATAGAGACTTAGAAAGCACCGCTGGTATGAACACTACACGAAGTGTAAAGTAAGCAGTACTCATTACTGGTGGAAACAAAATGGCTTGAGATTATTTGAAACAAAAGGCTTTCTTTGATTCGTTAGCATCAGGTCTGGTTTATTTAACCGGCAACTTTACTTGAGGGGGCATGAATAACATAGTAGTACATGCTTACTTAATGCATTAATTAACCTAAGTGTTAAGTACTGATCCCAAGAGCATCCACCATTAATCAATTATGACAGTTCATGTATTTCATGGTGGAAACCTGTATTAGTTCATGAATGGACTTGAGTAGAAAATGAGTAAAGTAATTTTTCCTCCTTCGAGTGAAATCTTGCCATTATTAACTAACCTGTTAACTGTTACCTAATACAGTGCTTGAATTAAATATACGAAGTGTCATGATTGGTTTATGATGAACAAGCATGAGTACGTAATTAATGCTTGGGTACTGGTTAATTAATGTATTAAGTAAACATGTACTACTATGTTACTCATGTCACCTCAAGTGAAGTGTGACCGTTTTACCACTCCCTGATTAATGATATGGTAGTATAAGCCACAGCTAACTCAAAACAGAGCCATGGGTTTTGGGAGTAAGTAAATTCAACAAACCAACAGCATCATTGGTCTTTTAGGAGATACCAGATCAATACACACACACACACACACACACACACACACACACCATTAAATACCTCAATGTGGGACTAGAAATGGTACAAAAATACAGTAGACAAAATCAAATTGAAATATCTATATCTGTTCACCGTGAACAGCGTATGGCATATACACAAAAGTGTGTGCACAAGTTTTTCATGGATAAACACAGCCTTAGTTAGACAGGACTGTGAAGTTTATTGATTGGGGGGTAGAGAAAAAGGGGTCCAGCGGGGAAATACAGCAGACAAGCATTATAGTGCCTCGACAAGAAGCCCACAGGACATCTTCACAACAACCGGAAAAAAAAAAACAATCCAAGACACCGGTGGAAAATCGACCTCACTGATCCGAGCACCTAGAAAACCAAGTGAAGCTGTAACTTCTTACCCACCGCCGGCCCAAAGCACTCGCCGCTGCCTCAGAGAACCACAATGAGTGAATCACAAATAAATTACCTGGTAACAGACAGATAAATACACACAAAAGAAAATACATTTTGAAATCTAGTGAAACACCCAATGAACAGCAATCCAGCTACATAAACGTGGAGTTTGCAGGAAGGAAACGTTTGAATTCATTTGAGATGCAAACCACATCAGCATGTTAAAATGAAGAAAAGCTAAGCAAGACAGGTTTAAGGTAGCTGCAGGATGACGTCGTTTAAGCTAGAAGAACAAACAGGCTCCCAGGCGCTCCTCAGAATCTCGCCTAGGGCAGCGGAGCACCCAGGGCTGGTCCTGGGTTTAATAGGGTTACATAATGTTATCATAATGCATAGCAGAGCAATAACACGTTATTATGAAATAACACGTCTTAGCAACACATTAGTTTATGTAGCTATTCGATTTTCACAGTGTTAGATGTGTAAAATCATACTGTGGGAGCCATCCTGGCATTAAGGTGTGGAACTAATCTAAAGGTATCAATGTTTTTGTTTTTCATATAAAAAAAACTATTGTACTTCCCAGCTGTTTAATACAATTTTACAAACGCAGACTGCTTCATATTCTAAATGCACCATACACAGAGACAAATATACATTTATTACATTCAGAGTTTTTCTTTTTCTGAAAATTGTGCACAGTTCATATATTGACTTAACAACAATGCATCACACAGGTCTATCATTTGGGCAATGTCACATTATGAGTTTATAATAACAGGATAAAATAATATTTCCCCAGTCTTTTATTTATTAAGCTCTCTCTCTATTTTTTAGGAAAGTCATTTATTCCTGTTTGGTATGTATATAATACAAGGAAACAAACATTTAATCTGCTGATCGGCAGGTCTGAGCTTTTATTTTTACCCATATCGCGCTTACAATGGTGAAATAAAACTACAGCCTAAATAGAGGCCCTCATTAACACTAATTAAAAGCATGATTACAGTGTCAAGCATTTCTGCAGTCTGAAAACTGACGACTTGCCACTTGTGATATACTGGTTCACTCATTTAATGCAACCTGTCATTTAATATACAAAGACCAGAGTAATTTTACTGTGTATGATGACAGCTCAGGGGGTGGCATGGTGGTGCAGTGGTTAGCACTGTTGCCTCACACCTCTGGGACCCGGGTTCGAGTCTCCGCCTGGGTTACGTGTGTGTGGAGTTTGCATGTTCTCCCCATATCGTCGTGGGGTTTCCTGCAGGTACTCCGGTTTCCCCCCACAGTCCTAAAACATGCTGAGGCTAATTGGAGTTGCTAAATTGCCCGTAGGTGTGCATGTGTGAGTGAATGGTGTGTAAGTGAATGGTGTGTGAGTGTGTGAGAGTGTGAGTGTGCCCTGCAATGGGCTGGCCCCCCATCCTGGGTTGTTCCCTGCCTCATGCCCATTGCTTCCAGGATAGGCTCCGGACCCCCCGCGAGCCAGTAGGATAAGCGGTTTGGAAAATGGATGAATGGATGGATGACAGCTCTCCCCCCCGTATCCCTCCTAAAGCACTATCAAGCACGACCATAGCCCCTACGTGCTTAAAGTGGCAGTACCTAAATATATCATTAAAGTGCAATGACACTATATCCAAGTTTAACCGTGTACATTATAAGTTCTAAAGCATGAATTGTTTAAATAATAACCGTATAGGTAATATAAACCTCATTTAAATTCCATTGTATAAAAACAGACATCTGGCACCTATATAACCGGCCCCTAATTGTTCTAATAACAAACATCTTAGAACAATTACCGTATTTCTCTTCACTATGGACAATATGAACAGTATCCACATTAAGAAATATCCAAATTTCTCACATGACAAAGATGCTATTAATAATAAACACGCTAAACGTCCATTGCGTTGTCATTCAACCTTTCAAATGATATAAAGTGCATTATCAATCAACCAAAAAAAGAATAAAGAGAAAGAAAGAGAAAAAGACAGAGAAAAGAGAGTGAAAGAAAGAAGGACAAAGAAAGCCAGAGGTTGCTAGCACATGGCTTATCGTTGGGGCTCAATCTTTACCACTAGCCCAGTCAGATTCCACAAGCAGGCAAACCTTCGTAATGGGTCTGTCCAAGACGTTAGTCTTTGTCTTTATCCGTACTCTGCGGGCAAGACCCTTCTTGTCTGGAACTACTTCGACGATCTTGCCCATAATCCAAGAATTCCTTGGCGTGCAGTCTTCTACGAGAAGAACGACATCAACTTCTACAAAGTTCCTGGATGCTGTGGCCCACCGCCGGCGCTCTTGGAGTTGAGGTAGGTACTCTTTAGTCCATCTCTTCCAGAATAAATTGGACTCGTATTGCACCTGTTTCCATCTGCGCTGTGAATAGAGGTCGTCCTGGTCAAACAATCCTGGAGGCAACAATGGAGTTGTTTTCGGCAACAGCAGATGATTAGGTGTCAGGGCCTCCAAATCATTCGGGTCACCGGACGCCTTAGTGATTGGTCGGCTGTTAATGATCGACTCACATAAGAATGCATGAAGACCTTCCTTGTCGAGAATTTGCTCCTTTGCAGTGGAATTCAACACCTTTCTGACTGAGCTTATCAACCTCCCCCACACTCCACCGTGATGCAAAGCAGTGGGAGGGTTGAATGTCCACCTAATTCCATGCTGGTGGAACAGATGCTGAAACTCTGAGGTGCTCCAGTCAGCAATGGCTGCCTTCGGCTCACGATTAGCAGCAACAAAATCCGTCCCGTTATCCGAGCGAATCTCCTTCACTTGTCCTCTTCGTGCTATGAAGCGCCGGATTGCATTTATGCATGAATCTGTGTCCAATGACGAGGCCAGCTCAATGTGCACTGCACGAATGGCTAAACAAGTGAATATGATTCCGTATCTTTTCAAGAGGGTTCTTCCACGCCTCACCTCAAACAGTCCAAAATAATCTACACCAACTCGGGTAAATGAATTACGTAAATAATGAACGTATGGGTAATATAAACCTCATTTACTGTAAATTCCACTGTTTAAAAACAGACATCTGGCACCTACAAAGATGTTTGTATGCACTGGTACAGGCCTCCTATAGAGTAAGTCAGTCCACGAGCCTACATGCGTATATCCAGCTGTTTAAAAGCGACAGTGAGATGACTTTGGCTGATAGGGGCCTCCTGCCTGTTGGATTTTCTTTTCCGTTAGAAAGGACTCAGTATTACCTCCTTCTTTGCGCTCCTTGATAATCCTGCCCTGCACTTTAAGCTGACACCAGCATGTCAGGTAGCAAAATGGGGGGTGGGGGGGGGGGAAACAAAATCCATTTGTTGGCTATTTGCCTTAAGCTGAAGATTACAGAACTACCTAAATCTCATCTGTAAATCTCCTCCAATCTACACCCTGCACCCCCCCCCCCACACACACACACACACGTACAGTACTGTGCAAAAATCTAAGGCAAAGAAAATGATGGTTAAATGGTCTTCATGTTTGGGGAAAAAAACTCAAAACATCTTCTAAAATCATAGACATTAGTAGTAAACATCCGATATACAGATGTAATCTCTGACTCGACCGCATCTTGTTTAAATCAATATGTTATTGACTTTAACCAATTAAATAAATTAATTAAGTAATGACTACATGGAAGGCTGGGGTGCCTTTGGACCTAGATTTGGGAACTGAAGCGGCCTTCATCTAGCTATCCAATAAAATATCAGTGACTTTGAGGAGAATAGAGGAAATTCTTCTTGTCTTAAATTGTTACCGTTCATTTGCATGTGCTCTGATGTTCAATTGTGTTTTGTTTTTTAAGGCTTTTTTTAGCATTTTGTGGAGGTGGTACCTCTGTGGTACTTCGTGGGTTGTGGATTTGAACCAGCATCTTCTCTGCTTACACTCACTGCGGTCAGTTCTGCTGTGGTTAATGTTTAATTTCTTCGTGTCTGTTTGTGTGCTGCTGTTTGCTTGTACTACTTCGATTTATGGTTTTGTCCTTGGCTCTGCTTTTCACTGCTCAGCACTTGAGTCCCCAGGTGCTTCAGTCTGCGACACCAACATTGCTGTACTAACCGGCAGAAGCCCTGTGACTTTGTATTTGCACTCTGGGGCCTTTTCTGTCCACTATTCAATTGCTATTGTTTAAATATTAATATCAAAGTTTGTATCCTTTTCATAATCCCGTCTCGCAATGATGACACAGACGTCACAAATCCTGCGCACGAATAACGCAGAACTATTACAGTTGTGTTCAAATTTTCAGCAAAGAACATTGTTCACAAATTAGCCAACACCTGTCCACTTACGCAGAAAAAAAAACATTATGGGCAAATGTATAACACAATGAAATCTGAGTACAACCATCAGGCAAAACTTAAAATGTCAAAAAGGTACTTGTCAAACAGTACAATGCATCTTTCCATTTTCCTACACATTTTAGCATCCAATGCAGGCCCTGGGGCAGACCTGAAGCTGAGAGCAGTGTCTAACAAGCATGAACTATGGGTAATTTAAAGACATGATTTCACCAAAACTGCATGCCTGTGAGGGGAAACCAGAGCACCCAGAGGAAATGTTGATAAATGCTTGTGAACCGTAAGAAACCCAAAAAATAATCCCACATCCCTGGAGACAGAAGGACACAGTTACCTCCTGACCTCCCATGCACCCCATGCCTAGTTAGCATTGGCCGTAACCTTCCCCACAGACATCATCCTCTCTTAAAACTGATAGAATGATTGGAAACACACTTCATAATCTGTTACTGCGCACACTGCATTCAATCACCCAACAATGCCAACGCTGATAAATACGAAAATTACTGCTCAATTCCTTTGTGAAGTTGAAGCCACTTGCTGAGTGAACAAATAAAACTGGCCTTATTGGAGATTTATGTAAGACCTTATCTTCTCTAATGCAGTTGTTTTTTTGTAGCCAAGCATTTTCACAATCTGTCACTGTGGTGAATGGAAAATGTCAAAGTCTGTCTGTCATTTAGATCCAATATCAGAAGAGAAGGCTACAAATTTCCAAGTTTAAGATAGAGGTTAGGGCTTTAATCTTAGTGTTTTAGTACAGCAATATCGCAGATTTCCAGACTCCTGAACAGTGATATCCTGAAGTAGTAATAATACACAAAGAAAATCTCATTTCTGTCAAAAGGAGGGAATCGTTTTTCTTCTTTTATATGTATTCCAGGACTCCAGAATGCCTTTTCCAGTGGTCGTACTGGTGCTGCCGACTTTCCCAGTTGTCCTACATGCTGCACATTTTTGGTACAGCATGATATTAATCAATTACCTTGCATGCTGGTGAATAGTTGTCCTAATCTGCACAACCTACTTTTTGTATTACTGAAAGACTGACAGTGACTCAAGACTAGATACAGTAACCCCTTCACATACGCTCAGGTTAGGGGTGGCAAATCCCCTCCAATGTGACAGTCCATGAATAACACTTGCCCCCCCCCCCCAACCTGCATCCATAACAGTCTGCTAGTCTGAATGATAATGTAAAATGTCTATTTATTACCAATTTGTAAACAAACAGTACTGAACTGTACAGTTAGAATATCAAATGACTTTCTCAATTCTTAGCAAGACATTTTAATGTATTATAGAAACCATCTAAATTTTGCCCCTGTATGTACAAAGTTACTACTGTACGCACTCTGAGCATGACTCATGTTAATGTTAAATTAACACCACTGAAAAGTTTAAAAGTTACTGCGAAAAAACGCAAAGATTCAACGGTCACAAGGACAGCTAACCAGCTGATTATTTAAAATGATCAGCTATACGCAGCTTTATTTTCGGAACACGTTAAAACCACAGCTAAAGGGATTGTTTTGTGCTCATCAGTGCAAATATCTGCAGATAGGGAGCGAAAAAAAAAACACTGAGCCAGGGAAGAACAAAAACAAACTTTCAGTCACAACTGGATATCGCAGTGACTATGGCGGAGCGAAAAATCCTAATGATTATCATTCACACAGATGCAGCGATGTGAAATTTTAACTCGCTCACTCTCAGCCATTTTGGTTACAGTCTGGAGCATGTTATCACAGCTTCCAGTGTCATTTTATCTTCGTAGTTTTCCCTGGCCTACTTGTCCTCCCAAGTTCTCCATTTTTCAAATGTATCTTGCGAATAAAACAAAATAATCATGGAACAGTTCAACGATGTAGTTGTGTTTTCCTAATTATGTCTGCTGCATTTTTCTAATTATACCTGTATCAACGACCCCTAACATAATGTCATTATGAACGGGTGGTCAGAGCGACATGATGAGAACAGATGTCGCTACTTCTGTTGCAATTAGCCAATTCATTACCCTGCTCCCCCAAGTTTACAGAAAGGTGACTCTCTTTATGCTAATGGGACCTGTCGGCGGCAATTAAAATACAAAAAGGAGCCCTATAGAGCACATCCTGTCAGCACTGAGTGTCGATCGATGCAGCATGTCTCTCTGGGATGATGAGCACCTGACTCTTCACACTGCGGACCACCACACCCAATGACTTGGTCAGACATTCATAATTCGAACTGAGTTAAATTCAACTTAGCACGGTGTAGCGTTGTTTTAGTGTTACGGTGGCTCAGTAGTTAGCACTATGTCCTCCATTGTCTTTAGTTAGGGGTTAGAATTCCACTCCTTTGCTATGGAGAAGATTTGTCATCTTGATTCACACTGGTTTTTCTCCCAAAGTCCAAACACATGCAGTTAGGTAAATGACTATCCCTTAATTGTGAGTAGTGTGTGACTGAGTGTGCCCTGCGACAGCCCGACATGTATCCCTGCTTTGTGCCCTGTGCATTCTGAGAAAGCACCCAGCTCCCTTGCTAACAATTCCCTCTTCTAGGAATGTTTACCGAATGTTACGATTAAGGTATGGAAACGTTCAGTGTCTAGTTTTCCTGTTCCCAGAATGCTATCCCACTATTACAACCACAGCTAACACTAATGAAACAAAAACAAGTGAATAGTGTGGTAGAACAGCACACAACACTGTTGCATTGTATCTCAAACATGATGGGTTTTACCCATACATGCATTTAGCACTTTAATGAAACAATATTTTATGATAAATCAATATTTTTCAACATTAGTTGCTTTAAATGGATGTTCAGATAATGTTATCGTGCTGACTGACAAAGCCTTAGTTAAAATGTAAAACATGGAAATAAGGTTCTGTGAATTTTACAGGAAGAACTTTCTCTGCCAATGCTGGCTTGAAACACATTCGAAAAATGGTTTTTAATGTTTAATACACCATATATAGGTCATGACCATTCTACCTGAGTGCCTTGAATGGACACTGACATTGTTCAGTTCTCTTCAAAAGACCTTGGCGTCTTTGAAACCACTATTTGAATGAGAGAGCCGCAATTGTAATTTGAGTCGTCTCTGCATGGTAATGAAAGGGCAGGTCAAAATGCCTCTTGCATACACATCAGCAGTGACACATGCGCTGAATGCCACATAGTGATGATGACCATTGAGCATTGCTGAGGCGACAGCACAAGTAGAATCCACGCTATTACAGTATGTACATTAAAATGCACTGATTGTCGCCATTCGCCACAGATATTTATCAATGGCCCTGTCTGTATTGTAATTATACCACTGGAGTTAGTAGATAAGTATAAAAAAATAACTTTATAAGGTTTTCAGGCTTCAGACAGGTTCAGTCAGTGAGTCCAAAATGTAAAAAACATATGACCGTTGCCACCTACTACAGAAAGCAAAATATTTTATTCCACTTGATAAATGTTTGCATTGTTGTTTGTGACATGAGCATTAAAATTCTATTAAACAGCATTTGAATTATTATATTTATATATTTTTTTAATATTTTATTACTAAAACACTATTATATTTTATTCATTTTTTTATACATCATATAACCCTGTTGTGGGGTTATGCTATGTATGGGGAAAAAAATAACAGTATCTTATCAACATGTTGCTGTTGAAATACATCACACAGAGAGCAGGGTAATGTTGAATCAATATTGGGTAGCGATGTCTGCGACGTTGTGCCAGTGAGCAAATTATCTCATAAAGATGCTTGGCGATGAATTTCAAAGCATCCCGGAAACGACATGCCAATGCACGTGTGCGGCCAGAGTGGCTACTTTCGTGTTGCTGCTGTGACAGTGCGAGACAATGCAACTGACAAATTTTATCTATCACTGTGACTAATATCAGCCATTCATTATGCCACTGTTAGTTCAGATGACCGTTAGATCAAATATAGGAAATAAAGGCTGGTGATTAAAGTATCTCTTACCAGAAATCATGACTCGGTTACTCAAGATAATCCATAGATTTTGTAGTAAGCAGTTTAATGTAGGAACTATTTTTTTCTACCAAACTCCACACACCAATCACTGCACAGAAGATATCACCGGGGCGCTCATGCTCTTATCTTCTTCCCAGTGATACGATTGGTGCATGGAGTTCAATATATAATGTTACTGTTTACGTTCAACATGCTTCCGTGGCAACCTGCGATGTTCCGAAATTTTCAGTGAGCGTTGTCGTCAGAGAACGCATTGTATTCTCTTAACTTTACTTGCATTTTTCGAAGAGAGTATTTGTGTTTCTTCTTAGTCCAAAAGATACGGAAAATAAGATGGATAAAATCAAAGTCAAAATCAAGATTAAAATTACAGTTAAAATAACGAGTGAAGGAGTTAAGGAAAAAATGCCAACGAATAAGTGCTTAATGGAGGAGGATAATGGCAGGAAAGAAGGTGGGAAAAAACCTGGAAAATGCTACAGTGTCCGTAAAAGAGGCACTACCTACAAAAGTAGAGTGCATGGAGTCTGAAGAGCAGAGCAGAGTGCTGCGAAAAGTACCTCTCAGGAGTAACAGAGAGAGAGAGGCACAGTGAAAGAGTCAGAAAGCAAAAGCTCTCAGAGGAAGCAAAAATTCAGAGGAGAGGGTGAATGGGAAAGGAAGGTCTTCCACCAAGTGCCTGAGAGGGGGTTTTCCATACCAACACTGCATGGATCTCTGATCTGAGATCCAAGGACCTAAGGAATAGAGTCTCATTCTGGAAGAAGAAGTCAAGGGTGAGGGAGCATTTTGAACAAGGGCCTGCGAATAGACATGAGGGTCAGCTCCATCACAGAGGTCTCCAGATTGACGCAGAGCGGGACCATGTCCATCGGCAGCCCCAGAATGACAGATGGCCCAGGCAAAATCCACAGCCCAGGGGCAAGTGGCAAACACTGCCCCCTAGAGAGGAGGCAGTGAGAAACACAAGGAGGCTTCCACTGGCTTATTTACATCGACTACATCAAGGAGAAACATCTCAGTGCAACAGAAACTGAGAACAGACTCGGGAGTTTCAGGAACAAAGACTGCAGCATTCAGTCTATAATCTTATGGGTTACAGGCAGAGGAAGAAGGATACAGAAGCTGTTTGTAAATAATACATACGTACAGTAGCCTTCAGCATGGTGTCTTTGTGCTCATTGAGTACATTACTACCTTTTGAAGGTGTGACATTATGTTTCAGTAATATTAACCAAAGCTCACTGCAGGAATTATAGTGAGGAAGAACCTCATATCCACTTATCATGACCGTAAGTATTGTGTGCATGATCCATCAGAACCTCTAACCCCTAAAACCAACCCTAATCCCAAGACGGTGGAACTGCACATGCATCAGAAAGGCTCGATAGCACGTCTCCATGTCTCCATAAGAGTACACTTTACTACCAATTTTATTATCGAACTTAGGCTGAGTTGGTGCAACCCACTGCTGCTGATTCATAATGTAACTTTTCTGTTCAACCCTAATATGTTCACTTTTTAAAAGAAATGTTACACACACAATTATAAGTTCTAAAAATGAGTCATGTCAGAAGTAAATAATTATATGACCCTTGCTGAATGCCGAAGCAGCTATGTAGCGGAACAAAATACAAAATAAACACGCAAATGACACCGATTCATTTGAAAAGCAAAACATCTTATATTCCCCAGTTTTTATTCACAATCCCGCAGATTTTCATCAGCACCAGATTTAACACGTTTCATTCATCTGCAGGATTGCAAATAATGTCATATTGTTAACCCAGTCGGCATTTGCATTATCAGAAGTCACAATAAATGCCGATTCTAAACAGGATGAACAACACAACTGTAAAACTAATACAGAAAATCATTTACTTGTATAGCTAAAACATAGCTCAGAAACTACAGACCACACTTCTAAACTGTATTTATATGTCTACCATAGTGAAATTACCATATGCTCTCTTATAGCTGGGTGTCATATCTGAGGTGTTCATTATCAGTTTTTCATGTAGAGTTTCATAAAAATAACAATGCTGCCTGGTATAAATAATGCAAATGCAGTCAACTTTTGGATTCATTTAAAATTTTTAGCGGATTAACTGGTTTGCATTTCACATTTAAAGATTGAAATTAATTAAAATTTATTTAAATGTTATGACTGAATTCTGTGCAAAGCCTAAATGTTTGCAAGTGAGTTTTTTTATTTGCAATGAAATAATAATGAGTGTAACTAATTATTTTCTCTCATTTACAACATGATGGTTATAAAGAATGGAAAATTATCTATGTGTCCTGGCATTTGTATTTGCCAGCATGAGTAATATTCCTGTATTTGGCATTGATTTATTTGTGTTTATATTTTTAATTTACAGTGTATTAATATTTCTGTGTAAGCCTGTGTTGGATAAGCTGCTGCACAAGAAGGTTAAACTTATATTTATGCTGTTAATTTAAAATGCAGTTATCCAGTGCGTCTTCCAGTTGCCTCTCCTGGTAAGGGCCCTGTAACCTGTCCCAGGCACCAGGCAGCAATGGTCACAAGGCTGAGGTATATGCTGGCTGGGATCCCAGTCTATGGGCTGCACACAGACACATGCACACACAATCGTAGACTACAGCCAATTAGAGATGCCAGTTAGGGTGACTGCATGTTTCTGGTCTAGAGGAAGAAACCCATAAAGCACAAGGATATTACAAAAATGCCACACATTTTTTTAGAGTACGAGTGGGATTCAAACCCCCAGCCCTGGAGGTGTTAACCACGCAGTCATAAATTCTTTTGGAAACTTCATAAATGCTGCTGGGATTTCAAGCAATAAACTTCTTCAGATTTTCCCAGTAAAACTTTCAGCTCATTTGAAAAACATCGTACAACAAAAAAGAACATGTTTAGCTCAATGAAAACTCTTTGTAGACATTTCCCAAGGGTGGGGTCGACCAATTGTCAGCAATCGCTAATTCACCTGTCCTGCTCCCTTTAAAACCCCTTCTTCCCTCACAGTCAATGTGAGGTGTTGTTCGCTTTCCATGAGCCTTACTGAGCATTTCAGTCCTGTCATACAGCTTCAACAGGTCCTTCCTGCCTTCCCAGATCCCAGCCCTGGTCATTCCTGCTTCCTTCAGACCCGCCTCACATGTTCATCTCATGTTCTCTGTGCCTCTGTAGGATTGATCTCCGCAGGTTCGAACCTGTTTGGGCCCATGACCGTGACCCTGAGACAAGCCCAACGATTCCGTTTTCGTTTGCCTGATCTTTCTAATAAATCCCTCGTCCTCCGATTTCTCGGTCTCCACCTGATCTGAAAGTGTGCAAAAGAGCTGAATCATTCCCATGCACTGTACATGTTTGGATTTCTAGGCACTGCAATATTCTGTGTAGCCATACAGAGGCGTGGGACTTACTACACGCTCTAGAGGGCTGCATTGAAAAAGGCGATTTAAAGTGATTAAGCGGCAGAATGTACATATAAGTCAGTTATATTCAAGAGGCTCATATTCTAGTTCTTCTCCGCCAAAATGTGTATCTAGTGTAAGTGGGTGTAGATCCCAGATGATGGGTGAATGCGTTTAAGCAGAAAAGGTGTATAATCGCGCACTTCTATGATGTAACGCGTGGGAGAACTTACCCTTTCCTGCGTTCATTTTGGTGTGCATTCTGTAGATTTCATTATGATCAATTAAAGCCACTTTTGTTTCATTTTTTTCCATGTCAGCATTAAATTTTGACAGAAATTCAAAGCATTAATGCAAAGAAATAATAAACTGCAGAAAGCAATCACTTGTACGTCGGGAAATAATATTTACATTATTTTGTCATTTGAGATGACATGACTTGGCTGCTACAGTTCCAGGACGTTCCTCTACGCCCGTCATTAATACTGCCTGTTCAAAAGTTCTGAACAATAAACACATCAGTGAAGATAAGCTCTTTTTAATCGTTACTATTTCAGGACCCCATCCGATAAACAGACATTGATGAATGGCTGGATACAGGCTCCCCACATCTCCGCTATTCTTCGAGTAATGGCCTGAGTCGGAGACATTGCTTTATCAGGGAAGGAATGATGGGAAAGGGGGCTTCCTGTGGGCAAACAGTTTATCAGGAAGCAGAGACGTTCTGGTGACAGCAGGTAGTCAAATATCGCCTCCCGGAGGCATGCAGCAGCTAGAGCGTCGCTTGGGTGGTTCTCAGCTCAGCTTCCCGAGATAAATCCCACAGACCCATTGCTCTTCATCTTGTTCTGCAGCAGATACGGAGCTGGTTACACAGTCATTAAACCGCTGATAGACAGGAACTTAAGCGATACTTGGAAAGTCGTTCACAATGTTATTACACAATTCAGATAATGATTACGAGAACTATTTTAGTACTTAACAGACAGCAAAACTAATTTGGAAATATTGAAGCTAAATTAAAAGAAGAGCATTTTGGGCTCATTTTTATAAATATTTTATTAATCATCAGAGGATTAAGGACGCACATTCAGAGATGAACCCGGCCAGAATTTGCACCGTAAAACTGCTGTTAATTTCATGCCAAGTTGGAAATATATTGTCGACTCAGAAAAGCTGTTCAACTATGAAACCTTTTACTCAAATGGGTAAAAATGACCAGTATATTTTTGTTAATTTTGAAGCTGGATTTCACTGGAGAAATTCCAGCCGTCTACCTCAGTCAACAATTTACAAAATGGCCATTTCTGAGATATTAACCAGCATTTACATTTATGTAGCAGTTGTGTTTGTCCATATCAACATACAGGTGAGGATCAGAGAGCAGTGTCCTAGAAGTAATTGGAGCTAAGGAGACCAAGAGTGATATGATTACTCTCCAGCAACGAGATGTGAACCCAGTATGATAAGGGATATTTACCCCACGTAGTTACACACCACCAGCAACCAGCTGATAATTAGTTTACATTTAACCAGTAACTTAATCTGAATTCTAGTACAATTTTGCTCAAGCTGCCTTTCAAATAAGAGCGTCAAATACACTGTTCATAAGACACATGCAGTCTTTTAAAAACAAGTTAATATATTGCTAAATCCTGCCCCCTGGTGTACACCTATACAACACCACATGCCAACCAAAATGTTCTCTTCTGGCGATACTCCTTTTATTACTGATTATTAATCAAATAGCCTTTAAGAATTATTTCCCACTTATTATGAAGACAAAATTATGGTTTCAAGCCATTTTTGAAGTTGTCAAAGGAAGTTAAACCCAACAGCCAACGGGTAATAATGGCATCGATATACAGTAAATCACCTTTTACTGCCATAGGTCCTTTCACACTCCTCTAAGCAACTTGTATACCTGACAGAATGCATTTCTCATTTATATTTCAAGCCAGCTTTTTTCTTAAGTGCAGTGCAGCGCCTCAGATCAAAGACAATTTTATATTTTGTCAGCTCCAGTTCAGTTTGTAAATACACAAACTATTGTTCTATTGGATATCCTTATTTTATAAAAGTACATATAAGCAAAGAGATGAAACATCGATACAGAACAGCTGGTGACAAGATGTAGCCATCAGCTGGTGCCTCCATGAATTACCAACACAGAGTCTAGTAATAAAGGACCATCCTGCCTCTTTTTTCCTTACATTGTGACTTAGTTGCCTTGAAGCGAAATCAATGCAGAAAGTCATTATATGTACTGGGTCGTATGTTTCCTGAGACAATCTCATTCTATCTGTGAGGTGTGACTGAGCGAGATAAAACAATGGGTGCAGCAGAAGAGATTTTATCAGGCCAGTAACAGGGAGGTGACACAGCGCTGGGATGGGAAATGGGGGGTAACAAGAACCAACTGCTGCTGGCATGTTTGTTTTTTTAAAAAAAGTTCCAGTTTTCTACCAGAATTATGATGTCTTCCAAAAGTGACATTTTTTTATGAAAGAAGCATGGCCAATAGACTAGCTTGTTAAGAAGACAAATATTAGGATGCTGAATTGGTTGTGTGCATTTTGGTGAATCGTTGTAGCTGTACACAAATCAGTGCAGCTGTTATTCATGCCAGTTTATGTTATTACACACGCAACTTGGACTAACCTCTCCTTTTCACTTGTAACAATCACTCAGATTTCTTACAATGACTCAAACAATATGCAGATTTCTCAGACTGCAGTACCTTGAGATGGTTACAGGAGATACAGATATTAGATAATTGATACAGATATGGGGGGCAGCATGGTGGTGCAGTGGTTAGCACTGTTGCCTCACTGTTGGGACCCGGGTTCGAGTCTCCGCCTGGGTCACATGTGTGTGGAGTTTGCATGTTCTCCCCATGTCGTCCTTGGGTTTTCCGGGTACTCCGGTTTCCCCCCACAGTCCAAAAACATGCTGAGGCTAATTGGAGTTGCTAAATTGCCCATAAGTGTGCATGTGTGAGTGAATGGTGTGTGAGTGTGCCCTGCGATGGGTTGGCCCCCCAACCTGGGTTGTTCCCTGCCTCATGCCCATTGCTTCCGGGATAGGCTCCGGAACCCCCGTGACCCAGTAGGATAAGCGGTTTCGAAAATGGATGGATCTACAGGTTACAACTTCTACAGGTCTACAAGGTTCTAATTTATACAGACACTCCTGATTTAATGACCTACCTGTTTAACAACTGCACTGACTGAAGACCAGCTCTCCCACCAGTCGGTGTTGTTCTCTGTACGAGAGCTTCAGCCGTGTAAATTGCAGTGCGGCGTCTCCGCATCAAGCAACTATTCAAATTAAAGGTCCTTCAGACCTTTTCATTATTCAGAATAGATAAATACAGTTACCTGTATTTACAGTATGCAAACCTAAGTAATGTGTATTTGAGCTGATTTCCTCTATTCTGTTTATTACACTATACGGTACACTACTGTATAAACATTTATAGATATACTAAAAATGTTATAAATGGTGCATAGGTGACATTAAAACCATATCTCAAGATGATGGAGACAAACCTACCACCAGTACAGTATGCTTGAAATATCGGTAAGGGGCGACTCCTCACTTCTCGACCAATTCGCTTACCGACCTAGTCACAGGTACGGAACTCGGTCTGTAATACAACCTTCATTGACAAAAACAGAATTTTACTCTTCATCAGAGGATGAAGGACACGCTCCTTAACTAGGCGGAAGACTCTTGTATTTAACACAGCCAGTGCTGCTGATGGATAACATTTTCATTCTGCTTTTCCTGTCCTGGATTTAGATTCCAGCGTTGACCAAATTCATTGTAACACCTGGCTTGACTTGCCTCAACAGATCTGAACGTCAGCTAAACTTATCTGTGATTTGACCTTCTCAGGTTCTCTTCCCATATGGTGCGACAAAAATTCATTCACAAACTCAATGAAAGGTCAAAGAATCACATATTCTATATTGCATATAAATTCAAAATTCAAAGGAGTAGACTTCAGAGGCAGACCTTACTTTGAAGGACTGGAAATCGATGTGCCAGTTTGCATTATATGCTGCATTTCTGGGTCTAAACTCACTTAAAAATATGTGGCTGGCATATTCAGGTAACTCCATGTCATGGTGTTCTACAGGTCATAAATATACAGTTTGAAGTTAGTTACAAGTAACCACTCAGAATAAAGGTAAAGTGATAGTTAAGAATGTCTGAAAATGAATATCATGCTGAACCATCACCAAATTTAATGTCTTTGAATGTTATGATATAAGACATGACACGTGAATAAGTAGTATCTTTAGCTAGTGCTAGTCAGGGCTCAGTGTTTAGCTCTGTTGTCTGATGCCTTCAAGGTTGAGGTTTCAAACCCTACTTCTGTTCTGTATGGGTGGAGTTCCCCCTTTGCAGTGCAGCCTTTTCGTCCTGTGGTTGAAATACATGCCCTCAGGCTCATTGATGCTGAAATTCTCCCGTGTGTGGTCCACACAATATGATAGAAAACCTGCTATTTTGACTTTGTGGGGACATTTATTGATCACTACAAAAAAACTGCCAGAGATCTTGTATTTTGTTTGGTATCTTATAGTTAAGGTTAAGAATGGGGTAGGGGTTAAGGTTATCATAGTAATGTTTAGGGTCACGTCCATAAAAATGAATTCAGAGGAAGATACCTAATCTGTGTTTGTTTGTGTGTGTGTGTGTGTGTGTGTGTGTGTGTGTGCACCCCAGCTCTAAGCCTCTAGTGGTTGACACTCCAGCTGCCCCCTCCCCTCCAAAACACACAGACAAACAACCCTCAGCAAAATGAGCAATTAGAAGATGGAAAACAAGTTTAATTCAAAATAAATTCATTTTGTGAATTTGGAGTCCCAATTAGGAATTAACAAAAGGAAAATATCCGGTTTTCATTCTGTATCACTAATAATGAGGACTGGAGTTCTGTAACACAGGGAGCTGGGGATACAGTTTGTCCTAATGAACCAGATGCGGCGAATCCGTGTCCTGCCTCAATCCCTGGTTTATCTCCAACAGCAGTACAAGAAGGACGGAGGCTTAGTGCCGAGTCTCGATAAGTTGACCAAACATTAAGAGGAAGGTGGAATATCAATCTCTGATTCTTCCCGGCCGCACAAAGAGGGAGACTCATTAATCTATGGCAGCAGGGAAAAGATGAGATGTACTGCATGCATTATAAAATGGATGACTGAGGGTTAGCGGTGCGCTACAGTCTACAAGCAGAACAGAGAAGCCACTCTGCAGGTTTACACTATCAACAGACCCATTTAAGGATCATGTAAACACAAGGCTGGAACGCAAACAAATACAATGCAGACAGATATAAATACAGAAAGCAAAGACTACGTTCTGAAACTGTAGGAATAATGGAGGATGATGAGTGACTGTCTTGGGCTCGGGACTCTGTGCCTGTGATTGGAAGATCCCCAGTTCATATCCTGAGGTCGAAAGTGATGTCACCTTTGGACTCTTGAGCAAAGACAGACCCTGCAGTATCACCCTCTGAATGAAAGCAGCTGCTAAATAAATCAATGTAAAAGCAGTGAAGTCTCGTCAAAGAAATTTCCACTTTCATCTCAAGCATATGACTACCTATGGATATTCCAGTTACTGTGGCTGCTTATCTGCTGTGTGCAGAACACAATCAGATTTACATACATTGCATCAGGAGAGAACCACCAAGTTTAAGCAAAACGATTAAAAGTACTGATAATAAACAACAAATGATAAATTCTCATTATGAATGGAGCTGAAGGTGTCAGTCATTCATTGACACTGCAGTCAGTGTGGGCCCAGCGGTACTTTCTCTCAGTCTGTGGGAGTACTTTAATAGTACTGAACAGATACACAAGAAATTGAAGATATCTCGGGGATTACCTGTGGCACCACTGTGATTAGGCATAATAATGAAGTTTTCTTTTGTGTGCATCTTCTGATCTACAGGACGTTTTAAAAAAAACACGTTTTAGTAATATCAGACCAGACATCACCAACTCATCCCAAACCAGCTGTATAAGGTTTATATCGGGGGACTATGGGGGCCAGGATATCTGTCACAGGACTCCATCTCTTTCCTCGTTCCGATAATACAGTACTTACATAACTTTGAGGTGTGATTTGCATCTTGTTGATAATGTTTTATAATAAATCCTTTTTTTCAACACAAACCGACTCCAAAACACACATCTGGTATTAGAACCTCACCGTCTACATGAAGACATCATAAAGGTGCATGTATCGCCTCACAAGTAGAAAAAAAAACATCTGGCCTATTCTGGTTCACTCTACAAAGCCATCAAAAAAATTCACATCACTGTCTTGTTTATTTTTGGCCCCTCCTTTCCCATGGGCAAACTATGTTCAGGAAATCTTAACACTTGCATCTCCCCTCCACTGAGAATCTGTACAAGACATTTGTAAGGAGGATTGCTGTCAATGTTTTTTTCGCTGTTCTCCTCCCACCTGGGACTCTTGAAAACAGATCCAGGTCCAATAAACTTAGAACTAATTAGCATCTGTACACTTTCTTTCTCCCCCAACAGAGGCAGCTCCAGTCTCTCAGGACGAAAGTGAGCCCAACCAGTCCTTCATCTAAATAAATACAATAGTAAAAAAAATTATGATAATAAGTTTATTTACAATGAATTATTATTACACATTGATATGACTAACACAAGCCACATTTTCAAATATAACTCTACAATACAATTTAACTTTATTGAACTTAATATATTGAAATAGCATTTTGGTTTGACAAGTACGGGCTGAAATTGCTTCTCCTGCACCCCTCGTAAAACAAACTGTGTCCCACACACTTCCCAAGTCGTTCCACTCAGTCCCACCCGAAATGGTCTTACAGACACGCGGTTTATAGACTTTGCATTAATCTCACGTCACATTCAAGAATATGCCATTGATGCACTCAACAGGTTATCTTACAGGCTATTCGGTCTCCTAAATGCCAATTGTTCTTATGCTAAGCAGAATAAAATATATTACACAGTGCAATGAAAAGTAGTGGATGACTAAAATTGATTTGGATTTGGATTCTAATTTCCAAAGTGTGAAATGACTATGGGGCCTTTTGAGGTTCTCATACTCCTGAAACCTCGGGGGTAGGACTACAGGTCCTACTCAGTTCATCCGTACTCTTTTATTTTAGTGATACAATGAAACACTTCAAATTATAATTATAATAGGTGCTAACACCCATAAAATGGAATATTTCATTTTTCATTGATTGCTTCTTTCAACCACATCTGGGCAAACCCAGCAGTGATTGGCAGTGCACTGTAACTGCCCAGTGTTTCATAGCCTCACTTCCCTCCTCACTGCTTCATTCAGTTGCTTAGCAACCCTTATAGCCTAAAACATCTCACACTTCCACCACCTCATTTACTGTAGCAAGTCTTACATATGTTGACATAGCAACAATCCCCCTTAAAGTACCATAGCCTGTGGCTCTTCCCCCTACCCGGTACTTGCGGCCTCCATACCTTATTCCCATTTCAGAGCTAGGAAATAATTGATTGGACTTCTTTCGTTTTCTTCGAAGTTATCCTAATGGAGACACACGAAATGTTTAGTGGGAAAATGTGGGGGAAAGCAGCCCCTAGCAGTGCTCAGAGACGTGTCCCCCTGCCCATTAAACCTCACGCCGACAGCGAGGGCTATTCAAACTTCTTACTGTATTTGCTGTTTCTCATCATCAATCCAAGTCCTCGTGTTTTTAACCACAAAAGATCGAAGGACTTGGACGCTGAGGGAAAAAAATGTAATGTGTTCGAACAGTGACAAATGATTCAGGCGGAACTACGAGTCTTCTGATGTTGCGTGTGAAATCTCTGGGTAGGCTTCACTATCGCGTGGTGCTCCAAATCATTTCCCCAGGAGTCACCACACATCAAAGGCTCAGCCTCTGGGGCAGCTAGTTCCATTGTGTGCACTAAGAAGTCCATTGTTACCCTATTCACTCAAAGGAAAATGTTATTTTTATGCTTCAGTATTTAACATTAAAGTCTTGCAGTATTTATTTTAAGCATTACAAATGAAAATTCCCAAACTCTATCAATAGCTCACCAAGTCAATCTTAGTAACATGGTCCTACAGATATTAGAGAACTCCCTGGAGTATGCAGAAGACCATGAGGTGGAAGAAGAGTGAGTTCTACATATTCGCGTTCACACAATGATGTGTGACACACATGTTGATTTCATGTAAACCATTTAGTAGGAATATTGTGCAGGAAACTGGGGTCTCCATTCTCCATTGTTTAGATGGGTACCTTGTTTAAGATGATCAGATATATATACATACCTCTTTATAATCCATCCCACTATCCATTTTCCAAACCGCTTATCCTACCGGGTCATAGGGGGGTCCGGAGCCTATCCCGGAAGCAATGGGCACGAGGCAGGGAACAACATGCACACATGTGCCCAGCCCATTGCAGGGCACACTCACTCACACTCACTCACACACACACACACACACACACACAATTTAGCAACTCCAATTAGCTTCAGCATGTTTTTGGACTGTGGGGGGAAACCTGAGTACCCGGAGAAAACCCCACAACGACATGGGGAGAACATGCAAACTCCACACACATGTGCAGAGACTCAAATCCAGGTCCCAAAGGTGTGAGACAACTTTACACTTGCAAAAAGAGATACATTTCAGTTTAGACAGCTAGATGTATTTTTTATTATTCGTAGTTTTTCCACTGCAAGCTATGCTTTTAACAGTATGTCCAGCAGAGGTCAGCAGAAATCTGGTTTGTAAATTAATTTCCTTTTGGTTTTTTTACATTCATCAGAAATATCCACTGCAACCCTGCACACTGTGCACACTTTGGAAACACAACTTCTGCTGGAGGAAACCAAAGTGACTGCAGAAACCTGCACAGATAGTGGAAGAACATGCAGCCTCCACACTCACAGACTCACAGACTCACAGACCCGAGGATAGAATCAGACCCTAAAAATGTTAGGCCACAGTGCCTGGGCCATCCTGCCACCTAACTGAATGTTTTTCGTTTGTTTGTTCGCTTGTTTTTGTTTATGTTTTACCACACGGCTTTTATTTTACTTCATGTAAACTTCCAATAACTCATTTATAGGAAGCTAAGAGCGATATACATGCTTACACCTCACAAGAGTCGTCTTCTGTAGTGAACACCCAAATTTGGCCTTGTAACATTCCAGAAATTCATTACGTGTAATTTGACTGATGCCAATTCGAAAATAAAGTATTTACCAAACAAAAGCTTTATCAGTTAGGCTGTTATGCAGTTAGGGTATCTGCCATCCCTACACTGCCTATGGAGTATAAGCGTGTATATGTGCCCTGTGTTGGACTGACATCTCATGCATCTCAGCCTGATACCTGATGCTGCCTTTTATGCAACTCTGACCGATGTAAATGGTTATAAGATGGAATTAAATGTGATGCCGCGGTTTGGTTGCTTCCTGAAAGTTACACAATGCTTCCCTCTAGTGTCCTATTTTAATTGAATAATTGGAACTAGCCCCTATTATTTTCTTTATTAACAAATCACAAAATTCTTCTGTAATTATTAAACAAATTATTATATGTTATGTTGAGGCTATTTTTTATATAAATTAACAAAAACAGAAACTTTAAGATTAGAGTTAAGTTTGACTTTATTGATCCCAGATGGAAATTCTTATTAGAACTGTTTAGATTTTTCCCTTCTCAGTAAATTATATCCAGAGGCTTAAATTCTCATATGTATGTTTTGATTGTTCCTTCAGTAGAAAAAAACAACACTGTCATGCAATATAAACATTCATTGGTTGTTTTACAGCTCCCAGTTAGTCGCGATTACGCCTGAAACCACAGCTGGTGTGGCTTAGCCTTGGATTACGCCTAAGCTCGGAAGAAGTCCTTCAGTATAACAGACCCAATTCTACATTCCAGAAAAACAATCAGAAGTAAAACAGCAGATTAGACTGAAACTACATAAACAATTATATTTGCTTAGTAGAAGCAATTATCCAAAGTGATGTGCATTTTGAGTAAGCAGGTTCAGACAGTCCCAGCGGGGGCCTGACGGTGAAATCACTCTGCTGACCAAAGGATCTGAATGAGCAACCTTTTTTATCAAAGGCTCAGTAGCCAAACCCAATGAGTCACACACTAATAATTTATAAACATAATAATTTAGATGAGCTTATTAAAATTAACAAATGCTAGATAGATAGATAGATAGATAGATAGATAGATAGATAGATAGATAGATAGATAGATAGATAGATAGATAGATAGATAGATAGATAGATAGATAGATAGATAGATAGCCAGCAAAACAAATAAAGAATATCAAATTATAGTTTGAAAAAACCTCATGTTGATGTTCTGTGAAGTCTCAGCCAGCACACTGAATGCAGTTTGCAGCTGTACGACACCTCAAGAACACTATGGCTGCAATAGGATGTGTTCAAAGAAGTCACCATGCATTGACGAATAATGTAGAAAAATTAATTCTTGGATGGTATATAATGGAGCAGATTACTGTCTACAACGCCTTCCAGGGGCACTTATTAATACTGAAAGCGATTTCAATATTTTCACCAACAGAAGGCTGTAAAGGCGACCCAGTATGGAATTATAATAAATCCGGGATAGAAAGTGTTGCTTTAACAGTGTTTTAGAAGCACACAATGATTCAAATTATCAGGACAATTAAAAATAAGTAGAAAAAATTATCCTCCCAGTTTGTGACATAAATTACAATCATCTGATCCACTGATCCACTCCTGAGGAAGTTTTAAGTGCAAGAAAATTTGTTGTTCAATAGGACTGATAGTACTTTGCTTTTCGATTACAATTTTTTTTTCTTAATCATTTTGCCTTGACTGCTTGGTTTTTGCATCCGTGAATTGTGTCTACCTTCAGTACGACATTGAATTGGCACATTAATTTCCCCTTGCGTCATAAATTTGTTTTATTTGTTGGTGCTTCCTGAGTGAAGAAAGCATTTTTTCCCCAATGTAAAACAGACGTGATATGAAAATGTTTTGTTTGCCTCTGACGCCCCCACCGTACAGCTTGCGGTGTTTTTGTTTTATTTTATTTATTTATTTTTTTGATGCCACACTGAGTCTGCGCCCCGCAGGAACGCGCTCCGTCCGACGAGCTCTGCGGGAACGCGCTCCGTCCACCGCGCTGTTATCGTTGCCTCTCAAGTTGTTGATTCCAGTCGAGGAAAGACGGCTGACTTTGTTCTAGTCTTGTGAAAGGATTTTTTGGGGGCTTACATACAAAAAAAGCGTTGTGATTTGCAAGGAGAGACGCGTTTACGGGCTGGAATTGTATTACGGGATTATTATTATTTTATCCTAAAAGCTTACTTAAAGTCGGAAGGCGCCTTTTTCCCCCTTTCCGTCTCCGCTCGCGTCGCTGGGCCGAAACTCGGGGCTGTGGATGCCCACCGAGTCCGCCGGAGAGCACGCTAGCCTCGGCTATGACGGCCAGCGGCGCTCGCTACGTCCGGATAATTGGCGAATATAGACTTATTTTTTAATTACGGTTAAACATGGCTGGTAGTTACTGTATGGTCCGATTTACTAGTTAACCGCTTGTGTTTTTTTTCCTACAACAGATTTAATTGCTTGACTGGCAGGATATTAGAATAATAGTTAATGGTGGCATTGATTTGCTTAGTATATATATTTTTTGATATCCGGTCCTGTCTATCCAAAGCTATATAAATGTAGTCTATAGCTAATAGTTTTGTGTTTCTTTTATTGAATGACTGGCGAGCTACCTAGCTGGTCATATAGCATATTAGTCGGGTTTTTTTTTTTTTAATAAATAAAGGAAGTCGCTGATCCGATCGTCCGCAGATAGTTACTTGGCAGGAAAGAAGCAATGTCGTTTTTTAATTTTCGCAAGATATTTAAGCTGGGGGCAGACAAGAAGAAGAAGCAGTATGAGCACGTCCACAGAGACGTTAATCCGGAGGATATTTGGGAAATCATCGGCGAGCTGGGCGATGGAGCCTTCGGGAAAGTGTACAAGGTGAAGTTTATTCTAAGGGCCTTTTGTCATTGTGGTAAACTCAGCCCAAAAGGCGTTTCTTAAAAAAGAATTAATTTGTAAAATGCCAATCTAAATGTGTTACCCTGGGTTAAGTCAACCTTACTGTGGACCATGATGTTTCCATTTTTATTTACGGTACTAATTTAATGCTTTAGTGTGTGATGATCTGTTTTTGACAGTTAAATGGAGTAAAGATAATTTATTAAGCAATGCAGTTATACAATTTGAAATACATAATGTAACTCCAGCTATACCAGTCATTCATTTTTCATTGCTTCCCTAAATACTTAAGCATGTTTTGATTCGTGACTCTCATGATGTAAATATTATTCTATAATTTTGAGTTTGGGCCTCATTTTATATTGCTATTACTGCCTTAGGTTTGTTAAGACTTCAGTAAAGTCCAACAGGGTTCTGGCCTTGAGTTGGCACACAAGCAACAAAGGTGGTTCATCGGTGCTGAATCTGTGGCAAAAGAACTCAGTTTTAGTAAATAAAGTCATTGATGGATGAAAATAGTAATACTGAAGCTAAATCATCACTGTTATAATGCTTGTTGGCACACCATGTACTCTAAGATTAAGCTTAATAACTTTGACCAGACCTACATCAAAGTGATCTGTGTATGTTACTGTGCTCGTAGCATGACTGCTGATGGTGTAAGAGATTCCAGTGGAGAATCTTGGTAACTCTGCAAACCTGGTGGTTAGAACGTAAGTAAGGGATCAGATGCCCAGAATGATGGTGAGATGACTGTTGTGGAAAGGTATTGGTTGTTGCAGCTGTGCGGTTGAGCGAGCTTCGTAAGGTATCCGTACTGATACGGTGATGATACCAGGGCAACTTTTCGAGCAATATCGCCGGGCAACTGCCAACCTGGTGAGCCAAAGGACAACTCCTCTGGATCACTGAAAAATGTTGCCCACTGCCAGTTAAAGTTTTTCAAATAGAAATCTGCTGCCCAAGCAACACTGGTCAGCAACATTGCTGGCAACGATGTGTAAAAAGTTGCCCTGCGAATCGTCGCCTTTAGACTTGAGAGGATTCTACTGTTTAACTTGAACCAAAAGAATACAGGCAAGGTGAATGTCTTTGAAACATTGTGGGATGATAGAGCCAGTGACCTAAGCAAGTGAAGGGCGGATTTGCTGTTTTGGAAGAGAGAGACACATTCTCTCCCTATTTGTGCGGTAAATTTGCAGGATGCCTCATCTAGCCTGAAACTCCCAAGATATATAAACGATATATACAATCTAGATATTCTTATATATAAAAGCTTGTGAGGTTAGCAGCAAATGCATTATCAACTGAAGCCAAAAATTCAAATTTCCATGGGCCATTGCTAGTTTTGTCCCCTCAATTAGATGTTTTCGAATGTACCACTGTTTAAAGTTATCAATTAGTGGAAATGAGAATTGTAGATACTGGCCCATCCATAATGGGCTATTGTACAGATCATAGAGAGTTTTTCAACTCTTTGCATTCGGAGTGGGGTGCTGGGGGATGGGTCACATCACCGGCAGTGGCTTCACTGTTACTGCTTGCTTCAGCACATTTAATCACACCTTTCCAATGTGCTTGCCAGGCCCACATGCTTTGAGTAGCACGTCCTGACATCAGCTAGGTGGGGCTTGCCAAAGCGTATCTAGTGAGAGTCACTTGGCTAGTGGACAGGAGGAGGGTTGTGGGCGGTGCTTTAGAGCGAAGGGTACAAATTCAGAGTCACCTATTCTGAGCAAAGCCAAACAGGTTAAAGACCGGAATGGCAGCAGATAGTCTTACCCTAGACGAGTCATGGACCACTGGGAGCCTTGTGGTGTAGTTGCCCTTCAGAAGATAGTCTGTCGAGCCTGTTTATACATTAGTCATGCATCTGACATCATAGGAAACACATTTTGTTCACTTTCCAATAGGTGCGTCAAATCCAGCAGGCAATATATTTGGCCACTGAATTCGTAGACTGTCATTATGTCTGATATTTAACCTTAAACGTCATAGAAACTCTATCATACCGACCCAAGCGAGTGCCACGACTGTAAATGTTGTAAGAGAAGAGAAAGTGCCACTTGCCTCTAGCTTCCCTCTCCACTGCCTTGTCAAGTAGGTGTGACAGAACTCTGCAGCAGGAGACCTGTATCACCTCTTCTGGGTAGCATATGGCATGATGCTTGGAAGACATTGAACACTGTGGTTGGAAATTTCTCCAAGCTGCTTTGTTTATTTTCTGGGCACCTCCATTTTGACATATTTATCAATCGCACCCAAAGCAGCCTCAGGACTGAGACACAGTCTTAGAGGTATGTTAGTTCTGCTTTTGTAAATGCTATCTTAGTGATGTCTTAACATTCCTGTTGTGCAACGTAAGATTACATACATTACTGCAGTGCTCCATGGCGGCATTAGTGCTAAGTTCATTTTCAGAGGTTCTCCAGTACTTGCAGTTTGTTACTGAAAGGCACGGCTTCTTGCAACTTTATTATTTCATTTAGTCCTTTTTCTCAGTGCTGCAGCCATGTTTTAAATCGGTTTGCAGGGAAACAGAAACATTTGCGAGTGTTTTAAAGAATGTATTAACCTCAGTCTACTTTACAACTCAAGGTTGCCGTATGGTAGGATGATAACCATGTTATATATATATATATAATGATCATGCTAGCCTGCGTGTTGCAGCTGATTTGAGGTTCTTCTGTTGGTCTGAATGGTTATTTGTTCATTGTTTTATTTGAAACAATTAACCCATTTTATAAGCTTGCGGTTTTGCTGGAGAAATTCAGGTTTTAAGTTAGAATTGCTTGCCCGTAATCCCAGTGCCTGCCACAGCCGAGAGTCGCACTGTCAGCTCACTGCTCCTCATGGTGGTATTCAGCAGCAGAACAGAGAAAACATGCTCGACCGGCTGAAGATTGGCCAGTCACTGTCAGCATGCTCATCTCTGCTCTGGTCGATTGACATGGAAACACAGAAGAGCATGAGACCATGACATCAGTGCATTCAGGGCCAGCTGAAGGGTCACACATCAACATTTTTAGATGTCTGTATGATAGAGGGACAGGTATGTCAGAAATATGCTTAGAATAGCATAGTTTATGGGGTTTCTTAGTCAATGCGAACAGTAGTTCTGTGCAGAGTTTAGAATGAATCGTACTGGCAGTGGAGTTTTTTTGCCTTTCTCGCTGATCCCCAGTCAGTTGCAGGGCTAAAAATGGTGCTGCCATGGTTTTAGTTTTATGACTCTTGGGCTGGTGTATTCTGCATTATGAAATGACTGGGATGTTTTGTTCAGCCACATAAGTAGTGTTTTGCTAAAGCAGTTCAGAAGAAATTGTATCTGTGAATTAGGAATTGCTGTGTTAGATGTCTCTATTGATAAGTCAGTCCATTATTCTTTTTTATGTTGTTTCTTTTGAGCTGAATCTGCAGCTAGGCTGTGGTACAAGTTTGTGTTTCAGGCCATAATTATGTCATTTGACTGAAAGACGCATCACAAAACCTGACTGGTTTGAAAAACTGACTGGCCCAAGAAATCAGAGACACACCCACAGTCCTTCCTGAAACATGAGCCAGAGTTAAGTGTTTGATTCTGGGTCAGAGCCAAAACCTGTTTGCCAGTGGCAGAGCCGGCTTGTAGTCCCTGTATGGCGACTGGGAGCGGGACACAGTGAGGCGTGGGGCCGTTCAATATAAGTGACGTCCGCTTATGTAAATAGAAGTGTGACAGCGCTAGATTCCATCCAAACTCGCCCGCCCCCAGCCCTCCCTGCTTAAACCCGAGCTTAGCCCAAAATAGCTGCACCGTCCCCCTACTCCCTCCCCCAGCCCTGCAAGGAAGTCAGAAGCTGAGCAAACCTTGTCTGTTGCCCAGCTGCCCAGTTCCTCCCCTGCTACTCATCCAGGAAGCCCTCGTGTTCACAGGAAGCACCTTTCTGTTGTGTTTTTGTTTGATTACATTACATGGTAGGATTGTTAAACACTTAGTGTCTCAATAAGCAGAGGCTTATGTTGGGATACTGCTTTGCCCAGGTTCTTTCTTTCCCCCTGTGGTGGCTCTGTAAAAATGATGCAAACTACCTTGACATTTGAGCATTAAGTTAGAGTGTAGAGCAATATGAAAGGTCCTAGGAGTGGTAGGGAAATGCTGGTCTCACCCCCTCGACTTTCATCCTTCCTGAAACCATTTTCCCTCGTCCGGTCACTGCCCTGCTTCTGGGGGAAGTGTTGTAATGGAGGGAATGCCGGACCAGGCTGGCACCAACTCGTGTAGGGCGTGTTTTTCTGATCTCTGGTAGGCCCACGCCTGGCCTCACCTCATCTGACTCACCACGTTTCCGGCCATCAGCTACATGCCACAGATTACATTGCTTTTACCACTTTTGCAAGAGTCTGTGTTGTGATGGAAAACCATTAATAAAAATGCATTGCTAATTTCTGGAATTGACAGGCTCCTAATTTCACGTGCTTGTTCTGTTTCTCAGTGTGCCTCACGTTGTTATGTCAGCCCAACATTCTCAGTCTTAGCATCGACGCTCTTCTCCCCGCCTCTGTGCTCCAGGCCCAGAATAAAGAGACGGGTATCCTGGCTGCCGCCAAGGTCATCAGCACGGCGACTGACGAGGAGCTGGAGGATTACATGGTGGAGATAGAAATCCTCGCCTCCTGCGATCATCATCACATTGTGAAACTGCTGGATGCCTTCTACTATGATACCAAACTGTGGGTGTGTGATTTTCTCTGGGATTCCTGCATTGTGTGCCATGTGGGTGTGGCTCTCCCCATGGGCGTGGCTAAAGGAAATCACAAAGTAGTTGGCAGGGTATTGTACAGCATGATTGTTCTTAACATGCTTCATTTCCCTCTTTAATTTGGTGATTGATTATGTAATACTTTCAAGCAATGGACTCAAAGACGGCTTTAAAGTATAACAACATTATTGCATTATCGTTGTTCATTATTGATGAGGCGCAACAGGATAAAGCTGCACGCACTCTAAGTATAACGTCAAGGTTTCTGTCAGCATGATATGGCCATGCTGCTGAGATTTCACGTATGTCCCCTGAGCAGAGCCAGCTGCCTGCAGCGTCATGCTAGATATCCGATTCTACAATGGACAGAAAGCCCAGTCCCTCTTTTAAGGATGGTCTCCAACTGCCTTTCCCTGCTTGGAAAGTCCTTCAGCATCTCACACTGTACTGATGGTCTTCCAGCAGCTAGCTAATTCTAAAAACTCAAGTAGTTGAGGTTGATCCCTGGAGCCTCTGTAAACAACGCGATTAAATAAATTGTGTGTATTTGGTCACCTGGGATTCATGATTTCTTCTGAGAGGCTGCAGATCAGATTAGCTCCTCAAATAGTTTGGTGACACCGACGATAGATGCCGCCCTGATAAAACACACAAACCTTTATCTCTTTGAATGATACATTTCTGAGTTGTATTGAGCTGTTTCCTAGTGGGTTGCTTCACTTTGCATGGGAGATTATGGCGGCGCTGCTCCTGAATGCATTGTTCTTTCACTCTGCAGATTCTGATAGAGTTCTGTGCAGGGGGAGCCGTCGATGCCGTGATGCTGGGTAGGTGCTATTTTTATTCACACTGAGAGAAAGGCGTAGGAATGTAAATGCATGACTCACTAGGTAATGTTGACAGACTGACCTTTCTACAAAGTACTGCGTGTTTGTTTTAGTTACTTCCTTCATAAAGACTCTCAGAGGACTTATTAGTCCTGTGAGCAACGGCGTGTTCTTCACGCTGCCATTGTGTGGTACCTCAGTGCAATTAAGCAGCAGAACCTCCATATTCTGTGATTGTTTCCTCTGTGCTGCCTGTCTCTGTACCCGGGGGGCTCTTCTGTTAGTTTGGCCAAATCATAGACTGCAGAATAAGGAGTGGACAGAGATATTGTTGTGTGTGCGTCTGATTCCAGAGCTGGAGAGACCCCTGACTGAGCCCCAGATCCGGGTGGTTTGCAGGCAGACCCTCGAAGCGCTGATTTACCTGCACGAGAACAAGGTGATTCACAGGGACCTGAAAGCTGGTAACATCCTTCTCTCTCTGGACGGGGACGTCAAGCTGGGTAAGCACCACTGCCTGTCATGATTTGAGGGCCAAGGAGTTCTGTTCTTATGCTTTAACAGAATGACTGTCAACAGAGATGTGTGTGGCTCAATAGGTTAGCATGCTGCGCCCATAATCAGAAGGTCACTGGTTCAAATCCCAGGCTCAGCAGACTGATGTCACCATTGGGCCTTTGAGCAAGGCGCTTATCCAATCGAATCGCTCCAGTGAATGTTTGACCCCGCTTTCTCGATTGTATGACGCTTTGTCAAATAAATAAATGTAAATGTACTGTGTTTAATAATGCTTTAGTTTTAAAGTCATTTTATTTAGCTTGCAAGATCAGGTTGGCATAGTGATGTAAATGGGCACTGAATTACTATGGTCTTAAAGAAGGGCTGAGAGAATAGCACGTTTGTTGTAGCTTGAGCACAGGGGCTACCTGAGTGTGCTAATGTTTTACCAGTGTACACGTAGGGAGTGGCCACCTGACTCATAGAGAGAACGTTAGGCTTAGTTAGGTCTGAGTAAGGGGCTGTTGACTGCCCCACCCAGCAGTCATACTTTGGCCCTAAGCCAGTGCTTTCTACCCTCAGCTGACTTTGGTGTGTCAGCCAAGAACACAAAGACTCTTCAGAGAAGAGATTCCTTCATTGGGACCCCATACTGGTGAGTAACATACTCAACTGTCTTTCTGCCTGCTGACTTCCTCCTGTCTGTCTTGCGTTCTGCACTGTCTTTGTGTTTGTGCAGTTTATCAGCTTCCTGTAGAAACTGCATCCTCTGAGGTCACTTCCTGTCTCCCGTGCCCCGCAGGATGGCCCCCGAAGTGGTCATGTGCGAGACCTCTAAGGACCGACCCTATGACTTCAAGGCAGACATCTGGTCCCTGGGCGTCACGCTGATTGAGCTGGCGCAGATAGAGCCCCCCAACCACGAGATGAACCCCATGAGAGTCCTGCTGAAAATAGCCAAATCCGAACCCCCTACTTTGATGCATCCATCGCATTGGTGAGGGATAGAGTCTCACCGGACCTCGAAGTACTTTAATGTCAATGCAGGTTATTTGGTCCCTTCTTGTTAAAACTTTCCATTTTGCATTCGGCAGGTCTCCGGAGTTCAGCGACTTCCTGCGGAAGGCGCTGGATAAAAACGTGGACAACAGGTGGAGCAGCGTCCAGCTCCTGCAGGTGGGTGGTAAGCCTTGGTCCATGGACAGAGCCTCGCAACCGAGCTTCATCAGTGGGTCTTTGCTTAAAGCTGTGCCTTATTGCTGGGAGTAGAACAAGAGCTGAAGTCTGTTCGATTAGCATGTATGTGAAAGCGGCAGTAAAGTAAGAAGCATAGCGGGGAATAAAACTAGTTTGCCATTTTCGACGTCTGTATCTGCTATGCAGCCTGCATAAAGTAAGAAAGCAAGAACTGGGCAAAGTCACAATCTTGTGCCATTAACTTTTTAGCTAGTTAATCAGTGAAATACCCATTGGCCGCACTAGTTGAAGCTTGTAGATTTATGCATAGGCGGGCATGCTGGTGTCTGTAAAAATGACTGTGCGTTAGTAATGTAAGTAAGGATGCTTAAAGTATACAGACAACAAAAGCTGATGATGCCGCTAGCTGTAGTGGAACAATTAGCAGTGCCGAATCCCTCGAGGCTGGTTCTAAGCAGGCTGTGGCCTGGGTTGATGGGCATGTGTGGGATGTGTATCCATGACTGCTTTTTCGGACTGATTGCCGGCCTCCCTACGCAGCACCCTTTTGTTGCGACCGTGATGGACAGCAGGCCTCTTCGGGAGCTGATAGCAGAAGCCAAAGCAGAGGTCACGGAGGAAATTGAGGAATCGAAAGAGGAAGAGGAAGATGAGGAGCCTGAGGCACAGCTGGTGAGGGTTATTTGAATGGAATTACCTTTTGACTGCTTGCTAGTATGCAAATCATATCTGCAGTTTTGTCCTACCAGAAGTTTATCATCAACCACACAAATGGCCGTGTACCCATGTTCATGTGAATCTTCTCTGCACAGCAGCTGGGGCCTGGACATCAGCGAGCTCTATCAGATGCCAGCTTCGGCAGTTCGGAGGATGAGAAGCTGTCTCAGACGACCTCCGTCTTGGAGTCGGTGTCGGAGAAGGCGGAGCCGGAAAGCTCGGACGACAAGGCCAGCGGCAAGCTCTCAGACGAGGGCATTGGAAGCAGCGAGTCTGACAAGATGGAGAACGATAAGCTCAGTGAGGTCCATGTCCCGGAGACCAGCAGTAAAGAGGAACCAGCAAAAGAGGGCCTTCCAGTCGTGACTGAACCCATTCCTGAGATCAGGCTTGAACTCGTGCCTGAGATCAAGCCAGAACCCATTCCTGAAGTCAGACCAGAACCTGAGCCTGAGCTCAGTCCTGAACCTGTAACCGAACCTAAACCTGATCCTGACCTAAGACCTGAACCTCTGCCTGAGCTCAGGCCTGAACCTATAGCAACTTCTGAAAGCCCAGAGAAAGCCCCCGAATCTCCAGAACAAGCCTCAACAATGGACACCAGGCAGGAGGCAGCACCAGCACCTTTAGAGCAACCTAAAAAGGCTCAGGATCAAAATCAAGAGGCGGACGCTCCGAAGGAGGCCCAAGGCACTGGAGATGATACAGCTGCACCCATGGAGCAACAAGAGCCAAAGACGGCGCCGAGCTCATCCCCTCAGACGGAGGCCCAGGCAGACAAGGCTGGGCCCAAACAGGCCAACGGCGAGAAGGAGAAAGACTCCGATTCTGGGAGCAGCTATGCAGCGGATAACAGCAGCATCGACCTGAACCTCTCCATCTCCAGCTTCCTTACTAAGAACAAGGAAACTGGCTCAGTTTCCATTCAGGTAAGCATACTGTGCCATAAAGCGGACTGCGGATAGATTACCGAAACCCTTAATGATGGCCCACCTCTCCAGGACATGAAGCGGCAGAAGAAGACTCTAAAGAAGACCCGTAAGTTCCTGGTGGACGGCGTGGAGGTCAGCGTGACCACGTCAAAGATCGTCACAGACAATGACACCAAAAATGAAGAAATGCGATTCTTAAGGTACGGATGTATCTTCCTGTTATATTTCGAAGTGGCACCCATGTTTTCAAATTGGCAGTATTTGGTTGTATTTTTCTGTGTCATTCCCTAAATTTTATGATGCTATAATGGTGTTTGGACAATAAAATATAGGCTGACAGGTCTAAGCCACCAGTTTTTAATGCACCTTAGAGTAAATGACTCTGAGGCCGTTAAGTCATATCAGATATTGCAATATCAAGAGAAGTGTCCAGCATATCAGTATTTTCTCAAATTTTTGTCTGTCCAGAATAGCCCCCTTTTGCTTCGATGACGGCACTGCAGACTCTTGCCATTCTTTCGATCAGCTTCCAGATGTAGCCACCTGGAATGCTTCTCCAGCAGCCCTGAAGGAGTTTCCACAAGTTTTTTGGCACAAGTCGGCTGCTTTGCTCTTCCTGTTTGACCAAACTCATCCCAAAGCGCCACTCCATATCTTACCTTGTTTACCAGATACCTCGTGGTGAACTTAGGGTTGGAAAACAAATGATTTTCAGGATGTGTGTCCAGTCTTTTGACTGGTACTATATGAACATGAGACACAGCCAAACCACACACCTGCACTGGTTCCCCTCACCCCCCCCCCCCCCAACAGGCGGCAGGAGCTGCGCGAGCTGCGTCTGCTACAGAAGGAGGAGCAAAGGGCCCAGCAGCAGCTGAGTGACAAGCTGCTGCAGCAGAGGGATGTCATTTACCGCCGCTTCGAGCAGGAGATGACGGTGAGCAGCCAGGCCGCAGACGAGGGCCGGCCAGTGGGGAAGCCCAAGAAGCTGAATGACGGCACTGCTAATGAGCCGGAATGTTCCATTGCAGCTTACAATACTGTAGTGTAGGGGGGTACCAATATTTTTCACCCAAAAGAGTGATTTGTTGTCTACCTGGGACCGCAAACCCAAAATATATAATGTAATACCATCATAATATAAAAGAGATCAACAAAAAAACTGAATTTAAAGAGTGCAAACAATATTCTTCATTTATTTTCTTTAAAAAAAAAATGGTTCTAATTTTATAATTTGTATTGCTGTTAATGACAATTAATACGCCTCTCTACAAACCCCTCCTCCATCCTTCAAAGAACAAAACAAACACAGTGGAACATCTGACATAATGATGAAAAACCATCCATCCATCCATCCGTTTTCTGAAACCGCTGTTCAGGGTCGCGGGGGGTCCGGAGCCTATCCCATCCCGGAAGCCGTGAGCACATGGCAGGGAATAACCCAGGATGGGGCACTAACCTATCACAGGGCGCACTCACCTTAGACACACATGCACACCTATGGGCGAATTGGTAACTCCTCAGTGTGCTTTGGAATTGTGGGGTAGGAAACCCGGATTAACGGGAGTATAACCTCCTCACCTCCCTACCCATCCATACTAAAGGAACAGAAGTCCTTTTCGGACGAAACCTAATGACTTTATTTAGGGACTAACACAGGTATGTTCATGAAGGCTCTCATACCAAGTCCAACAAATTCGAATTGCCATGACCTGTCACTCTCCTGTTTGGAGAGAGTTCGAGTTCTGCAAAACAGTTACCAATAGGATTTCAGTTTTTGCAGAAACAGACCAATAGAAAGTATCCAATACGTACCCATCACAACTGCAACCCATTTTGGGTCACAACCCATAGTTTGTAAACCTCTGCTGTAGTGTGTTCTCCTTTTGAAGGAAGGTCCTGACTGTCAGAATTATAAAAAAAAATACCCAACTGTTACAACACCCTGGCCGAATTCCCATTTCTGCTATGTAATTCTCTCTAAGTATATTGATTGGCTTAATAATTCATGCATATCCCTTATGTAATGCATTATTAATGGGCCCGGCGATGCCTTCGCACCAGGCTAAGAAGCGGCAGTATGATCAGGATATCGAGAGCCTGGAGAAGCAGCAGAAACAGACAGTGGAGCGTCTGGAGCAGGATCATACCACACGGCTGCGCGATGAGGCCAAGCGCATCAAGGGCGAGCAGGACAAGGAGCTGGCCAAGTTCCAGAGCACCATGAAGAACCGCAGGAAAGAGGTTGGAAGGGGGGGTTTCATTCGGGTGCCGGGCGCCTTCATGGTGAACAGCTTGCTGTTGGTCTGTGCACCTCTGTCACTAATGGCCATTGGCTTGGAGGGAGATCAAGGTGGAGGGGCTTGTGTGTCAATGACGTGCTTAACAGGAGGGGAGCTTGTGGTGCTGAGATCGGTCCCGGCTTTGTGGTGATTTCGTGCTCCTGTGGGGAGGGGTGCAGGCTGTCGCATTAAAGCCCCCCTCCCCCTCCCCACACCTGGCTGGACTTTACTCCTCCTGAGTTGTGGCATTGGAACTGCAAGTCTAGCGTGTATGACTTGCAACAACGTCTACCCATGACTCATGCAGAATAATCTGTCCCATGCCTTGTGCTCTCTACCTGGAGTGCTCTGCTCCATGCTATTGGCTCTTTCATCGGCATGAGTGTGGGGTAAGACGTTGTCATCGAAAGATCTTCAGCACTTCGACTTTGGGGGCGGGTACTTGCAGCCCCGTGAGCAAATCGTCTTCTTCCTTTGGGGCCTTCATTTCCTCAAAGGCATTTAAAGGTCCACTGGCCAGTTTTTTAAGCACTGGTGGTCCTGCCCCTTGGTCCATAGGTGCCAAATGGGAGGAGGTGGACCTTTAAAACATCGGAACCATGAAATCACGCATGGGTGTTCCAACACTAATGGGTGCCGCTTCTTTTGGGAGCTAACTCCGTACTGGAGGCTCACCAGTTTGTTCCCTCGGACAAAGATAGGCTTTGTGTTCACCCCAATTCATGTGCCTGCCAACACTAGGTGAAAGAAGAAGTGAACGTTTCTCCCAAACATTTGAGAAAAGGGCTCATGAAACGCTTAAAAGAGGACCTATTGGTCACGCAGCAGCAACAGGTAACTTGGTGGCCGCTGTCCACACGCACGTCTTTCTTGTCTTGAAACCTTCAGTCATTCTTGCGCACTTTAAGCCAGTACTTCAATTTCTTTCCCCTTCCTCCAGTTCTGTTCTTGACTTGTATCATAATTAGTTAACCTGAGTCTCAGCCATCTGTACAGTGCTCTCTTATCAGACCTTAGGTGTAGTTAACCATGTTACTTCTGCTTTACCTGCTCAACCCTGTTTCTAATTGACAAATTCAGTGCAGAGCTTCAGACCTTAAAAAATTCTCCTCTT
Organism: Brienomyrus brachyistius; assembly: GCF_023856365.1. Taxonomy (NCBI): domain Eukaryota; kingdom Metazoa; phylum Chordata; class Actinopteri; order Osteoglossiformes; family Mormyridae; genus Brienomyrus; species Brienomyrus brachyistius. The sequence goes on along the minus strand of NC_064535.1, from coordinate 8,892,463 downwards.
CATGCAGAGGTGTCATTTTTGTACTTATCGCTATTACTTTATTTATGAATTCCATCCATCCATCCATTTTCCAAACCGCTTATCCTACTGGGTCGCGGGGGGTCCAGAGCCTATCCCGGAAGCAATGGGCACGAGGCAGGGAACAACCCAGGACGGGGGGCCAGCCCATCGCAGGGCACACTCACACACCAGTCACTCACACATGCACACCTACGGGCAATTTAGCAACTCCAATTAGCCTCATCATGTTTTTGGACTGTGGGGGGGAAACCGGAGTACCTGGAGGAAACCCCACAATGACATGAGGAGAACATGCAAACTCCGCACACATGTGACCCAAGCGGAGACTCGAACCCGGGCCGCAGAGGTGTGAGGCAACAGTGCTAACACCATGCCGCCCCTATTTATTAATTATTTTGCCTAAATGATTCGTTTTATTTTTTTAATCTCATTTCATTCCTTTGTAAGAGGATGTGGAGCAGTTCCTCAGCATGTTAACATTCACTCAATGTCGTAGAAATTTCCACCAAGCAATAAATTTTGCACTGGGCCCCAAACCATTTAATGTTTGCGTTCCGCTCAGCATTAACCAAAGGTCCACATCTCTGAGCATTTTCAGTAATAGTTTTATAGGTTTGCTTTCCTGGACCCACTTTGGTTTCCTTCCACTGTCCACTTGTAGTACTTTAACCCTCTGGGGTCTGGGGGTAGGAAACACACTTTGACTGACTGGGGTCACACGTTGACATGGTCAAACGTTTCATTCAGCATCATAAACTTAATTCATGGCAAATTATTTGTTATATATTTGTTTTGGCATTAAACTCATCTTAATCTTAGTGTACTTTGGAAATATGTCAGATTTATGTGAAGTTTGTAATTTGACATCAAAGTATAGACATTGCAAAATCCAGTTTGGAACACTTGCAGAAACATTATAAAAGTATATTATAAGCGATGGTGGAAGTTTGTTTTGATCCCAGATATCTGTTCACCAAAGTCTTGGCTACATGAAGATGACTAAATGGTGTAGTTGCAACATTAAATAAATAAGAAAAAACCTAACTCATGTCACTATTTCTGGTCTCCTCCCATTGAATATGTAAGAGCTCTCATGTGTATGCGTGACCCATTGACACCTGGTCACATCCCCCCCCCCTGGATCTGGATCGCGTTTCACCATTGCGTCGTTCATCCAATCACCATGCGAATGCGGATTTGAATATGCGGAGATGCAGCTATTTCAAATGCGAATAACGATATTCAGGTGAGGGCGACACTACACGCCCCCGATGCAGGTAAAACAAAGAAAGGTGACATGGTTTTTGCCGATTTTAACCTAATTTTAAAAACTTTAATACTTTCGACAGTTGACGTTTTGAAAAGAAGACAGATTATGGATTTAGTCAGTGTTTTTTTTACGTTTCTACAAGATTTCAGCGAGATATAAACTGAAATACACAAGAAAGATGCCGTCGACCCCAGAGGGTTAAGATGGGTAGATGTTTACAGTTTGTTCACCCTCCTGCCATTTCCTTTAATGACGTGTCCAATGCAAGGAGGACTTCAAAAAGACCATCAAGAAAAATGCAGAGGCGTCCTCGTTTTCTACCTGATTTGTTTTGTCTTTTATAAACGCTTTATGTTCCTATAAATGATTCCGCCATACTTGAAATGTGTTCAGCTGATTCAAATGAACATACCACTGTAGCATTTATCATGTAAGCTTTCAAATATTGTAGAAGTAACTAACAATCGTTTCAGGAAATGGGACTTCTTTATATTAACCAAAGTTTTGAGGTAGATTCCAAACGGAAGTAGTGGCCAATGTCGTGTATTTTTGTATGCAATCCAATGTCCTCAAAAGGGATAAAAATGTATTTTCTTTAAACTCTTCTCTACCAGCTTTCATTTTAAAATATAACTTTTGAAGTGTTTTTTTTTTTTTTTAGTTTTTTTTTTTTTTTTTAAGGAATACTACATAACTATTAGCTAAAAAAAGATATGTACTTTTGTTCAACATCCAATCTGAGAGTGTAATTAGCTGGAAGCTCAAGATGACAGTTGACACGTTCACTGGCAGTGCAGTGTGGAGTACTTCTGGCTTGTCAGAGTTTCTCACATCTGAAATATTCAGCCTGTCAAAGGCATACGATCTTCAGACAATTGTCACTGCCGAAGCATTGTTGACTCTCAAATAAGGGAATTTTTTTTTGGGGGGGGGGGGGGGGGTGTCTGGCTCGACGGGTTAGAACACTGTGGCTGCGATCACAAGGTCACCAGTTCAGATCGCAGCACCGGAAGAGCGATTTCATTGTCGGTGAGCAGTGGACCTCAATACGCAGTAGTTCCAAGTATGGCCTGACCCCAGTTTCTGAAAAATGTGCGTCGCTTTGAGTAAAGACGTCTTCTAAGTAAATAAAAAATTATTTAAAAGTATATGATGTAAAACCTCTGCTTAGACTTCTCTGTGCCCAGAAAGGACGTGACTTTAGTTCGTGTTCTGGCTATTTCTTTTGTGTTCTCCAAAGGGGGGAGGGGGGGGGGGGGGCTGTGGTTTTACATCCACATAGCGTAACCTGCTTCCTGCTGCTCCATGGCCAGCATGCTCACTTTGCGCGCCAAGCTGAGGAAATGATTAGACGCGAGCCTGACGCAGCACTTTTGTTTCCTGCTTTGGTTTTGATACGATATGGTCGTGCTCAGCGTACTGTGCCGCTGTCTTTCATACATTAAAGAAAAGCGCACGGTGTCTGTAGAGTGACTCAGCGCTGCTGTCCCTCTCGCTTACCACACTGCTGTTTTCCTGCTTCCCAAAAAGCGAAGAATGGGCAGCTTATCACTGGAGCAGGACACCTGAGTATTTCTATACTGGGCCCTGTGTTTATATAAATACATGCATGTGATACCTGTTAAATTAAGAACATGCAGTGATCCTTCCAGTAAATGATTGGGGGAAGCTTGAATTACTCTAAATATCAAGATGATTACTAGTGTAAATTTGAATTGCCTGCAGGTCTGTGTTTAACAGTCTCACATTGATAGTGTTTAAAAAAGGTTTGTTTTCCATGTTGGTGAAGCTATAAATTTAGCTTATTTCAGGTTTTATTTGTGGCGTTTACTGTTCTGATTTCTGTGTGTTTGTACATAGTTTTGCTTGTTGGACTGCAGCGTGTTGGATTGTGTGTGTCGTCGTACGTGTGCATCATGTGGTTTACGGCCTTCGCCTGGTTAAGTGCACCATGCACTATATGCTGACTTGTGCTGTTTTGTGCACGTCCAGGAACAAGAGTTCCTGCAGAAGCAGCAGCAGGAGCTGGATGGCGCCCTGAAGAAGATCATCCAGCAGCACAAGCACGAGGTCGCCACCATCGAGCGGGATTGCCTCAACAGCAAGCAGCAGCTCATGAGAGGTCCGAGCTCGGGGCTGTGTCCTCCACAGTCCCAGAATTCACTTCTGTGTGCCACTGCATGCTCGTTGTTATAGGATGTTTTTGTGCAGCTCAGCGGCTGGTGTTGATGCGCATCCTGTCTCCTCAGCTCGCGAAGCTGCCATATGGGAGCTGGAAGAGCGCCACCTGCAGGACAAACACCAGCTGCTAAAGCAGCAGCTCAAAGACCAGTATTTCATGCAGAGACACCAGCTGCTGAAGAGACATGAAAAGGTGAGGTGACAGTCCAGCCGTCCCGCTGGGTCCTCGGTAGCCCCCCCCCGGCTCCAGTGTCTTCGTTTGACACCGTGCTCTCTGTATGCGTGTCCCGCAGGAGATGGAACAGATGCAGAGGTATAACCAACGGCTGCAGGAGGAGATCAAGATCCGGCAAGCCCAGGAGAAGGCCCGGCTGCCCAAGATCCAACGCAGCGATGCCAAGACTCGCATGGCGATGTTCAAGAAGAGCCTCCGCATTGCCTCCAGCGGGACCCCGGAGCAGGACAGGGAGAAGATCAAACAGGTGATGTTCTGTGATCCACTGGTCATTCCCTCTACTGTCACTTTAGGGCAGTGTTTCCCAGCCCGGTCCTCAGGGACCCACAGTCGGACCATGTTTTTGCTCCCTCCCAGCTTCCTGTCAGACAGTCCTCATTTTTGCTCCCTTGTGGACTGTCTGTCGAGATTGGGAAACGCTGCTTTAGGGGATGCAAAAATGTCTTTAAAAAAAAAAACAGATCCTTTTATCCAGAATGATGGAAAAAGCAAGAAAGCAGGGTTTGCCAGTCCCAGTAGCCAATGGGGAAGGCCCACCAGTGACATCATTCTGCTCTTACTATAGGGACTCTAAAACAATGCTCATTCATACGCCAACTGCAAGCACCCATTCAGAGATCCTGCGAAGTACTTAGGGTCATGTGACTGAGAATGAAGATGCTCATTAACGTCACGGATTTGTGTCTGGGGCAGTTCTCCGTCCAGGAGGACAAGAGGCAGAAGAACGAGCGGCTGCAGCAGATGCAGAAGCACGACAATCAGATGAGGGACCTGCAGACGCAGTGCGAGAGCAACGTGCGGGAGCTGCAGCAGCTACAGGTGCGTGGCGCGGTAGAAAGCATCCGCGGTGTAACAGCACAGTGCACCGCCGGCTGTGGGAGACGGGGGCTAACTGGCCGTCTGGACCCATTACAGAATGAGAAGTGCCACCTTCTGATCGAGCATGAGACCCAGAAGCTGAAGGAGCTGGATGAGGAACACAGCCAGGAGCTGAAGGAATGGAGGGAAAAACTACGGCCGAGGAAGAAGGTATGACGGCCCAGAATGCACTCTTCCGCGTCTCAAGGGAGGAATCGGAACTGAAACACAGGCGGCTCTTCCCGTAAATCTTGTTTTAATCCATCCTCTGACAGAGGTGTTAAGTAACGAAGCACAAATACTTTCACTTCGCTACATTTCAGAGCTAAATGAAGTCTTTTTACGGCGATACGTACCAGAATTGCCGTTCAATATTTAAACTTTATCAGTAATCAAGGGTAACTGCATTAGAGCCACCACTGAAATAACGATGATTGCGTTGGACGAGGAATTTCATCAGCTCATTCACCACTTATAAGAGGTCTAAAAGTAGCAGCCCGCCAAACGTTTGTAATTCATTACTAAATCTTGCCCGTAGATAAATATTTTATTTTCCACCAAATAAAAATGCCGTTCCATTAATCTGTACCCGCAGCAACTTTCACCAATTTCTCTGAATAAACTGACTTAACTGAAACAGTTTGTGTTGACGTTTATAACAGGGTGTTTGGTAAGACTCCCTCCTGCCGGCCTTAAGATTTTTCCGTGATGCCTTCTATGGAAAAATAAGCTATAAAGTTAAAGGAAACCGCACATCGCCCTGTAATGATGCTGTAATTAAGTCATTCGCTTTTTGCGTCTCATCTTTCTGGGTCTGCAGACCCTGGAGGAGGAGTTTGCCCGCAAGATGCAGGAGCAGGAAGTCTTCTTCAAGATGGGCGGGGATTCCGAATGCCTTAATCCCTCAGCACAAAGCCGGATTTCCAAATTCTACCAGATCCCTAATGTCCCCTCCTCTGGTCTGTAGCCCTGTGCCAACCTCACAGAGCTGGACACAGAGAGCAACGTACCGTCATCTCTGCCTTCATCCCCCCCGACGACAATCTCTATTACCTCTACGATGTCTTCTTTCCACTCTGCTCCTCAGTGCTGTATGACTCGAACTCAGCCACCCGAAGCCTCAGTTTTTTTTTTTTTATTTTAAATCATGGCTTTATTGGAATTTAGATTTAGATTAGAATGTGGAGTCCTGTATAGCTTATCCTCTGTAGTATTTAAAAAAAACGAATTGGAATTGTTTTAGGAGGTCTATATTTTTGGCCATTTTTCCTCTCCCATTTTTTAACGCTTTAAAGCTCTGGCATCAATATTGATGATTATTGAGAAATTCAGTGACTGCCGTTTTAAATATTTTTTTTTTATTTGTCTGCAACAGTCTCTTTCAGTCTTTTTTTTTTTTCCCCTCTTGCTTCGCTACTCTGTTTTCACATCAGGTTCATTTGCACTAGAATCTGCTGGATGTTTTGCGTCGGCGCCACAAAGGAAAATAATAATAATGTATATTTAGCACATGAGCTGATGCTTGAATTTTAAAGGCAAGGCTTCAGAAGGCTGCATTTCTGTAGTATGCAGTGGAATGCTCACGTAAACGTTGGTGAAGCAGGCATTCCGGATGGGATGAATGGGATGAGGATCAATATATTGGTTGGAGATGCTGGATCGATGGTGCTAGCGCTGCTGGTAGCCTGAGGAGAGCTCTCATCCACAGTGACTGCTTCCTCAGTACAATTTTTACTTGATGTGCAACTATCGTGTGTGTGTGTGTGTGTGTGTGTGTGTGTGTGTGTGTGTGTGTGTACATATCACCTAAGGTTTCCGTGGGTTAGTTTCAAGTGAAATCCCTTCTTTGGTTTTTCATTTTTGTTTGTTTTAATTGTCTTATTATTTATCTGATTCTTATGCAGTAAAGTCTTCGTTGCAGTGGTCAGTGGTGTAAGCATACAAACAAACCCTCAGGTTCATAAACCTTTATTCATGCCATTGCACTGTTTCATTGATACCAGAGAATATGCAGTAATGAACTGATGTTTACTCTAAGAGGGCAGAATTCTGGCCTTGGTCAGATTTTAGCTTCTAGCAATTGTGTTTGTAAGCCACTACATCCGGTGTCTGTTTTAGATGTTCCAGCGACAAATTTGTTGATTGTTTTGAGCGGCACTGCATGTTTCCGAATTTTTATATTACTGTAACTATGTGTACATGCAATTTAATATTTCTTAGTTACGACTGGGTAATACTGTAATGCTTATGAAATTGTATGGAAAGTTATTTTAATTCTCACATCGTGTGTGGTAGACAGAGGGATACTCAATTGGGAGGATATTTTAATGGATGTTTAAAGAAAAAATCCCCACGAAGTTCTCGGCATAATACCACAAGAATCACGAAAAACTGTTCTGTGGATGTAAACGTGAGACTGTGACCAAGGACAGTGGAGTAGCAGAGGGTACAACACTGCAGAAGAGCCGCTGGAGTTCCTACCATTCGTTAGCTGTGAGCGATCCATACTCGCGCACGACAACACTGCATGCCCCCACGCAGCAACAAACACGGGCCCACAAAGGAAAGATCTAGATGCAAGTACACAGCTAAGAGGGAAAGGATCGTAAGAACAGAAAGAAAATGTCTGTAGTTCATCTTTTTTAAAAGGGGGGGGGAGTTGTGTCCATTTACAGAACTTATAAAACTCTTGTTCACTTTCAGAGAGGATAGATTTGAACATTTTCAAAAGAATGACCCTTTAGAACATATTGATTTTTAAAAGTGGATTTATTTCATGGATTTATTTTTAAAACAACTCTGTAGATCAACATCGTTGTAAATAAACCATGTCACTGTTTATCATGATTCCAGTGCATGACTGTCCAGCCTTGTGAAAGGTCACAGAGACTGTGATGAATGAGCCTTCGCCTGTTATTTTTGACACAATGTAGCCTGAATTTTTTTGTAATATATTGCCAACATTGGTATATTGTACAGAATGCTGCTTCCATGTTAAATCTTTTTTTGATGTCAGTGGAAGATATTTTAAATTAGACAATGCGTATCAAAATAAACCAACTTAAAAGACAATCATTTTATTTAAACAAAAATATTCCAGCAATGTTAATTATTACATAAATTTCTGGGGTAGTATGAAATTTAAGTGCTAGTGAGAGTAAAACAACCCTCTAGTTTTTAATTTTGAATTAGACCATATTTTAGTTCAGGGGTTTTCAGTGTACAAAAAAGCTCGCAAATTGTGTTTTATAAAAAGTACAAAAATACAAAAGCGCACTCCCAACTAAAATAAAAATCTGCCACTACTGAAGAGTTTCAAATGTACTCCTCTACTGTAACTTGCAAAAAGGAAAGCAATAGCTGATCTACCGTGTACGAATCACATGGGCTGGCAAATTCAGTAACTGCAAAATGATCATCAAAACGGAATCATTTCAGAAAAAAAAAAAATCTTTGTATTTTGCTCATTTATATGGTTTAAGCTGATTTATTGGCACGCGAGAAAAGATGCTTTATTCACCAGTTACGTAGGAATTCTTTAGTTTTCACATGTCCCACCTTTTTCTCCTAGTAGAGCTACATGTATATGAGTGTGAATGAAGCCTGGGATCAGACATTTATTTGGCAGCTTAGAGCTGTTTTTTTGTGGGGATGGTGGTTTAGACTTTGCACAAGGACCTAGCAGTCATGCAAGTACTTCGCCAAATAAAGAATTTGAACCTATGCCCTTCTGATGACAGACCAAAAGCCTAACCTGTGGCACTACACATCAATTGGGTCCTATGGGGAGAGCTGGCATTGGACTCCCCTGTATTAATTTGTTTTGTGTTTCCAGGATAAGCTCTGGACCCCCACAGCCCAGAAATGGACGTGCGGTATAGAGAAGGAATCGATTAATTAGCGTTGTAAAAATGTATGTTTTGACGCTACTTTTGGGGTTTAAAACTTAAATTTCCCCTTTTTTTGTCCAAGTGACTTGTACAAGCAAATATATATGGCTGTGTAGGTAAGAAGCGCACCGCTAATTCGATACTTTTTCTAGCTCTACCCAGGCACTATAATTCTATGTTAAATGCTATTGTGCAGATAGCGTGATGAATGGCTTCTCGCCTTCTCTTGTGCCGTTACACCCCCAAGCTCCTCCTCTTCCGACGCCCAACCAACATTGGCTCTCCTGCAAGCAGAAAAATCTCAAAACATCCATCCCTCGCAGTCCAGCTCGGTTACATTTAGGGTTCAGGAAGAGTGTGGGAGCCACAGATGTGATTAAAAAAGAACAACAGTTAGCGAAACTGTCCTGAGGAAAGGGGGTGGATGTGAAGGTAATATTTTTAGTGAAGTATCGTGCTTTTTTTCCCCCCATCCAAATAGAAATTCTAAGGGAAGATGTAATTTGGTGAGAACCTGAAAGGGCTTGAGGATGTGATGAACTGTGCCTTGTGATAGGATGACTCATTGACTTCACTGGTAATGGAGGAAGCTGATAACGCCGGATAACTAGATTTTGCCTCAATATCCACTTTCTGATGACTTACCCTTTTCACCCTTCTCTCCCCTGGGGCCGTCACGGCCTGGTTGCCCCAGGGCTCCCACTTCACCTACAATCAAAAACAGAAATAAATGTAAATAAGTGCCAGCTGTAGCATAATCTACTCAAAAAATGCCGTCATTTGCTCTCTTTTGGTTTGAGTGGTGCTGCTAGCTATTTCAGACGCTGAAATTCTGTACCTGTGTCACCTTTCAGTCCAGGATATCCTCTCTCCCCCTTTGGTCCAGGTAGGCCGGGTGGGCCAACAATGGCACCATGTGCTGTTAGTAAATCCAAACAAATTGCGCAGCGTTATTTCAGAATATTCTACACGAAAGCCCCTCTAACACCTTCACAGACATGCCTTTAGGCTTCACATATGCTTATAGAAATACACTGATTTCAGTCGGACATTTTTTACTCACTTCTGAAGAAGTCCATGAGATCAGCCGTCACGTTGCCATGGTACCCAATGATGCGGCTGTATCCCGGAGCGCCACGGGGGCCGGGGGGGCCAGGGGGACCCTGGACATCCCATCGCTCCAACCCATGACCGTCTGGAATCAGGCCCCGCAGTAGACCCTGATCTGGAGGTGGAGATCATTTTCAGCCCTCGACTCAACAGCCCTGGAAATGGATCTACACTTTCTAGCAGACACTTACTCTTGATATACTCAGCCACTTTCGCAGCCATATTTGAGTAGTCTGCTGTTTCCAGCCATCTTTCGTTGTAGCCGTATCCTGTGTTGCCATTCTGGCCCAGTCTCCGCTCACTATCTAGATGGTACCCGCGGTCACCATTTTGACTGTATGCGCGGTCACTTCCCTGACCATGGCTGCTCTGGTCGGTCGTCCGCAGGATGTAGCTGCTATCCCCGCGTTCCCCCTTCTCTCCCCGAGGACCAGGAGGGCCGGGTGGTCCTGTGATGGAGCGACGTACACTCTCATCTAAACAAAAACACATTAGAAGATGAATTAGCTACATTAAAGCAGACCATACCATGACATTATATATGAGTAGGGGGAGGACTCACTGCTGAAGTACTGCTGTAAAAAGGTATGCACCCATTCCTGCTGAGAGTTTCCAGTGTATGACACCAATCCTCTGGAGTCCCCAGGAGGCCCCTGAGGGCCCATCGGTCCTGGGGGGCCAGGGGGTCCAGGTGGTCCACTAAATCCAGAATCTGTGATGCAGCAAAAAAAGGTTTTATTGGTATGTTCTTTTCCCTTGATTAAATGTATTAACAGCTAGTGTTGTTTGAATACATGATATGACTAGACCAACATTATAATACTCTCTTAGTCTTCTTATCAACTTGTATCCTTCCTCTATAAGAGTGTTTCCCAATTCAGTCCTCGGAGATCCACAGTCGGTCCATGTTATGAGCCTCATCATGACATCTTACATTTCGATAATCTGCGTAGCGGCATTGCTACTTTGTGCATCTACTTGCAGTACGTGAACGAGGCAATGCACAACCCAGAAGTAGGAGCATCTATGAAAATCGATTCTGTCTTTACAGATCAGTGCATTGAAATGATTTGATTCATGATACTCCAATGCACCTTTGCATGCCTACTGTCTACCTACCCTGCAAATAGTGTCTGATATCCTCCAGTCTATAGCCAGAGCTATGGGATCCACCACTGGCCAGGCCGGGAGGTCCAGGCGGCCCAGGAGGTCCAGGTCGACCTGGAGGCCCCGGCTGTGACACGTACTCCACTCTTTCTAATGCTGTAAATGGAAACAAATTTTAACTATTGAGAAGTATGACACAAAAAAGAGGTCAGTCATAGCACATAAGCAGGGAAGCTATAAGAAACTACCAAGAAGGACAAGAGGAATGTAACAAATAGAAGTGGACAAAAATATTTTGGAAAATTAAAATACAACAGGACAGACATTGGAGTAAAGAGCAGTCCAGCGGAACGAGCTCTTACAGGGCAGGTGGGAAGATACCGGCCCAGGAGGTCCAGGAGGGCCAGGGGGTCCAGGAACTCCAACCATCCCACGTTCTGACCACACAGAAACATTTACATAGCGGCAGCATGTGAGCGATAGTATGCTACATAGCATATCAAACTTCAACCACAAAACATAAAGCATCATAATTTCAGTGACATGCTTGGTTTCAGACTGCATGAGCCTAGCATGCATTTCTGTGACTTCTTGAGGTATAAATCAGTGAATTCTTCTTGCATCTACTGAGCAAAAATTTACCATTCATGATTCCAAGGATTCGAGTAGCCACCTCCTGCATATTTAGTGAGGTCTGAAGAACTCCTGGCGGTCCAGGAGGACCAGCTGGACCAATCAGGTACTGTCGCACTTCCTCCCCTGCATAAGACCATAAAATATCATACACACAGTAATTCTACACTGTTTTTCACAATCAGTAAACATAATATCGCTTTTGGACTATGGTCATCATTTGTTACTATACTGATACTTGGTGCCATATCATTTAAATCCTTTGTCTTCATCTTGCCACTGCTAGAAGGAAGAGCATGCTACCATTTTCTCAAATGGATGGAGTGCTTTTCATTACCACACTTTAACTGTCTTGTTTCAGTCACATTATAAAGCTCAGTGCTTTCTCAATGTGAGACAGGGGGCCTGATAGTAAAATGCAGTGAAACCCAGTACTCACTCTGCATCAGTGAGATGATGTCACTGACAGACACAGACCCAGGGGGACCAGCTGGACCTGGAGCTCCAATCACAGCGCCCGTACCTAAGAGCCCCACCCACATTTATAATGAGTGTGAACTTCTCATAGCCACAGTTAACAGGTAATAATTTTAGCCTGCCAACTGCCAAGAAAGACTCTTTAGGTATCCTGCGTTTTGCTCTTTTCTTGGGAATAAGTATGATGTTGACAACTACTCACGCTGGATGTAGGCAACCACTCGGGAGGCCAAGTCCTCCACAGAATAAGCTCCCAAAGCACTGGCACCAGGAGGCCCGGGGGGCCCCTGAGGGCCAACAAGGTACTGCCTGAGGGCATCACCTACAAACAGACACAGTAATGGGATCACTGTGGAGCTTCTTCCATCTGGAAATGGCTTAGATATAGCAGTGAGACCACCCAAAGAGATGCTACACCCCAGAAGAGTGCTACCTACTCTGCATGTACTCCAAAATGTACTGGCGAAGTTCTTCCTTCGATGACCCATCACCTGCCCGACCTGGGGTCCCAGGAGGGCCGGGGGGGCCAGGTAGCCCTTGGCTGATTCTTGAGTTACCACCTGGAAGTGTTACACAGAATGCTTACTGCAAACAGATGGAGGGCATGAGAACCAAACAAGCAAAAATGTAGGGCAACTACTAGGATCTGAGGGAAAAATACAGGCAGTTCAGATGATATACAAGCAGTTCAGATGATATACAGGCAGTTCAGATGATATACAGGCAGTTCAGATGATATACAGGCAGTTCAGTGTCTGTTGTCAAAATGCTTATTACTGACCTGCTAAGTAAATTCCTGATCAATAGTAAATCAAAGGACTGGCAGTTATGAAGGTTTTTTCTATACCGCGGAGTTTAATGTATTGTTTTATTGAAGTAAAAATTTGGCAAGTTACCTCACTTATCGTTTCTCAAGAATGAATTTGACGCTAATGAAAATGCATTCTGATATCTGCATGACTAGAGCTCCAGACTGGGTCTTACCTCTGGAAGCACCAGGGATGCCCGGAGCACCTGGCACTCCGGCTTCGCCTGGGAATCCGAGAAACACGACACAACGAAATAGGCACAGTTACAACGCAATTACACAGGGACACAATTACAACAGAATTACACAATTGCAATTTAATTACAATTACATCAATCAAATACCCATGAACTCTACTGCTCATATCGCTGCTTTGTCAGAGCCCAGGAAGAGAGACAGAACCCAGAATATCTGAGGGAATGCAGTTTACCTTTTGGTCCCTCTCTCCCTGGGGGTCCAGGTGGCCCTGTAGCACCAGGGGGGCCCATTGGTCCTGGGGAGCCAGCAAGACCTAAACTCAAGAACATAATTAACAGTAGTAAGTGTTGCTAACCATTACATAGTTGCTTCATATAGTCATTAGCATCATTACTGACCACTTGTGTTTGTTATTTATATATTACAAAATTTACTTTTCCGTTCAATACTAATGTCCGGCATTGTGGATTGAGATTAAATGTTATTATACGGCGTCAAATGGTTTTGAATGTTACTGTGGGAGTATTGAAAATGAATGCTATCACCTACTCACCTCTTCCATGATCTCCAAGGCTTGCTGATGATCCAGGCAGGCCTGGTTGGCCTGGTTCACCTGTGAAATGACAAGAACATGCAGAAAATGATGCATTACACTGCTTCCGCCACTCAGCTCATAGTTTAGTACTTTGACACACCAGCATAGTCCACATGCAACCTACACACCAGCATAGTCCACACGCAACCTACACACCAGCATAGTCCACACGCAACCTACACACCAGTGCCGACCGCATATATAGATTCACAAGTATGATTCAAAGGCAGCTGTCTTGCAAACAGACTCTCTAATCTGGCTGCAGCAGATGCATTAATCTTTTATATCTGATTGTTAACTATGAATACATATATAAGACTATTTTGTTGAAAAAAAACACCTTACCCTGATATCCTCTTGGACCCTGAATACCTGTAATTGTAAATATACAGTACAGTTACATTCTTTGGAGAACCCAGAGGTGGAACAATGATCACTGACTGTGTCTTTCCAGCACAGTTACATTCTTTGGAGAACCCACAGGCGGAACAATGATCACTAACTGTGTGTTTCCAGTACAGTTACATTCTCTGGAGAACCCAGAGGTGGAACAATGATCACTGACTGTGTCTTTCCAGTACAGTTACATTGATTCCAATAGCTGAAAAATTTCGTTAGCGGGAACTTTAATTAGCTGGAACTTGCACTGCTGAGTGTGCTGACCTTGCGCTCCTTTCTGTCCAGGTTGTCCAGGGGGTCCTGGAGGTCCGGCGTAGAATGTTCCTGGACACCGATCCAAGTAAAGACATTATCACATTTACATATTAAGGACAAGTGGATTTCATGCTACTGTACTTCAACTGATATATATCAAAAAGGTTTTTTAATGAATTGACGTTTTAGGTCTAATTACTATGAAATGAAATATCTTTATTATAAATATCTTTATTTGGCTTCTTATTCAATGTCATTGCAATGGCAGTTATTATCATGCTAGTTTTCAAAAATCACTCATCCTGGTATCTAAAAGGTTTTCGATTTAGGAAAGATCTGGACACTCCATAGTTAAATGACGCCAATTTTAATGCTTGGCAGTGAAAGTGGCTGTAATTCACTACATTAGAAAAACTGACAAAGACTAAACTGATTAGCAGAAAATGAAGAATAAAAACAGATTAATTGAAAAGTACGACTAAATTAGTTAATGGATTGAAGCACTACACTGCATCCTTGCAGTGACATATGTGTCGAGATCGATTGATCTCAAAAACATATGAAAAAATAACAGTGAGGTTTGTATGAGTCAGTACCTGAGCTTGGCAAGAGGCTTCCAGGTTCTCCTTTCTGTCCTGGGGGGCCTGGCTGGCCGTATCCTGGTAACAACAAGAACATGTGCTTTCGGCAGAGCTCACAAAGCCCTCTGCAGAGTAGCGTGACTGTGGATGCAATGGAAAGGCACAGACTAACCTGGATTTCCAGGTGGACCAGGAGGGCCTGGTGGACCTTGTCTGGACTCTCCTAAAGAAGAAAATCAGTTTTTACTTTGAACAGAAGGACATTAAGAGAACATGAGTAGTTCTTACTAACAACTAGCTCTAATGTCTAGTTGTGAGAACTGGGAGAATTTCCAGTGCGCCACCCTGGTGGTCGGCTGGTGACAGTGGCCGGGAGATAATTTTATTAATAAACGTACACTTGAATCCAGACTGTGTTATCGATTCCCACCCCCCGACCCCCCAATTTCATTATCAGGGCAGGTCTGGGGTGTGACATCCCCCAGCTGAAACCCACTCTGACCCCGGCCAGGTCACTGAAGTGTTGACCGGGACAGAAGCGTAGTACTGCTGACCTGCACGGCCAGCTGGCCCCGGCAGCCCCGGTGGTCCTGCTGGTCCAGGAGGACCTGGGAGGCTTGACAGAACTGCACTGCTTTCAGCATATTGTCCTGAAAGGGACACGACAGCAACGGGTGAGAGTCACAGGAAGGAGAAAAAGGCACGATCAGCTGAAAGCAGCCGGGCGGTCAGCAGTTGTCCTTCTCAGCACTTCCTGCTTGGATCATGCATGTGGCAGAGGATTCGTGCCGTGGAAAGCTTGCAGATACTTTGAATGATGCATGGCAGGACCAGGAGTGAGCCTCTCCCATTTACCTTGATCTCCTTTGGCACCCTTAGGACCTGCCAATGTACAGCAATATGCTCGATGTTAGACACATACACATGAAGATGGTCAGCTGTACACAGACATATTTAGGTTACAGTATCGTTTGTACGATGCGCATCTACACTCTGCATCTACACTCTGCATCTACACTCTGCATCTACACTCTGCATCTACACTCCGCATCTACACTCCGCATCTACACTCCGCATGACCAAAGATGCTCTGTTTCTTATTTTATGAGGAAGAAGAGACTTACCAGGTGGACCAGGCAGCCCAGCTGGACCAATTGGACCTAAAAAATAAAAAAGCATCATTAATGACTGTAAATCTGGATTAAAAGACGGAGAATGTCATCTTGAAGCTTCTACAGAAAATAAACCACGTGACATATTTTTCTCTGTCCAACCTGACAGTCCTGGTGGTCCTGCAGGTCCAGGGGGTCCAGGGCTGTCGGGGGGGCCAGGTATGCCCACAGAATTTGAACCCGCTGAGAAACACAGCAAAGACAATTATCAAAGGTTGTGACAGATTAGTTATTTTCACGGATCTGAGGTATGTAACGATTGCATGCATCACATTGTAATTTAGTAAAAACAATGAATTAGCCATAACTTTTATTTCAATACACTACAGTACACCTAAAATACAAAACATCATCTCCAGTCACTGACCTGCATTGATGATTCTTCCAGGTTCACCTGGATCACCTGAAATACAAGTTTGAATGATGCAACCTTATAACGAAAATCAGGAAAGGACCATCAAGACCATCGAGACCATAGCTTAGGTGTTACCTTTGGTCCCAGGCGCACCTGGATTTCCTGGGATTCCTGTGAAATATGAAATATCTTTCATTCATCATCTTTAAAGAAATGTAATGCCAGTGTTATAACCAGGACAGAAAATTCTGTGAAGCCGGCATTATTTTTCTAGCGCCTGGTTTGACCCTAGGGCTGGCATTGATAAGACAAAAGGCAAGTTAGAAACAGGGCGAGTGAATTTTCTCACACATAAGATCATCCATCCATCCATCCATCCATCCATCTTATCCAATCGCTTATCCTACTGGGTCGTGGGGGGGCCGTAGCCTATCCCGGAAGCAATGGGCACGAGGCACATAAGATCGTGTCAAGCTGAGTAATTGTCACATTAACAACATACTGCTGTTATATTGATTGTTTCAGCAATGTAATGTGTTACTAGTTGGAATCGTTGTGTGTGAAACCACAGTAAGAAGCTCATTTATGATTTTTACATCTACAGGCACCATGTAGTCGCTTTGTAATTGTAACAGCCATAAATTCGTTCTTAACAAGTCAGGCAGTCCTCCTACAAATCACATATATGAATTAGTACTAATGCAAGTTAATGTCACGTCCAATCAATTTTAAAGAGAAATTCATATTAATATCCCTCCATGCATTTCACTACCATGGCGCCCGTCCCAGGACCCATAAATCATAAAGCACCCCGGACAGATCACAGATCACAGACAAATGGGAAAATAAAAGATTCCGATTTGCCTAACCACATGTTTTTGGACTGTGGAAACCAGAGAATCCAGAGGAAGCTCATGCAACATGTGGAGAAGATGCAAATGCCACACAGCAAACCTAGCAAGGCTACAGTGCTAATGTGCATCACTATACAAAAACCGCACTGCTACAGCAGTATCCTGCTATCAGGTAGCTTAGGGGGTTTTCTGAGAAGTTCATGAGAAGTAACCTTATCAACCAAGTTTAATTGCAAAAGAAATTTATATCCTTCTATATGAATGCCTGAACTGACCTGTTGCCTGCAGTATTTCTTTAAAAAGCAATTGATTGTTGACACACCCCAGCACTGAAATGGGTATGCTGTAAGTAACCCATATGGGATATTACAGTGGGCAGCAGTACTTTGCTGTTTAAGGATTCAAACCCACAACCATCTCATCACAAGCATACTTCACTAACCATTAGGCCACCCCTGCCCCAAAGCCCTAATTAAACAGCATTACCTGGTGGTCCTTGCAGTCCAGTCGATCCTAGAGTAAAAAAGGATCGTCATTTGACCCAACAGAAACTTGCAAAGTGATTCACTTCATAGCGATTTAATGGCACAGAGAGTTCACCCTATTTATAGACTAAGTGGATACCCTAATGGTAAATTAACACTGCAGGTCAATCTGGAAAACTGTAAGCAAATGCACCGGTGTGTTTACGTCCTTTAAAATCTGCGCACCTGGAACACCAGCGTCGCCTGGAGATCCCGGCGGGCCTCTGATTCCCGGCAGTCCGATCGGACCCTGGTCACCTGGAAATGGCATAAAATCAAACATTTATCTGTGTTTATTGCGTGTCATTTACAGTATAATGAGCCTGGTGTCACATGGCTGCCCATTAGAGCTGGTTCATGGGACATACCTCTGGGGCCCTTTTCTCCATCAGCGCCAGGAAGACCTGTTTATAATAATAAGAGAAAACACACAAAAAAAGAATTGGCAGCAGCTATCAGTTTATTATAGTACAGTTTATTGGTGTGACTATTAAACTGCATTCAGTGTAAAATTAGAAACATTATAATACATTATAATAGACAAATAAATTGTTTGAAGTGACATTGTGCTAACAATGTAATGTATATGCATTGTCAGTGGTACATATGGTCGCTCTGTGGGTTGCGCTGTTGACTCCCAGTGCCAGGTTTGAGGTTTTGAATCCTCTCCCTGCTCTTTGTGTGTGTGTGGACCAGATATACTTACTTTGTGGGGACCAAATGTCCTGACAACATGATGAATACCTGTTTTTTTTTTTAGACATAGTTGTCATAGTTAATTTTTCCCATAGAAATGAATGAGCGGTCCCCACAAAGATATGATTACCGGTCTGTGTGTCTCTGTGTGTGTATGTGTGTGGCTTCTGCTAGTTCATGTGAGTTTCCTCCCACAGTCCAAAGAATATCACTGGTGTATTTAAATCGCGCATCGAGTGAGACTGTTCGTGTTTCTGCCTTGCAGCTCTGTGCCGTCCTGTCCGCCTGCACCCCGGCCTTGTGCCCTGCCTGGGACAGGCTCCAACCCCCCACTATCCTGATAACGATGCTGAGAAAATGGATGGACACATAAACGCGTATCACCTGAAATGACTTGAGCAATAATAACTTTCACTGATTTATCTAACATTTTAAATTAAAAATTTCCTGAGAAAACTTAGAAATAAAAGCCATAATTAATTTACATTTTATGGTAATAAGAGAATTACCCTGTTTGAATCTAGATCTTCAGAACTCTCTGGTTCTCTAGCAGCCCAGACTAATTTTTGTGCCAATCATCGGAATACTTCAGAGCTTTATGAATTCTGGGATTTTTATGTCCCCTCACCGGCAGATCCTTTTGGTCCCTTCTCCCCAGCAATGCCTGGAAGTCCTGACAGTCCTGGATCGCCTGTGGGGTGGGAACCAACAACCAACCATCAGCCAACCCAAATAGCTCTAACTAATGAGACAACAGAAGGAAATAGAAATCTCCAGGTTTAAAGTCGTATGTCCACATCAGTAATAAACTACATTCTTCTGAAGAAGAACCAGTAATATCTGATGCTCACCTGGAGGTCCACGCGGTCCTTTCTCTCCCTGGTCACCTGTATTAATTAAACAAGAGCTTGTCACTTAGAAGAACATTAACTAATTTGCCCCCTGTGATGGAAGCTGCTCCAAACTACTTAACCAAGTAGCGACGGCCAAATGAAGCTTCATGAACCCATCCATCCATCCATTTTCCAAACCACTTATCCTACTGGGTCGCGGGGGGTCTGGAGCCTATCCCGGAAGCAATGGGCACAAGGCAGGGAACAACCCAGGATGGGGAGCCAGCCCATCGCAGGGCACACTCACACATCATTCACTCTCACACGCACACCTACGGGCAATTTAGTAACTCCAATTAGCCTCAGCATGTTTTTGGACTGTGGGGGGAAACCGGAGTACCCGGAGGAAACCCCACGACGACATGGGGAGAACATGCAAACTCCACACACATGTGACCCAGGCGGAGACTTGAACCCAGGTCCCAGAGGTGTGAGGCAACAGTGCTAACCACTGCACCACCATGCCGCCGCTTCATGAACCATTTGCTGTATTTTTTGACCCCACTAGATGGCGCTCTTGGTTTGCTTTTGGGGCATGCGTCACGCCCTTTTTTTTTAACAGAGAGCTCCATCTAGTGGTGTCAGAACATACAACAAATGGTTCATGAAACTTTATTTGGCCACCACTACAAGTAAGCAATTTCAATTCAAGAATCCCAGAATCCTACCCTTGAGTCCTTGGCTCCCTTGTATCCCTCGCTCCCCTGCAGGAAAAGACAAGCTGATGTCAGCGCAATAACACCACACATAATGCACAAGTCTTACCAGCGCATGACAGGCAGCAACTTTCGCGAATCACGATAGTATCTCCACATGTGGTCCCTGTACCTTTAGCTCCAGAAGGTCCAATTTCTCCACGGAAGCCTTGAGGGCCAGGTTCTCCTACAAATGTCAAGACGTACATTAATTATACAGATCTTATTTATGTTATACAAAACTCCAGTATAATGGCTGAGAGAAAGGAAGCAGTAAGTAACTCACCGTGGACACCGGGGACGCCGGGGGGACCTGCAAAGCCTTCAACACCAAAGGGAAATAAGTTTAACATC
Organism: Brienomyrus brachyistius; assembly: GCF_023856365.1. Taxonomy (NCBI): domain Eukaryota; kingdom Metazoa; phylum Chordata; class Actinopteri; order Osteoglossiformes; family Mormyridae; genus Brienomyrus; species Brienomyrus brachyistius. The sequence goes on along the minus strand of NC_064535.1, from coordinate 8,872,302 downwards.
CATTTGTGAAGTGAAGAACCTCTAGTCTAACAAAGAAGGTTAACTATCTTAATGAAACGAGAACCAAGGCTTGGTGCAGCAGCAAGCTGACGTACCTTTGGGTCCCACTGGACCAGGTGGCCCAACAAGCCCCGGAAGCCCAGGTACACCAGGAGAACCTGTGAAAGTATGACAACAGGAAAACAATACCAGCTGATTTAAGATCATCAAATTCCAAAACTACTGTTTATTATAATGTTGACTTGGTGCTAGTTTAATGTTGATATATTATTGATATAGTGTTGAGACAGTGCTCACTGGATAATGCAGTGGAAATCTTCCCCCACTGCAGGTTTTAAAACTTAATTTCTCCCATTAATTGTGCAGAGTGATTGTCAAACCTCTGTCTCCTTTTTCCCCAATTCCAGGAGGTCCGGCCTCCCCACGTGGCCCTGCAGGTCCCTCTCGTCCCCGTAACCCAGGTGACCCTTCTGTTCCATGTTCCCCTGTACAAAGGACAGTGAGAAATCTCACAGACTGAATTTTTGTGAAATTTGAAATTTTCCAGTTTTTTCCAGTGGAATCTGTTTTCTGCCATTACCTTGACTTCCTTTCTGACCTTTGGCTCCTTCATGTCCAGTATCACCTTTGGGCCCAGGTGGACCTGAAGCACAGTTTGCCAGCACTGTAAGGTTCTGCTAACCTGATAATTCCGGGAGACCAGCTCCAGAACAAGTTCTAGACTCACCTGGCACTCCTGGAAAACCTGCGTCACCTGAAAGCAAGAGTGGAAACACAGCCGAATCACTGCATGTTGTTACATCCTTGCTACAGAGCAATACATACACACACTACACAACCTTTGTCATTCTGGTCTGAAGGTCAGCTATGTACTGCTGTGCTCTATCAACAGGAAATTAAAAGCTCATGGAAGTTTTACTTACACAAACATTTTCTAAGGGCAGAAGGAAACATTATTGATTCAGAGATACAGCCAATAAAATTGTAGAGGAGGTGGGTGCAAGCAACTAAAGTAGGCGCGACCAAGACACCTGATTGGTTGGTCCCGTCTCCTCTGATCGCTTGGATCCACCTCCTCTACAATCGCATTGTTTATCTCTTTGTGCCAATCATTTTTGTGTAAGTAAAACTCCCATGAACAACCTAAAACTACAAACAATGTCTTATATACTGACCTTTAGGTCCAGGAGATCCTGTATCACCTGCGACATGGAGTATAAAAGTGGTCAGAAAACTGCTCTGCCTTGACGTGATTTCCTGTCATTGGCATTTGACTGAGGTAGGTAGCAGTCACTGAGTAACTTGATACACAAATATATTAACACAGTGTGAGCAACTCTTACCTCTGGGTCCTGGTTCTCCTTTCTCTCCCCTCATGGAGGATGCAAAACCAGCTTCAACCGATATAAACATTAGTAAATATTTTTGTTCACCAAAAATAAGTACGATTCATTACATTACATTTCACTGTCATTGTCAAGTAAAGGAGAGATATTCAACAATCAAGCAGGTTCAATGCAGGATCACATACTGCACACGTGGTCATTTTACCTCTGAATGATTCTGATTGTAGCTCGGACCTCATCAGCTGCCGCACAGTCTGCTGGAGGTTGTCTTGGTCCATGTTTGGTACACCACCCATTTCCAAGCCTAACATTCGGCTGTTGTGGGGTCTTTCCTCCAGGTCCGTAACACGTTTCTTCAGTTTCTTCACCTCCTCCGCTTTTGCGGGTGAGGAGTCCATGAAGAAAAATGCACTGAGCACCAACCAGTTCACCTTGCCTCACGAAGAGGTAGACCCCCCACTGCAACATCACTGCATCCTATTTCCCTGTAGTGATCTTACCCAGGTGGTGTAGAGGCAAATTTAACGTGAGCAGTCTTGTTCATGTGACCTTACTCGAGCGAGGTTATATAGCTTAACTTACCTAGGTGGTTCTAAACAGGTGATATATACACTGGAGGTCTATATCAAATGGTCTCACCCAGGTGGGTCTCACCCATGTAAAATTACCCAGGCAGCATAATGAAAGTGGTCTTATCCACGTGATCTCATACAAATGTTCTCACCATGGAAATATTACACAAGAAGACTTACCGAGGGCGATAAGCCCAAAGAGGAGACCCAGTAGAAGCAGCAGGCCAAGAAGCAATCCCAGCAACCACTTCCACCAGCTGCAGCAGGAGCCGCCCCCACAGAAGCCCGCTCCTGCCTTTGCGGAGTCCCCCTCTTTACGGATCTCTGTGGGGGAGCAGAGGATTGTGGGATGCGACTGCCGTAGCACCAGCACTGACACTGAGGAACCAACTGATTTGCCGAAGTCTGTACTAATTATGAGTATGAGACAACAATTATACCTGCGTATGTGGCTTTGTCCTTCGTAGAAGCCTTTACGGGTCCATCTATGAAAGAAATAATGTTAGATTTCACATGCAATTCCGGCAGTGTGTAAGATAAGTAGTGATATTTTGGGTTCTGCTTACAGCTGTCCTGGCTGTACTGCAAATATGCAGGCTTTGCGATGGATACCTCCTTCTCTTTCTGTAGGGAGTCTTCTGAACAAGTACCTGTCAGGGAGAACCAGCTACTTGGGTATTGCTAATTCAGCAGGATGGTCTCTCGCCGTCTATTAATCTAATTATGAGTCAGACTAGTCTGTTTCCCATAAACAGATGTCCACCAAAATGGTGTATATTGAAGGCTTGACCAAAATGCATCTCAAGAGAGAGAATGTGTTCTTACTGTCTCTTAATCTTTCTCTGAACTGCTTGCCGCTGTTTTTGCTCATAACGAGAAGTTCTTTGTCCTTCTTGGCTGGAATGTTCTCCTTCTCCAGCAACAGGAACTTATAGTCTTTGAGGAGCGTATCGTCATTATGCAGCTTCACCGTATTCCCTGTCATTGTAAGCAGTAGGATAAATTTTTCAAATTCATGCTGTATTAAATATCACTATTGATATGCTTTTACGGCTATAGATGAGCCCCACTGCCTTTTTTTCTCAGCAAAAATAAACGTTTGTAGTGTAAAACTTTGACTGTGACATTGCAAGCATTGGTAATCTGCAGCCATCAATGCACACTCACCAAAATAAGTCCCGATATAAATCTGTATAAATTAATAATTTATTATATAGAATCTGGGGATTCATTATTTCCAAAGGAATTATACATTATCAAGTTCTGTGACGCTTCACTCACTTCCTGAGTAGCATCTTCTACGCAGGTCTGCTCATTTGGTTGCATATAATATACTATAAAAATAAGCATGAATGCTAAAAAGATACTACAGTCCTCAGAAAACATATTGAACATGACTTGAACAGCTAAAATCAGCTTTGACAGCAAGAAATATCAGCAGTAAAGCATCCATCTTCCATAACCACTTATCCAGTAAAAGATCACGGTAAACATAAAAAGAAAAACGTAAAAAGAGACAAATATAATCATCTGTGATTCTCATTTAATAATCATGTTACCGGACACAGTGACATTCTATTTTTGCACATTGTCACTCTCTTCAGTTTTGAAATCAGATTTATATTGCAATTGCAATAAATTAAATTCAAATTGAAATCTGGACTCAACTAAACATAATTTTAACATACGAGTAGAGCGTTACATTTTATACTGATGGCGTGTTTGCTGCAAGTCATGTTTTTTGCCAATCAGTGCCACCAAGAGGTGAATTACTGTTATTGCACTGAAGCGATCAAGGTATAATGAAATGTCACCTAGGGGTGGTTGCTGTAGGGTTTTGTTTTGTTCTAGTCACCCAATGCTTCCAGGCCTAGATGCTACGTGAGTATAGTAGGTTCAGACTTGTGTTGTATTCTGTGAAAAGGCAATATTTGTGATCAGGTCTGGCTCTACCTCTTCAGGGCAAAGCTTCACTTGCGAGGCCCCTCACTTCCTCCATCACGCAGATAATTTAGGTGTCTCAGTCAAATGCCTGTTCTGCCTAACGCTAGAGGCAGCCCTGCTTGTGACGTGTGTTCCTGGTCGCTAAAGCAAAACCAGGTATATTTATCTGATGCATTCATTCAAAGCAACTTACATCAGAAGGAAGAATTACAATTGACACATGCTTTCTGGAATTCAAACCCACAATATTTGCATTGATAGTGCAGCGCTCTACTGGTTCAGCTACAGGAAGTAATGCATCAAACCCCTGTCATTCTGCCAGTGCATTCACCTGCTCAGCGAGCAAGACAGGACAAATCATTCCATATGAACTGCAACTGATAAACAGAAATTGAGTAATACACCTCATACAGCGCTTGGGTGAACAGCGAAAATTTCTCACTCCTGGGTTAGACATTACCGGAGTAGGGAGTGACCCCAGCGTTGGCTCCTGTGCTGGTTCCCACATTGACACCAGCACTGCTCAGAACGCTGGGGGAAGCAGTACCCAGGTTATTCGGAAAACCGCAGACTGGAACAGAGAGCAAAGATAACAAACAGTTAATGGGTTAGCACAATGGCAGCCTAGGTGTTTACATTTCCCCTCGGTACATGATCATTTTTAAAAAATAAATCAGAAAGCGTAAACTCTATTCAGAGACAGATACGAGTATAGAATTCTAACAGTTTATACATACACATAGTTCTGTAAATATAGGCACAGCAGAACAATATCATTCTGTGACGTGGGATTAGCTTGGCAGTGGGAGCAGTGGGAGCACAAACCTGTACTGCAGCTGTTCCCTGGCATGGAGCTGAGCGTGAGATTGTTCTGGACCCCAAAGCCTATGAAAAATCACATGAGCATATATGCCAATTAGCTTTCAGTGCATAAAAGCTAATGGGAAAGACAGTAGATCCTTCATAGGATCTGGTTACAAACAGGAGCTATAACCTGTCAGCGAGGAGGGCGAGGTGGTGGGGGACAGGTTCTTGGTGTTGGTTTGGAAGCCACCTGATGGGAGAGTAGAACTGGTCCACATGTAGGACGGAGACGTAGAACCCAGAACTGTGCTCTCATACTGCCCTGAAACTGTAAGGACAACCACTGGTTACTTAAAGTGCAACATTAATGATGCCAGTAAATTTAAGTAGCAGCTCAGGTCATGTCATAGACTATAGATACTTGTGTGAGCATCTGTGTAACATTCCACCTGGCTAAGTATGCACAAGTATGCATACCCAAAATTTTGGTGGTATAGTGGTTAATAGTGATGAGCAAATGAAGCTTCGTGAACCGTTTGCTGTATTTTCTCACACCACTAGATGGTGCTCTCTGTCCAAAAAAGGGCTCAAAGCATGCCCCAAAGCAAACCAAGAGCACCATCTAGTGGGATCAAGAAATACAGCAAATGGTTCATGACGCTTCATTTGGCCATCACTAGTGGCTAGCAGAGCTGCCTTCCAAGCAGTTGATCCTGGTTTGATTCCTGGCCAACACAACCTAACTGTTAGATTTTTCAGTCAAAACCAATGGCTGGCAGAACAGCAATATCACTGCTGGCTGCTTGAGCAAGGTCCTTAACCCCAAAAACTGTCCCAGGGCTGCTGGATCAATGGCTAAGCTTGTACTGTGACCACAAGCTTCACTCTCGTTTATATTTGCATGCCTAATAAGAAAGAAAATGTAACAAGAAAAGGTTGTATTTGATTTCACCTTTACTATGATAATAATGACATTCTCTCTCTGAAGCCAAAATACCTGCATATTACAATAACTCTGAGTCAAGTCGGAACTCAAAAGTTTCTTATTGGCGACTTCAGCTGTACAATCATTAGTCATACACTTTGATGAAATTACAATCACAATAAAGAGAAATTGAGTAATGCACCTCATATAGCGCTTGGGTGAACAGCGAAAATTTCTCACTCCTGGGTTAGACATTACCGGAATGGGGGTTGTTCCCAGTGTTGGTTCCTGTGCTGATTCCCACGTTGACACCAGCACTGCTCAGAATGCTGGGGGAAGCAGTACCCAGGTTATTCGGAAAACCGCAGACTGTAACAGAGAGCACAGATAACAAACAGTCAATGGGTTAGCACAAGGGCGGCCTAGGATGCAGTTCTGCCTAATAACGCTACTCCATCAGTAATTCGAAAGAAAACTCAATTTAAACAGTGCAAAACCAAAAGCTATTACTCAGAAAACTATAGAGTTTATCACATTTGATGATCAGCCATGCTCTTTCATCGAGGGCACTGGCTTTCAGCATTCAGTAACGCACATGTAAGTAACAGAATGCTTGAAATGTGTAGCTGAGGGCAAATTCAGGATTCTAAGTTCTTTTTGTGTTCCTTTGTTAGCAGCAGTTACTGTATAAACACTACAGTAACCCCATGGCATATTTTTTTTCATTATTGATTTAAGTAGCATAAATTGTTATTTGAAATGTGCAACAGTAACTGAAAGCAGTTAATGTTATAGACATATCAGATGACTTGATATAGATATATCTTTAGATATTGTTAGAAATTACAGTGCTCTGGGCCAAAGCCGACATTTCCTTACCAAAAAACAAATACTTTTTCATATTTTTGGAATGTAATTCATTTATTTTTAAATTTATTTGTGTGGAGTGTCCCTTTAAAACTTATTTAAGCAATATTCGCCAAACAATCTTTATCGGTGTCAGTGACAGTTTTTGAAATAATCGGCCAGGGATTTCCTTATCGGCGCATCACTATGTACATTTGTGCGAAATGTGAAATACTATAGTAATACATTAAAGTATTCTAGAGCCAACATTGTAGAACATCCATGTAGCATTTTAGCTGCTTTCATACATGTTCATTAGCTCTGCTGCTTCAGTACCTGACTGGGAGTGCTCTGAAATAATCCTGGTCTCCACACTGGCCTTCCTGGGTATGGGCAGGGTGCTGGAGGGGGATCTCGTGGGGCTCACGCTGCAAGACCTGCTGCCCTTCAGCAGCCTCTTCACCTCGTCCAGCTCTGTCCCTGTGAAGGAGAAGCACTGCTTCAAGTCTGGAGTTACCAGGTCAACAGTATAACCAGCATCAGTTCAAGTGCGTTAACCCAACTCCGTGTAAATGTAAGGGTCTGATAAGGTCTGAGGGGCCACCATGAGACCGACACAGAGTAGGGAGCTACTCACATCGAGTTGAAGGGGAAGCACTTTGCAGCCGAGCTCGGATCTCACTCTCTGTGAAGGGGCAGGTTATCCAAATTAACAGCATTAGCTATTCAGCTGGGTGCCACTCTAGTTGCATCATTCAGAGGGTGACAAGATTCAAGAGTCTGTTTGTATGTACAGTAAACAGCCAATTCCGCTATGCAATGAAAGCATTACCCTGCATGTCGTTCCACTAATTAACGCAAAAATACAAATGACATTTACGATAAACTGAACATTGATTTTGAAAAGAAAAAATATGTCCGATGTTCTTTCCAATAGACTGTGAATGTGAAAATGTTTAACACTGTCAGTATACCTCTCGTCTGACTCCTGCCCCTGCTGCCGCTGCCACCAGACCCTGCGAAAATCCACGAGGATGTTACTTTGGTCTGTAATCTTCAGGCACTAATTTACAGTCAGTTTTCTGGTGCCTATGAATTGTGATAATCAGTAGGTGTTCTGATTCCGGTATACCAGTGCCATAGTCCTTCCTCGTGTATTCAGGAGAAGAATTTCCACTGGAACTTCCTGATGAAGAAAAGAAACGGATTATAACAGGACATTTGGCCATTTAATTCGTTCATGCATGGCACCCTGCATGACAGCTGACTTGAGGCTATTTTTAGTAAATATAAGATGTTGGTAATTATTGGTATAAAACACCATATGGTGTAGGCAAAGTCAAGCCAAGAAATACCATCATAATGCTATGAGATCTATAGCGGTAAAAGGAAAATATTGGTGAATGACCTATACATGCCTAAAAACACATATTAAATATGTTTCAAGAAATATTCTTCTTTGATGCATGGTGTCCAAATAATTGGACAATTCTGTAACACTTTAATTATTTATGCATGAAAGGGGCAAAGCCTTGTGCTCTCTTTCCCCAACTAGTGTAGGGATCGACATGCACCAATCTCAGAGATTTAGATGACCCAGAAGCATGAACATTCAAGTGACACGCCCAACGCATGAGGTCCAACACTCCCAACGCATGTACATTATTAACCACTAACTCACCGTCGTAGCCCGCTGAGCGACTAGCTATGGTCTTTCTTTCCATGAAGGTTGGGGAAGAGCCTTGTCCCCTCCTCAAGCCTCCAGATGTGGAAGAGCCTGACCTACCATTCCTAGCCTGACTCCCTCCACCTCCACCTGAGGACAGCAGGGCACAGAGGCACCAGTCAGATGCACACTCAAGTCGAAAGATGTTTAAAAAAAAAAAGGTTGTGATTCTCTGAATTCTCAAAAAAAAAATCACATTCACTTAAATAGGTATTTATGAATATGCACCCAAAACTACCCACCACCTATAAGATAAGACAAGAATAATATGGTTACTGTGGAGGACGTGACCCTCATGATGACAAGCAGAAAGACCTCAGCTGCATTGAAAACTTACTGGGGGGCAACGATGCCAGTGCTGTAGTCTTGGTGATACTTTCTGTAACAGCTGGAAAAAGTACATACAGTACAAGCATAAAATTCATGATATTATTTGAAATCCATACAAAAAAGCTCCAATTCTCAGTAAAATGTTACTAATATTTTGAAAGCCAATATATTCCATCTATCTTCTAACCACTCATCACTAGAGGGCAGTCTCTGCCTTAAGATGTGTGACAATGGGGTTGGAAGACCATTAAAACACATTTGGAACATTCAAACTAATTATGGTGCTTTATATCATTAGATCCCTTAATCATATCATATTTTTTCCTGATCTCTGTGTCACACAAAGTTAGTTATGAAATGCAAAACATTCTTACCTTTGCCTAGAGATTCCGATCTCCCGCCGGAAGTGTGTCTGTATCTTGTCAAACTGTCCATTCCATGATAACTGTAAATTGACACCAGTTACAGAATGCATTGCAGTCTACACATCCACATTATTAGTAATATCAAATATACCCTGGATTTGCTTTATTCCATCCTTCCTTGGGTATGCAGTTAAATTAATAGATTCTTGACGCACACGTATCCTTCATAAAAGATATTTATCGCAGATCTGAGGGCAAAATCCATTGTTAACTACATAATTACAAACATATGCATACTTATAGCTTGATATATTTTTTCCAGTTGGTTAGACAAAAACGATGTTAAATTTTCGGTTACTACCATTACCACTAACCTTACATATAAGACGAGGGGCAAGGTTTTTGTCTATAAACAAGACAAACATTTGTTCTTAGCAAAATAACTGTAATGATAATAAATGATACAGAACCCCAGTATGTTATTCACATGGGTCCTCTAGCAAAGTAAAAAGCAGGGATTCCTCCACTACACTGTGATGTTTACCAAACAACTGCATCCATTTCACCTCTAAACAACAATAGCAACATTTACTTTGCGAATGGCTTTATCCATAGCGACAGACACTTGAGATAGCAGGGTGAGCTAATCCCTGGAGCAACTGAGGTTAACAGCCTTGCTCAAGGGCCCGACTGTGAAATCTCTCCGCCGACCAGGATTTGAGCCAGAAACCTCCAGATCCAGGCAGAGAGTCCGAATCCACAGAAAAATACATCGCTTCGAGGTTGGTTCAGAATACGCCAGGAATACACTCTATCCAAGGCCTGCCAACTTGAGTCATCTGACTAGAGTGAAATTTTTAGATGTTCAATTTGAGACTAGTCTGCACATACATACGCGTGCATTTACATGTATGTAACAGGTTTATTACTTTGTAAATAGTCTATGGGGTAAATTTAGGTTTATAATGGAATTACATAGATTTGCCGTACTAATACCAGAAGCGTGAGAGTTCGCGACCCCGAAAACCATAGGGAAGATTATCATGTTAACTTGATCATTGATCAGTTTGTAATCTAATAACTTGTAGTCGCTGCTCAGATTTCCCCAGCATTCCAACAGTGGAAGAGATAAACGGCTAAACGCCACAATAAGCGTGGTGGACATAGATATTTCAGTGTCTATGAGTCACAATGCCTAACGTTATCTAAACAGGAATTAATCACCGTTTTTAAATTGTAAGACACAACCTGCAGACAGACACAGTGATGTGCGGCCACCGGAGGTCACGGCTGCCATTTTAAGCGTTTTATATTCATTCTCCAGTTTCCCAGCAACAATGGCTTTGATGTGCTCCTGTGCAGTTTCCCACAAAGCTTCGCCCCCAGCCCTGAACCACACCCGGCTGCTCCGCTCCCTTCCAGTATTCACGCAGGCAGACATGCAGCATGTCCAGTGTACAAACAATGGAAACAACCCGAACACGCTGGTCTGATTTAACGAAATTAACTAGACAAGAAAGCAATAAACAAAAGACATCTTAACCAACATAATCACCTTAAGGAAAAATATCTTTATTACTTTTATTCATTTACTAACCTTATAATTTGACTTGTTATAAACACTCGATCCTGCGTGAACATTCGCGTGGTATAGGACTGTGGCGTGCAACTTATAGAATTAATTATAGCAGACATTCAATTAAACAATCTCTGATTTAATTTAAATTGCTTAGAACTTGAACTTGATAATGTACCGAGAATTACCCGTCTAGTCTGATATTTACCGTTACAATTACCCGAAAAGAAGCAGCCAACAAGTTAGACTTTACTGCCAACTACCAAGTTTAATAGTATTATCTTCTAAGAAATATATAAAGTCATTGAAACCTAAAGTTATTATTGTCATGTAAGAATATTGTTATTTATTGTTGTTTAACAGGTGGATATAAGCCACAACATCTATCGTCAAGATAAAACTCACAATGAAAACGTAGAAATCAACAGAATCTCACAATTGCAACGCATGTAAGGCATCCTATAACGGCATAACTGTTATTCTAAGAGAAAACAGAACATTACTAAGAAATTCCGATGGTCCAGACCATCGGTGTCTGAACCAGAACAAACGAGTGCGATAAACACTGATTTTGTAATGAGCCTAACAATAGCCATAAGACCCAAGTTTTTATTTATAAGCATGCTTCATACCTTCAATCCCAAATTACAAGGAGAATTATCAAAACCAAAATTAGGACGAGGTGAAGAACGACACTTTGTTAATCACTTCTGCCAGTTCGCCTCGGATGGAGTCTAGGTGCGTTTCCAGCCGTTTCTGCTCTTACTGTGTACGCTTTTATGTTTTATGAGGACAACTTTCTCTCCACTTCCAGGGGCAAGTCTGAACATCACAGGGGCTGCCCTCGACCGCGCCCAGGCGGGTGCTCGGAAGGCAGACGCATCTATGCGAAGGCACTAACCCCCCTGGGTTATGAGTTTCACACTATAATCCGAATTTGCTGACTGGCAATAGTGATGGTGCTGGACTCCATAGCTGTAGTGACCCAGGAAACTGTGGCTAAATTGCGCTTGACTTTTAACATTAACGGTTACAGTAGCATTTTAGTATTTAGATGCATATGAACAAATACACTTTATAGATGTAAAACATATAATTCCCTTGTTTAATACACAGGTTATGGCTGAATTCTGGAATTGTATCGGTACTTTATGCCAAATTACCATTTAACTGGTAAACAAAAAAACAGCTGGAGTTGAACTTGTTTGAAATGCTTTAAGTGTGTGATGGAAGGTCTACAAAAGTCCTGTTTGTGTCAGGAAAATATGTAGAATCAAACTTCTGCATACGATGAGCTACACAGCACACAGGTAATTTAATGAGCGGTAAGACAAAGTGACAAGCTAAGATTCTTATAGATAGCTGAGCGTCTTATTTAAAAATTCATACAGCAAATAAATTATGGCAGTACCTGAATAATTTGACAATTTATTAAGAAGTAGCCATAAACTAGTTAAAATGACTTAAAAATCGGCTTCCTGTTCAGGACCTGCCAGATCACTTGGGTTCTTATTTGCTGCTACATAATTTAACATCTTTTTAACACCATTATCTATCAAACCATATATGCTGCTGCTGACTGTTTACTAAGGCTGTGGGAGATTGTTTGGGCTTGTGATTTAACTACTAGCTGCACTGGGATCAGTCTTACATGTTGTTATTATAGCTTGTTTATCTGTAAGATGTTTTCCTCCATCTCCATTCAACTTGCAAGTACAAGACTGGTGCTTTTTCAAAGGAGACAAAGAGCTATAAAGTAGCAGATAACAGCTTTTGGGCCCCGAGTCAATACATTGTTGCAATGTTTGTATCAGTTATCTGAATTGGAGTCATTGTAATGATCATGTGTTTCCATCCAGACGTGTCTATTCACTGAATTGTTTGGCAGATGCTGAGAGAACGGTTCCCAAAATGCACACGGAACATTGAAAGGATGCTAAATGTGGCTCAGCAGACTAAGCCTCTGTCCTTATGATCAGAAGGTTGCAGGTTCAAGCCTAGCTTTGGAATATCCAGGGCTGCCTTTAGCAAGGCTCGTAACCCCTAGGTGCTGAAACAGGTGGATACTCTTCACAGCCAGACTGCTCTCCTAAACGGAGAGACAAAGTTGGGTGAGATGCATCAAGAGAATTTCCCCTTGGGGAACCATAAAGTATCAATTAGTAAAAATGACTTTTTGGCATGGGGTAGCTCCTCAATAGAAAGGACAATTGTAGGGTACAGAATAGGTAGATGTGAAGCTATGATGTAATTTTCTGCCTTTTATTGGCCATTATTGGAATTGCCCTTTTAATAGTTTGAAACCATCCATCCATCCATCCATACCACTTATCCTACTGGGTCACGGGGGGTCCGGAGCCTATCCCGGAAGCAACGGGCATGAGGCAGGGAACAACCCAGGATGGGGGGCCAGCCCATCGCAGGGCACACTCACATACCAGTCATTCACACATGCACACCTATGGACAATTTAGCAAGTCCAATTAGCCTCAGCATGTTTTTGGACTGTGGGGGTAAACCGGGGTACCCAGAGGAAACCCCACGACGACATAGGGAGAACATGCAAACTCCACACACATGTAATCCAGGCGGAGACTCGAACCCGGGTCCCAGAGGTGTGAGGCAACAGTGCTAACCACTGCACCACCATGCCACCCCCAGGTCGAAACCATGTTTATTTTTATTTTTTTTGCCTAAAAGTTATTAAAACAATGCAGTTCATTTCAGTGTAGTAGGACTTACATACCCAGTAATTTTAATTCATCCTGGGTATGATGTTTTTTAGATGATCCAGGTTCACACAAGCCTCACATCTGCTGCCCCGAGGCATCAAATAACAACCCGCCCCCCCAAAAACTAACACATAGATACATGCACTCCACCCTCCACACCCTTGAGAAACATCCACCTGCCTGACTCACCGGTTTCAAACACCAATTAGTGTACACATTCTTGTTTCCAGAGGACAGATTGGCAGTTGTGATGAAGCGCAGCAAGATCATCCTCAAAATATGGAACAGCTCATTCTCAGAACCACCTGGTCGCGTTCAGATGAAGTCTTTAAATGACACTGACACCTGGGGAAATTTGGCCGGACCAATCAGACCTATTCATTCATTTCCCATCCACTCTTTAAAGAACCCAACCAAAGGTTATCCCAAAATCCTGCACACACACACCGGCCCTTTGTGGATAAGACTGCTCGCCCTCGCTGCTGGATGAAGCTAGTCAAGGGATACTGATGAGGTTTGATGCGGGATCATCAGTTTTTACCATTACTGCAGAGGAAAATATACTTTCTGTGTTCTGATTCAAACTTCTTGTCTGGTTCAGTTGTGGGCATAGTCTGAACATGCTGATGGGTTGTGGCAGGTAACCTGGAAACCAAAACTGCCAGTAATCAGGTCTCCCCCATATGGTGTTGAATAATTTCTACTCTGTGTTGTAATTATGACTCACGGTGGGTAGTATAATTCATTTTGGTGGATCCGTGCATTATTTAGGTTTATACAAGTGTGTGCAAGCTGTCTATGAGGTACGCTGTGTCTATCAGTTGACAGTCTACCATGTGATGAGGTGAGGGAGGGGCAGAGCTATAGTACGAGATACATCTCGATAAAACATTTTGTACATTTTATTGGAAATATTCAATTTAATTTAAAGGGGGTTTTTATGGCATGTATAGTCCATTCATCACAATCTATAAAATAGTGTTGACACAACATTGTTTGTCTCATCAGTGGCAGTGTTGAGTTGGCATACAGGATGGAAACATAATGACTGGTGGACTGGTGTAAGTACAACAATCTGTCTCCCTTAATGTGGACAAAACGAAAAAGATGCTTGTTGACCTCAGGAGGGCTCATGCTGTCCATTTCCCACTGCACATTGAGGGCTCTGTAGTGGAGTTGGTCAGGAGCACCAAATTCCTTAGAGTACACCTGGCAGTTGACCTTACCTGGAACCTCAACACCACCGCCTTAACCAAGAAGGTGCAGCAGCATCTCCATTTCCATTACTGGCTGAGGAAAGCCTACAACACCTCCACGAGGGCGATGGCTTCGCCCCCTACAGCACCTCCAAGGGGGCGATGGCGAAGTCTGTTCCCTCCCATCCTCATCATATTCTACAAGAGAACCACTGAGGGTGTCCTCTCACCAGTTGCATCACTGTCTGGTTTTGGAACCTCAACGTTTCTGACCACAATATAAATGGTATGACAATGTAGACCCACTTGATATTTGATAATTCATATTGGGTATAAGGGGCGGTGGTGGTGCAGTGGTTAGCACTGTTGCCTCACACCACTGGGACCTGGGTTCTAATAACAGGACAATGTTCCAGAACAGGAGTAAATCAACAACCAAGGTTCAGGTCTTCGACTGTATTTTTCAACTTAGATTGTTTACTTTCTGTTTGTTCTGTGTTTCTTCTCATTGTCCCAAGATCTAATTTTGATGGATTACCATCTATAAATAGCTCTTAGTGGTCTATGTACTTTGTGATGGACTGGCATCTTGTTGAGGATATGCCTTGTTCTTCGTAACCTAGGCTTCAGTCTTGCTGCTACCCTACGGAGGGGATGCCAGTCAATCATACTCAATACAGTGACACGAAGAAGCCAATTGTATGTCTTTGGACAGAGTACCCCAAGGAAACCCGCACAATACAAAGCGCAAGATGGGATTAGAACTCCAGAGGAATGAGGCATTAGAGTTTCCCACTGAACCATCATGCTCCCAGCCTAAGATTTAGCTACAACAAATTTATGACTAAAGTAATTTAATTTAAAAAAATGAAAAAAAAAAACATCTGTCCAATGACTCAAGATAAGATTAACAGCTATAAACCCACCCGGTATAAAGAGCCATTTAAAATGGAAAAAAAACGATACCTTGAGGCAGGTAATTTCAGAGATGTGAACCAAGGCTTTAATTCAAGTCAGGGCATGACAGAGCTCAGTTCACACCTTAGCGCTTACGGCACATGGAACTAGAGATTTTATTTATTACATTAAAGATACTCTATTCCGTATTAAGCGGAGAGACTTGATCACTGGACATTTCGAGTTATATTTCCTTATTAACGATGTATTTATATCTATCATCACAATTCATAGTAAAGCCTATTTAGTGTACGTGATGTCCTAATATTAGGTCAAGTGAAGCAGAGATTAAACATATAATAGCTTTCAAAATCACTTATTTCACTTATTAGCACTTTGTACAGTAGAGATATATGGATAATATATGTAAATAATAGGTGAATAATATGTATAAATATAAAAATCAAAGGAGGCGGCATGGTGGTGCAGTGGTTAACGCTGTTGCCTCACACCTCTGGGACCCGGGTTTGAGTCTCCGCCTGGGTCACATGTGTGTGGAGTTTGCATGTTCTCCCCATGTCATCGTGGGGTTTCCTCTGGGTACTCCGGTTTCCCCCCACAGTCCAAAAACATGCTCAAGCTGATTGGAGTTGCTAAATTGCCCGTTGGAGTGCATGTGTGAGTGAATGGTGTGTGAGTGTGGGATGGGATGGGATGCCAGTCCTGGGTCCTGTGACCCCCATCCTGGGTTGTTCCCTGCCTCGTGCCCGTTGTTTCCGGGATAGGCTCCGGACCCCCCGAGACCCAGTAGGATAAGCGGTTTGGAAAATGGATGGATCGATGGATGGATATAAATCAAAAGCATACTAGGCGCACGACGGATCCATGCAAAAACTTCAAATCCCATGATGCCTTTTGTACATGCGCACAAGTCCCTCAACTGAAAACTTCAGTTCTGTTTCGCCGATTTAAGCTTTTAGAAAAAGAAAGAAGAAATACATAAATTATTTATTCAAGAACTTTATGCTGTATTTATATAATTGTAATGTCATGTTCCTCTGTAGCCTTTTTGTAGTTTGAGTAGTAATATCTGCTTTTATTATTGGTTTTGGTTCATGGAAACGCTTGGCGCCTTAACATGTTTTCGATATATTTCTATTCATTGCAGCTGACTAATTAAAGTAGCTAGTACATAGCTAGGTTGCACTTAACTAAGTACTTACCTGGTTTACAACATAGTGTGTTCGTATCGATAATTATCTTGTGCACTTTTTCGGCTAGCGGCAAACCTTATTGCTTTTGTAATGAGATAGATGCTTTATCTTTTTATTACTGTATTCCACCATCGAGAGTCATAATGGAAACACCAAATGCGTTAAAATCAAAACCTGTTAACTGTACACCGGAAAGTTCGGTTAATGCCGGGCCAAGTGGATGTAAAACACCCAAGGTAGGCGTTGATAAACGTGCAGGTTTTATATTTTTTGCACTAATGTACATCTCAAGTGCTTTTAGTTGCATCTATTTACTGCTGTGATTCTATTCTATGGGCATTGATCTGTTCGTTAAAGTGCGTAGTGTTTGGGGTGGCGATTTTAAGTATTAAAACTCCCACCTATTCTGCTCTGTCCTTCAGCCCATGAGCGCTTCATTGAGGGACAGACTGAAAAGATCACGACGCTCGTTCAATGCTCCTTTATCGGTGGCGAAAAGACTGAAAGTCGACCCGGAGGAAGACATTAGAACAGATTCAGCCGGAGTAAAAGAGACTGAGAATACCGGCACGTCGAACAACGTGTTCTGTGAGAGAGATCACCAGACTGACATAGACATAAACAGAAATCAGACTGGAAAACCTGCGACCCGTGAAGGAGCCCAGGAGTCGGAGGTGCCAGGTAATGGCAGGGAGCCTGAGCAAAGTGGCCTGCTGCAGCTGCGTGAGACGCTAAGAAGAGAAGTCAGGGAAAAGACAGAAATACTGCGCAGACTGAAGATGGCCAAAATGTACAGGAGAAAGGTAGAGATCCGGAATATATATATATTCATTTTATTTATTTAGCAGATACTTTTGTCCCACGCAACCAGGAAGCAGAGGAAAGTTATGACGATTCCAAGGGGCACTGAGTGACTGAGCCTAAAAAATCTGGAATATGGTTTGTTTTCATGGGACCCAAAAGCAACATACGTTTTTGAGAGGGTGAGACAGGTCTTGGTTTAAGGGCCTTGCTTAAAGGATCAAAGGTGAAATCATTCTGCCAACATTGAGATTTGAACCAGCAACTAGCCAGTTACAGGTACACTGTCCTTACCCACAGAGCTAGACACTGTCCCCATTCAAGCATGGTATTCTAAATGCCTGTGCAAAGTTATAGATCATATATGGGAAATACTAGTCACCAGTCCTGTGAATAAGCCTTTGCTGAATACATCTGTTTTTCCTTCCAGAATGACCTGACACAGCTTACAAGGCTCATCCACAAGTGGAGGCATTGCTGCCAGGCTGTACTCTATGAGCTCCAGGTGGCACTACCCATCAATGGGCAGGCGGCCAGCCTCAGCCAGCTGCTAGACCACCTGGGCCTGGAGGACCACGTGCTGCACTTTGACCGCTCAGAGGAGAACTTCAGAGACTGAGTAGCTTTCAGTGTGTCCCCTTGTCTGACACCTGTGTTGCTTATGGTGTCCTGTAAGTTCCTCTAATAAAATTTTATGTTTTTTCTCTATGTTCTACAGGGTGTGAGTTTGTTCCATTAAGTAGGAAATTTCCATCGTAAACTTTCTTGCATGTAGAATTTAGTGATCAGTGGTCATTGTTGACACATCACAGTGCGCAACAACAAAATATGTCCTCTGCATTTAACCCGTATGCGACTTTTGTGATATAGTAGGGGGCAGCTAATTTAGCGCCCGGGGAGCAGTACCTTGTTCAGGGTACTTCAGTGGCACTGATCGGGGATTCAAACCTGCAATCTTTTAATTACAAGTGTGCTTCCCTAACCATCAAGACTCCACTGCCCACAAAACAGGTTCCGACGAGGATGGGATTCGAACCCACGCGTGCAGAGCACAATGGATTAGCAGTCCATCGCCTTAACCACTCGGCCACCTCATCTAATGGCTAGTATTGGTTTGTCTAATGTATTACTGTAATACTGTAAATGCATTTAATATATGCTGCAAATTAGAATTCTATTTCCCAACTTCCCACAGTTATGAATAGTTGCCAGAAAGTTGTATAGGACCAGGTGTTTTGCCTTTCCCAAAATGTACAAAGTGGTGTTAAAAGTGTGCAGCTTTTCCAAGGATAAAATGCCTATCGAGCAATAACAACATAATGCTGAATATCGTTATTCTGCCAAGATCAGTAACTGCAGTTCGGTGCATGGAATCATTTTGAGAATTGTAACAATGTCATCCATGAGGGGGAGAACTTCATATAAATACAAAGTGTGTTCTTTTTAGACTTGTACCCTTTGTGCAAATTTCCCCCCCAGTACATAGTCATGGAACCGGAAACATGTTTGATGCTGTTGTGTTCTGTAACACCAAAGCAATGACTGTAACCAGCCCTCAGACCAAACAGACCAGAATGGTCACTAGGGGTCGAGTATATAGTACTGTGCAAAAGTCTTAGGCAGTCCAAAGAAATGTTTAAAGCTGTTTATCTGGGTAGCAAGTGTACTTTGGCTTAGAACAAAAAACACGATTTAACATTAGAACATGTGCAAATTAAGAGTAACACAATAAAAACTAGCAATAATTTCTTCTGTTTTCTAGAAAGTTACTGATATCTAGTTGGATGGCTAGATGAACATCGCTTCAGTTCCCAAACTTCTCCTCAGGGGCACCTCAGCCGTTCCATGATTTTGTTAAATTTCACCAACAGCTCAATTAAATAATTAAATATATTGGTCTAAA
The DNA here is from genome assembly GCF_023856365.1 of Brienomyrus brachyistius. Classification (NCBI taxonomy): domain Eukaryota; kingdom Metazoa; phylum Chordata; class Actinopteri; order Osteoglossiformes; family Mormyridae; genus Brienomyrus; species Brienomyrus brachyistius. The sequence goes on along the minus strand of NC_064535.1, from coordinate 8,853,125 downwards.
AAGTCAGTGACAGATTGACTAGCTGTATGAGGTGTGCTAGTGGCCAAGTCAAAAAATAATTGCTGCACTGGACGGTCGCTGTAAATACTAGGATGATTTTAGCAGAGGTTCTGAAATGGCTAAGCTGACACACTTTGACAGGCATAATATCATAGTTTTACCCCAACATGAGGATAATCTAAACATCATTTTCTTTGCCTGCCTAAGACTTTTGCACAGTACTGTAAACAGTTAAAAGATTCCTGCAATGTACTGACTTTGCTGTACAACCTAAAACATATGAATAGAATAATTATTTATTAATCGCACCTCTTTGTTTTTTCAAAATGTTACCATTGAAAAATATTAATGTTATTAAGTAGGATAGTGTGAAATGAATCTGGTCTGTAAGAAAATGGTCATATGAATATAGTCTTCGCAGTTGTTAAGAATGTCTTGTAAGAATGACGTGAAATGTTTAATAGCATCAGGTGTTTCTTTGAGAAATAAACTGACTCATTTTATGCATTTATAGGACAGATCAGAATCGCTCAGTTGATGCTTACAGTAATACAGCTAAACATTTCCCTGCAGAAATTCAGGATCAAAGTATGTAGTATTGCCCTTTTCCTGCTGATGTAAAATAACAGTTTCTTTCTCATACTACTAGCAATAACCGAATAGATTCACCAGATCCTGGTCTGTTTAAGCTTGTATTGATGGTTCTGCCGCTGGTGATTGTTGTCCTCCATCGTTCTTTATATTTTTGTTGTATGGTTGTACAGTTAGAAAGCAATTCTACTGCTACAATAAAATTCATGTCCAGAAATCACAGGTCTAAATTCTGACTGGAGATAGGAAAAGATTTTATTCTAAGAAATGTGAGTTCCAACCAAAGACATTAATTTTCATAAAAAGTTTGATATTTATTGTATAGATTATATTGCAGGGGCGGCATGGTGGTACAGTGGTTAGCACTGTCGCCTCACACCTCTGGGACCCCAAGCGGTTTGGAAAATGGATGGATGGATGGATTATATTGCATCTCTAAGAAGTATTGCATATATCTGTGTACTTGTATAATACAGATTGTGTAAGATTATCAGTTTAGAACAAAGTTGGTACAAAGTAATAATTCCACTGAGGCACGTTTCTCTCACTTGTGCCCTGACTGTGGCAGTGATGGGAAGTTTTTCTTTCTCAGTCTCTCCCTCTCGGCTCGCAGGATGTCCAGCTCCTGGGCCTGGGCTTTGGCCAGCTCCCGCAAACGCGTCCTCTCCAGGATGGCTTGGTAGCGCTCCTTAGCGCTATTCTCTTGAGTCTGCTCCACTGCTGTTGGAGACCAGGTCATCGTGTTTTATCACTGAATGTCAGGCAGCAGGAAATACTAGATCGTACTTTTGTGGTTCTTTGATGGATGTGGTATGCAAGTAGGAGGAGGATTATGTTCTCTAAACACTTAAAGGCAGGATTTTAGCCTGGCCTGTCTTGTTAGTAATTTTACCTGCGGCTTCACAGATTTGTCTCCTCTCAGCCACCGTCACGTTCATGAGCTCCAGCTGTTGGTGTAGCGCGGCGTTCTTCGCTGCCCTCTGAGCGGCCTGTTTGTTCAGCTTCTGAATCAACATCTTCATCTTCTTCACGTCCTTCTCATGAATCTTAAAATGAATGGCCAAGTCTCCTTAGTGATTTTATTTCGGAATTATTTTGGGTAACGCGTTCCATGAGCGGGCACAGATAATGTAGTAGTGAACGCTTACTTTATGTATTAACTAAGCAGAAACATAGTTAAGTGCTATATATGTTCGTGATTTGTACTTGAGCAGGAACTGAGTTACTAAACTACTTACTGCTGCCTCAAGTAAAGTGTTGCCGATTTTTCAATACAGATTGTTAGCACCTGAACATATATAACAGAAAATTTAGAATGATAATGAGTATCATACTATACTTCAACAAAAAAGAGTAGCTGCATTCGTGTCTGTGAAATGTCTGTGAAACAATTGTGTCTTACCTCCTTTTGCAGTGAGATGTTCTTTTCTAGAGTTGACATTTGTTTTGCGATCCGGGTCTCATGATCTGTTTCACTGAGATACTTCAAGAAGGAAAAGAATTTCAACAAAAATCGGCATTTACGTTTGATCTTTTTTAGTCTATATCTCGTCTTACTGTTCTTTCGTCTGTTTTTCCAAGTATGATGTGCACACTTAGGAAAGTGATCAGAATATTTTTATATCAATCTGTATCATGCTTTATTGATGATTGTATAATAATGTGGGAGTTTTACACAAAAATGTTCTGAGAACAGAATGCTGGCGTGGGATCCAATGGGGTCACGCAGCCCCCACCTCCTGGAGTTCCTGAGTGACATGCAGCTGCTGGATATCCCGGGCCTTGTTCAGGAGGTCCTCAATCTGCATGGACATCCGTCGGTGCTCCCATTCTTGCCGGATGATACCCTTGCGGAAGTCCTTGCACTCCACCATGATGGCAATTTTCTGCTCTCCCAAAGTCTGACACCAGATGATCAACAGATTTGAAGCAATATGGATGGATGTAATTTAAACAAATTAAAGTATGAACTTTGGCCCAACCTTAATAGTCGCGTTGAGATCCTCCACAACGTTCCGATGGATAAGTACTGAGTCAGAATAGTCTGTATTGAAGTCCTCTGTCTCCAGCTCCACCAACCCTTGCTTGATAAGGATCTGGACCATGATGTTCAACCGGAATATGATCCTTTCTTCATTGAGGCTGTGACAAGATTTTCAGGATATGCAGTACTATGCTAAAGTCTTAGGCAGTGAAAGAAAATGATGTTTACATGATCTTCATGGTGTAAAACTGGGTTTGTCTATCAAAGTATTTTATGTTAAACATTTCAAAACCTTTCATTACACCAATGTATTTTTGACTTGGCCACTGCTCCATCTTGCTTGATTAATCGATACCTCAATGAGTTATTTAACAAATTAGAGGAGAGGTTTGAGCACTGAAGTGATGTTCATCTAGCCATCCAACAAAATATCAGCTACCTTTTGGAGAAAATAAGAAGTTCCTGTTATTGTTAATTTGCATATATTCAAAGTCCAGTTTATTTCTTAGCAAATGTACACTTATTACCCAGATAAATAGCTTTAAACATTTTCTTTAACTGCCTCACACTTTTGCACAGGACTGCATATCATGTGAAATTATATCAACTTAAAGCATTATGGGATACACAAGCATTTCTGTAAGCAATCTCCTGATGGACTCAAGGTTCTCATATCGAACACTCTAACCTGTGCAGATCATCCATGACTTTTTTAACCTCCTGTCCAGCCATCTCCTCCTCATCCATCCTCCTCTGCAAGAAGGCCTGCATCTCTGCCAGAGTTAGGGCCTTTTGTTTTACCTGCAGGCATCGTTACAGACAGTAGCAATGAATCGAGCCCAGTAACCATTATTTGCTCAGTTCTGCTGTTGTCTGATGCATTCCTCCTCCCAGACTCCTATATACACATGACTAATACCTGGAACAAGCAGTTGAAGCAAAGATTTCTGATTAACTTCAGTGGTGGCAACGTCATAACGAGACACCCATAGAATCCATGCATTGCAAAGCCTTCCAACACAAAGAGTCCCCACCTGTTGCTCACTCTCCACCTTAGTCCTCCGGGACCGACAGAAGCGTTCCCATGTGACTCTGTCCAAGCCCTCAGGCATGTGCTCCGGAGTGTCTAGCTCATCCATGGCTTTCAACAAGTGTACCAGCCCTTCACTGGCTGCCCGCCCAGACCAAGGCCTCTGCCGGAGAGGACCCGCGGTGTCTACCTGCGTCCTCATTCTCTGTACCCTGTGCCGCAAACACACCACACCCACTGAGTAAGCTGTTGTTGGCCTGTGTATACATTCAGTACCACCACTGAAGTAAATAAGACTCATAATGTTACAGTGTGCAGCAAGATCTTAACCCAAACACATGTAGACACACTTTCCATCTGTTAATATCTTACCTTGGCCTCTTCTTGTATAACTTATACAGCTGATCAATCAGGAGTCCAGGAACATCAAAGAACTCCTTCTTGAAGCCCCGGTCAAGTAACTACATAGACAGAAACGCATAAACTAAATATATAAACAGAATTTATATCATAATTCTACAATCATTAAGAAATTTTATGTCTGAGTTATGTATAGAATTAGATCTGAATCTCTATTAAAAATCTTCTGTTTGTATCAGAAAACCTTCTGTGATATCCTGTGTGGGTTTAATGATAAAAAAAAGTGATTCTGCCACATGAGTTCTTACAACAGACCGGCAAGAAGCCCACATTTTAATATAGCACCATAAAAATCTGACGGAATCCCTCCTATTATCAGGAGATTGACAGGTTTGGACAAGTTTACAAAAAAGTAAAGCCTCTGTTTCCACCTAAAGTAAACTTTAGTCATTCACCGATTTTAGAATTGTACGACTTAAATTAAAATTATGTAAAATTATGGCCACACAGTTTGATGGGCAGAGCCTGTAACAGGTCGTATTCCAGTGAGACGCAGGGATCTTACTTTGTCTTCAGCCACAGCATCGTCATAAGTCTCCCTGAAAGCATCGACTTGCTCCTTGGCTCTTCTCACATCCTCCACCAGTTCATTCTATCATGAGAAATGTGAGCTGTGCTCATGACACAGACAAAGACAGAACACCTTCCAGGGCTAATAAAAGTTTTCCACTGGGAAAATTACAGGTGGATGTACTCAATTAGCAGAACAATGTGCAATGGGAAAAATGAATGGATTCTCTGTTCAGAAGCCATTAGGCGCTATGTTACAATAAAGTTTTGTACTGGATAAAGGATGAATTAGAATACTTTTCCACTTGCCCTTCTAAAAGGTTTTAAGGAAGAAAACTGCAATAAAAAATAAATGTACCTTTAAGGTTATTGCTTTTTTAAGCTGGTGGTTGAGTTGCCGTTCTCTGTTTAGGATTTCCTCCTCAATAAGGACTGAATACACCAAGTTGGCAATCTTCAGCTCCTCCTGCCAAAAATGATCCCATTAAGAGCATATTCCGAAACAGGTTAATACAAGTTAATGCGCCAGTTTCAATTCCTGTAGCACCATTGACTAGCATTCTCATTAATAAAGACTGTCAATAAATAATGACAATAAATTCAAATACATTTGACATTCTGCTTCTACATTAGCATTAGCGTTAACCATATAATTAATTGCAGCACTTAACTTCCTCATTTGAGCTTTCCTGGGTCATTGAGCCAAGACTGTAAGAATTATATATAATGATCAATTTTGGATCAGTGCGATCATTTTTTATTTGTGGGTTTAGACTATGTTATGTTTATGAATGGCTTTATTACCTGGCATATCACCATTTCGCACTTCACTTTTTTCTCAAATATCCTTATTAAGGCTTCATCAAACCCTTGGGCGGCATCTTTAATTGATGCTTGTAGTTTCTTCATTTCAACTTCTAATGCCTGCAACAGAATATAATTACATGGTACAGACTGAACTACACATTGCATATAAGTTCATGTCTTGGTAGTAAGGTAGTTAATCTGTGTCCATTCTAGTCTACATGTGAGTAACTCAAGCCATCGGTGTCACGTCGACTGTGAAGAAACCAGTTGCACACCTTCCTGTATTTTTCTTGCTCCTCACTCAGTTCCTTGACTTTTTTGTCAAACCCCTTAAAGATTTTCTTCTCCTCTTCAGTCCAGTCTGACTCTGGCTTAGTCATGAAGTCGGGCTGGGAGACGTTCTGCACGAAGAGCATACGTTCAGGACTTCCTGTCTCAATTCATACCTACTTCCTCACCCATTATCATCCCGGTTCATAAAACACTCATTACTAGTCACAATAATCTGAACCACTTAATATACATTTTGTGCCAAACATCAACACCTTCCCACCATTTTTAATATGTCTTCTTTCCTGTGTTCGAGGACCCCAGCCATCATATCTTTGAGAGCTCTCTCTCTCACATTCTCACCCTATAAAGGAAAACAAGAAATGATGACCTTGGTCAAAGATTAATAATTTGACATCTACACATCTTTGTCTTTCACCAATTAGATCAGAAACTATGTCAGTTGCCAGGAGCCTTGAAATGCAAATTCATTTCACAGATTTTATTCTCCTCTGGATATTTGATAAACAGTCACCAAATACCTTCTGCTGTACTTGTTCTTACGTGTCTTCCCTACATGTACAGCTTCTGCCCTGCCCTGGTATTGCCAAAACCAATTATGTCGGCTCTACCTTGGCAGCCAGTTTCCTCTGCTCCTCCTCCTTCTTCTGCTCCGCCTCCTGACCCTGTTCTGGATTCATGTACTTCTCTACTTTAATCTGAGAAGATCACAAACTTGTCAAAGACAGCTGGTTTAAAATTAAACCCAATGCGTTTGTCCATAAACCAACATTAAACATGCAGAGAAATCCTCCTTCTTTTTGTCCAATGGCTGAAAATTTCTCTGTTGAGCTATTTGTGACCAAACTCGCATGACCCAACAATACTACAGAGGTGTTCAGTCTTCACAAAAATACTGTGCTAGCATAACAGCTGTATAAATTCTTGAATGACTGTTGGACCTTCTATGTTTTATGCCTCCTGCAGTACCTCTGAGTCATCCACATGAAAGGCTCTCTCTGGTCTTTCACTGTCTGTCAACACCGGTTCCCACAGCTCCCCCTGAAGGCCAAGCTCAGTCATGATCTCTGCTATCCGCTTGTTCTTTTCAATCACGCGACCAAACTCTTGCTCCTTCTTTTCATACAGCCTGGAAAACTCCGCGTTGAATGCAGTCTTTAACTGGTAAATGACATCCTTCGAGGAAAAGAAAGTGAAAAGCAAAATAGCAAAAAATGAATAAAAACTAAAAGGTGATGTTATTCAATAAAGTTACAAAAAAATGTGAAAAACCATAAGAACCACACACCTGAAGCAGTGTTATCTGATTGATCTTCTGCTCCCGTGTCTGCAGTTCAAACTGGCTGTACAGGTACGGGCTGGAGACACCAAACTGGGCACTGAGGCTGCCAGCAAGGGCAAAGCTCTCTACCTCTCCACCTCCCTCCTGCTCCTCTTCCTCTTCCCCCTCACCTGGCACTCTGCTCTTCCTCTCCAGGATCCCACGTTGGGTCTGTACACACCATCAGCACCTCAAGCACTTCCATTCTCTTCATTTTCAAAAAGATTAAAAGCTGTAGCCACTGAATTACTCTGCTGTCACTCTGAAATGTTATCTGTGTGTTTCAGGAACTGTGTGTCTATGTAGTGTGTGTGTGTGTGTGTGTGGGGGGGGGGGGGGGTCAGATATACATTACATTGTGAGGACCAAATGTCCCCACAATGTGATTAAAGATTTGTCTTTTTTTTTTTGGACATTCGATTTTATAAAAATCTGTAACTGCAGTCAAAAAACTAAAAAATGCCAAAAGGGCTGAGTAGGGTTAAGGTTATCATTGTTATGATTAGGCTTTTTTCCCATGCAAATTGATGGAGAGTCCCCATAAAGCTATGAATACAAGCGTGTGTGTGTGTGTGTGTGTGTGTGTGTGTGTGTGTGTGTGTGAATCCTTTAAGTCCCCAGGCCACTCTGCAGGACTGACTTTCTGCTCCGCCTGCTCAATCGCCCTCATGCACTGCACCCTCCGCAGATCTTCCAGCTCCTTCTGTGTGCGTTCCTTCATTGGGTAGTTTTTCACCTCATGGTCCGAGTGGAAGGCCTGAGGATAGCAAACATACTTTAATTCAATTCATTTTTATTCTATTTTTGTACAGCGTATTTTCACAACAATACATTGTCTCGAAAAGCACTTTACACTGTCCCCGCCCAGCGCCCCCAGAGAGCAGGCCAGAGGCGACAGTGAAACTCATACAATGAACGCACCTGTTTCATTTCATGTGGGATTTGCTTATTTGACCTCATATTGCACATACTTGCTTCAGGCCATTCAATGGAGACAATGAAACAAAACACATCCCCTTTATTTTTCTCAGTAGTTCTGCATCGTCCTTGCATTACCTTGATGGCACGCCCTTTGACCTTCATGGAATCCCAGCATTCCCGCTTGAGGACCTCACGGAGGTAGCAGTTGGTTAGGTTTTCCAGTTCAATCTCATTCTGGACCTTAACGGTAAAGAAATCATTCAACGATCTCATCCATTCAGCTTCTAACATTTTAGGAAGGTAAGTATATCCTCAATGCAACAGTCATATGTGTGGCAAAATGTTGCGTATCGGGCCATATTCAGCAAAGCTAGCAGCTCCAGCCTTTGGGGAATCCTTAACTCCGTCACCTTGGTGACTTCCTCCTCCCCCTCGGCCTGTAATTGCTGCAGCCCTTCAACATCCAGGTTAAACTCCAGGGGATCCAGCTTCTCTATGTCTGGCAGCTTCTCATTCTCCCTCATCATCTCCTGGACCTGCAGACATCATGATCAGCTGAGGCCCTTCCGGGAAGCACTGAACATGCACGTTGATCCAGAGCCCTGACCATCTTGCTTACTCTTTCACAGATCTCCCTCATGCTATTTCTCAAGTTCTGGTGTTCTGCAGAAAACCGTCGCCTCTGTTCTCTGATGACCTGTGGGGTATTGAGATGACATAATAAGAAGGTATGGATGAAGGTGCAACTTGTGCAATGACCTGTAATTTGCACTGTGAGAGTGAGGTGAGGTAAGTGTGTTCTAGATACTGGCCCAAAGTCTCCTTTACAGGTGACTTAGCAGTAACAGTGTTAAACAATTCATATCGGGAAATACTGCCCTCTGCTGGTTAACGAAAAACTACACTCACATCAGCTACGACATTGGTTATATGATAACTATTATTATTACCAGCAGTTCATATCTGCAACCAAATTTTGGCCTAGGTCGGATTTAGAGTGCTAATATGCCTTCTTGAAGCAAGAAATCTATATGCACGGTTACAGTACTATGAGAGCAAGTCTTCGGGTGTTTATCAATACCAAGAACACAAAGAATGTATTTGTGTTCTTGGCAAGAGTGGTCTTGCTAACTTGCCTCCCAAGAACAAATTTTGGACGCAATGAATCCTGGGATTGTTCTCATTAGCGGGAGGGCAAGAACAACACCTGCGGATTTACACCGTCCACCATACTTCTGCTTTAATTATTGGAACTGTACTTTGGAAATGGAAGATGACATCAAACAGGCACGCAAGAACACAAGAATACGCAAGTATGCATCTTGATAAACATTAGAGCCTGGATCTCCTTATCTGTGTGAAAATATTCTCTATTGAAGTGATATATTCGGAGTGTAATAAAGTAAATGACAATGTATCAGCTTTACTGAAGACCTCATCCTGCTTATGCTCCAGCCATGTGCGGTCTCCCAGGGGGTCTGAGGGGGGCCTGGTGGTTCTCCCTTCCTGTTCAGTCTCCACCGGGTCTGATAGACTTCCCTAAACAGATGTTGCAATTTGGTTTCAACAAACGTATCTCTGATTTAACCAAATCCTTTACTGTAAAGTATAAAGATACAAGACAATTCAAAGTTCATCCATAAATCCTTTTATAGTTACTATAATTGACCAAGGAAACGCAATTCTTGTGTTCACCCATCTTCCAAGCAGTTAACCAGACAGAATTCAAACCCCCAATGTTGCAAATGTAAGACAGCAATGCTCTCCACTGAGCCAACATGCCACATTAATGACTGTTATGGTTGAAACCAAATGATGTCAAATTTAAGTGGACAAATGCAGGACAACAAAAAACCGTGTTACCAATGAGACTGACAATGTACCTCCTCTCTGTCGTGGGGTGCTGTTCTACAGGGCAAGCAAGCCTGTGGCTCCCACTCAGGCAACTGGCTGAGGATGGGGTTTTCCGTGGTCTGGAGAGGTTTGAGCTTGGAGGTCAGGCTCTGTGCAAACTGAGCTGCTGCACTGGATTCACCATTAGCTGTTTTGATACTGAAAGAGCATACAAACAAAAATCAAGTGTTATTTAACATATATATAGCATAATTCAAAAAGGTCTTATTAAAAACTTGCCCATTACAATGTCTCTGGGTTGTAATGGAACCAACACGAAGACATCCTGAGTTAAATGCTGGGCTTACCTGAGTTGGGCTTACCTGAGCTGGGCTTACCTGAGCCGCACACAGATCATGGAACCATCCTGAGAGCCAATAGTCACCAGGGCCAGGCTGTCAGGGGTGAAGAACATGTTCCGAGCCCCGCCTAGCCAGCATGAGTGACACTGCATCATCAGGTACTGGTCCTGTCAATAACCAGATAAACCATGGTTAGAAAAGTACTTGTACTTGTCCTGCACCATTTCGCACTGCACAGTAGCAAAATATTAAGCTAGTCTTCATTGGTGGATGGGTGAAAGGGTTTCTGCTATATACGTGTAAAGATGCATCATGAATTGTGATCAACCTATTATTAAGGTGACAATTTAATTACATCGATCTGTAACATCAGAATTGAATATTATCAATTTTTGGATGCAAAATTCTCTATTGGGCTTTGAAATCTAGGGATATTTTCCAGAGTCCCACACTGAACCTCCCCTCGAGCTGTGATTTGGATCCTAGATTAGCTAAGTGACTAAAGTCAGGTGGTCAGATATCTGGTTGAAGGTGAAATGCTGTGAACACGCCCCACATAACTTAAATGGAACCACAAAGGGGGCATAAAATTCAGCACTTAGAAGTTTATTCGCAATGGGTGGGAGAGAGATTGAGTAGGAAAATGGAGAGGAGGAGAGAGGGAGAGCCTTGCAGGAGCTGTAGGGACTTGTTGTAAACACAGGTTGCAGAATGATATTTTTTGCACATAGCATTTTCAAATTCAACTCAACTCCGGTGATTCAATCCTCCTCACAGATATTTCTGGACGTGAATGACATCAAACTCGCAGTGTGTGTCTGCGACTCTTGGGCACCCTTACGCTTTGCTGATTTATCATGTTAGGTAACATCACTTTTCCCACCATGACTTACTCTAAAGTCTATGCAACAAAGTTTACAAAAAGCATGGTTTTGATCCACACAGCTCTTAGTCAAATATGGGTAAACCTCCTCCAATTCTGAAAGGTCCCTACACAAAAAAATACCCTTTTTGGCCGGTTGCCCACCATTCCACTCCTCGCTCATTCTCAGCTCAGTGCACAAAAGAATTTAGATAAACTCCACCTATAAAAAAATGCTTGACTTCTTTTCCCCATTAGATGTCGCTAATGTTCTTCATACCACAACATGTTTCGCTGCTGAAGGACTGTAGAAAGTACACATCATTACAGAGATTGGTTGTAGTGATGGCCAAATAAAGCTTCATGAACCACTTGCTGTACTTGCTGATCCCACTAGATGGTGCTCTCTTCAGAAACAGCTCAAAGCATGCCCCCAAAACAAGCCATCTAGTGGGGAAAGAAAATACAGCAAATGGTTCAAGGAGCTTCATTTGGCCATTACTAGTTTATTAGTCCAGTTATGTATGCCTAATCTTATGAAAGGTCAAAAAAATGGGGGGATTTATGGGAAAACAAGAGGACAGGAATCTGGATCTCAGGAATGAAGGCTAAAATACAAGAGAAACCCAGACAAAACAGCAGGGTAGACAGGCATTATCAGGACTCTGATGTAGCTAACTAGCTAGCTAAGTAAAAAGAAGTCAAAAGTAATTTTAGCCTAATTTAATTATGCTACAGGTCATACCATACGGGAGGCCTCGCGAACACGCAGCTGGCCGTCTTTCCCCACCGATGCCAGCCACTGCTTATGAGGCGATAGTTGGACAGAGGCAGGGCCAAGAGGGTGCCCTTCCACTTCCTGTTCTGGAGTTAGCTGTACAACCTTTGTAGTATCTAAAGACTTGGTACTCTGTTGGACAAGCAAACATTGAGGTAATGCAAGGAGGCAAAAGATTGTTCAGAGACAAAGGATCTCAGTGTTTTGCTTATCAAAACCAAGTTGCACCTTTGGCAGCTGGAACCTCTGTAGAGTTTTGCTCTTGTTGCAGTAGCTGAACACTTTGTTGCTGGGTGCCAGGACAACTGAGCAGAGAGGCAGAGGAGCCTCAAATTGCTGCTTCTGCAGGAGGTTGTCTGGTATGCGGCCCTGGAGGTCACTGCAGCCTTCATCACCTGGAGATAGTTCAATTCCATATTACTCTTCCCACAGGAGCTACAGCTAGTCAGTGAGCTGTACTGATGCACCTCACCTTCAAGCTTAGGGTTTAGAATTCTGCCTCTGCTCTCTATATGTGGAGTCTTGATATCCATGCTGTGTGGATTTCATTCAGGTATTGCTTCCCCAGTCAGAAGACTTACAATTAGGTTCATTGACAGCTCTAAGGTACCTATAGTGTATGGATGTGCTTGACATCTCATCCAGTGTTCCCCTGACCCTTATGCTCTATGGCGAGTTGGGATTGTCTCCAGCTTATACTGGATAAGATGCTATTGGATGGAGTGCAGTGAGACCTGCTACAATGTGTCATAACATACTGAGAATATGATCTAATGCAATTGTTGTGACTGATATATTATTATTATTTTCACGCCGAGGGAACCTTTCTCTGGAACCAGAACCTTTTTCTGGAACCAGAATCTTTTTCTGGAACTTGGAAGTTACGCAGAAGTTCAGAAAAAGAGATGTAGTAGAGGAAAAATTCCATGCTTATTCACACTACAATATTTTTTAATTCATTTCTCGTAGACTGTGTGTAACCATATTACCTACAGTGGCCCTCCGCCTACCATAATCCATTGCATTTGTGCTGCATGAATGCCCGGGTGCGAGGTGGCTGTGGCTCACTACTCCCGACTAATGTGGTGTAGTGATGGGCAAAATTATACTTATGAACCATTTGATGCATTTTTTGACTTCACTAGATGGTGCTTTCCGTTCAAAAAAGGGCTCAAAGCATGCCCCGAAGCAAGCCAAGAGCGCCATCTAGTGGGGTCAGAAAATACAGCAAATGGTTCCTGAATGATTCCCGACTCTCGGCAATGGACAAACTAGTGGGTTGGCCCCCCATCCTGGGTTGTTCCCCACCTTGTGCCTATAGGCTGGACACCCTGTGACCCTGAATAGGACAAGTGGTTTCAGAAAACAAACGACGTGGATGCATTAATTTAATTTATATTAATTTAATGAATTTATTTATTCTTAAATTAATTTAATTACATTATTGGCAATTGCTTCACAAATTTTATTATTTATTAAATTTCGTTTCGCATACGTGACTAAATTATGGAGTTCCATTTCCCTAGCCCTATCTTTCCCGCTGGATATGTGTATGTCAGTATGCATTTTAGTGAATGCCAGGTTTTTCAGGAATGCAATAGTCACGTTGTGGCAGGACTGATTTTCAGTTGATAAAAAAATCCATGCAAGATGCTGAGTGACCTTTGGATTGACAAACAAGTCAAATACATTTTAAGCAAATAAATGAAGACATTGCTACTGCCATTGATGTGATGCTTTAGGACGGTACAGTAGCCTATGCAAAACTCCTAATGGTCAGAGAAATCACCTTGTAGCAGAGACACAGGCAGGCAGAAAGTCAGCAGCCGACGGCCCTGCTTGGGGTCCTCCCCTTCCACTGAGCACAGAAGCAGAACCTGCACCTTGCCACCCTCTGGCCGGCTGTGGGTCGACACGCCCAGTACAGTTCCAGGCGCCTCTGAAACAGCAGTACAACCCAGTCGTCAAAAAAAGCTACATCACACAGTCAGCACAACTCAGCAGAAAACGGTGCAGCTAACAGGACCTGCGTAGCCGATGATCTCGAAGCACCTGGAAGGTCTTGCATCGAGCACATAAACATGCAAATCTGTGGCTCCTAAGAGCAGGAAATTTCCTTCTTGGTCAAAACTGTCAACAGAGGCAGAGAAAGGAAGAACAAAGTTAATGTAAGAATTATTTTTAAGAAGCATCCATTCATCAGTATTCCATAAAACCTGTAGTACAGGGTCAAAGTGTATAAAAAGCATGTCTGTGTTTTGCAAAGATGCTAACCATTGTAAAATAACAGAATTTATTGCTTCTCTCTGTGGTGGCGGGAGTACTGTTACCACTAGCCTCCATGATTGAGGGTATGAATAAAGTTTTGGATGTTGGGGGACTTTGGATGTTGTTTTATGTGGGCTGCCCCCATACAATTAGGCTAATTGGTGTCTCTAAATTACCCATAGTGCATGATATAGTTTAGCATGCCATACAGAATTTACTCAAAACTTGTGCCCTAAACAGATTGGTTCCAGCCAACTCTGATCGGGATAAATGGTTAGAAGATGGATGTATGATTCCTGTGCTCTGTTGATTGTGTAACATCCTTGTGTGACATCCTGTGTCTCAGTGTGTTTTTACATAACGGGCTTTCCTTATGCTGCCATATGTGCTCAGTATAGTTACTCCCACATAAACACGTACACCAAGTGCTCAACTGCAAAGTGACAGATCCTGTGCCTGTGAACCACACGAGGCCTCCTTGTCTGAGTCAGGTCCACAAACAGCACGTGGCCACTCCTGGTGCCCACAGCTGCATACTGGGCACATGGGCAACACGCTAGGCTGGTCACCTGGGGACACAAGGACCAGAGAACCCTTACATGATGTTTGAGCATGTGTTCCAGTACCTGGTATGGGGCCAGAATTGAGTGGGGGAGGGGGAGGATTGATCCCCATTTATTTCTCGTTCGGGTTTTCTAATTCGTGAGGATAACTCAGCAAAAAACTGCATTGTCAGAGTTGCTGGCCTTAAGAAACCAAGATACAGACAGAATAACAAAGACCCGAAGGCGTAGAATACAGCTGCTAAGACAGAACTGAAGACCTGTACCTGGAGAGACGGTAACTTTAAGCTGAAAGAATGCATGCCGGATTAGATACACACCTCAGTGTGGAGAGACAGGCATCCAACACAGGACACGCTATCAACAGCCCACAGCTGGAGCATCCCGGATTCCCGAACCGACTGTAATTAGGAGACATTCACACGACTGTACACTAAGGTCAATGAGCATTTCACAGAGCAAGGCATGGAACTATATGAAGAGTAAATCACTACTTAAGCCCAGGACACATATTCAGACACAAGGGGCAATATAGAGATATCAGTTGACCTAACCGCATATTTCTGAGCTATGGTACGAAACTAGAGAACCATGCAAACTTCACGTATGTATTCTGAGTCTGGGCAGGATTTAAATCCCGCAATCCTGAAGGTGTGAGGCTACAGTAGTAGCCAGAGAAGCACAATGCATTTCCCCCTTAGCCGCTAATCAATGTTTATTACAATAGGAACGTGTGCAAATTTGTGTCAACTTTAACATCTAGCAAACGGTATTTTTTTTATTCTCTATTGCATTACTCTGAACCCAGTGCCCTAGTATATTTCCTAGACTCTGTAGGAATTTCAGCAAGTTGCTTTTGTATAAATTTCCAACGTAATAACCCTGGGCAGGATGTGACAGGTCTTTTTTCGCTTGAATAGAATAAAGTTAATCTGCTTTTGTCATGTTATGTCAGCCTTCAATGCACAGACTGGGTGGAGCTTCAACGGCAGCCGTTTAACTACGTCACCAACATAATCAGGAAAACTGTTTGACTAGCAAGGTGTTGACAAAGTCACGAAACAGCATAGATACCACGCAGAGGTTCCTATCTGTGGTAAGTGCAGCAGCCGCCACAAAGTCCCCAGAGAGAGTGTCTAGGACCTTCTCTGTCTTGTCAGTCCGTAGTGACCTGCTGTACACATTGCCCTGGGAAGACCAGAGATTCTCAGTTATCTGTGGGATCTAATAGCCGAACCAGTAATTGTGCCCTCACAGAAGTTAAGTTGCCTAGCGACATCAGCTCCAAGGTAGCCTAGCACTTACGCTGTTAGAAGATAAAAGGAGGATGTCGTAGTCTGGGGAGATGCGAACTGTTCTAATGGGCTCCTTCAAATCCCACTGCTGCTTGACCCGCACCTCCGTCCCTTTAATATCTAAACACCGTAAAATGCCATCCTGTGGAGATACAAAACCAAATGGAATCCAGGTCAACATCAGATTAGATTAGATTAGATTAGATTAGATTAGATTAGATTAGATTAGATTAGATTAGATTAGAATTAACTTTATTGCTCTGAGTATAGGAGTTAATGTGGTTCTTACTTGTCCAGCAGCTAACAGGCCATCTCTGTGCAACACCAGACTGCAAAGACTCCCTTCATGCAGTACGGGATCCACGCTAGCCGCTATAGGATGAACAGAACACACAGCAAGCACAGTAAAAGGCAGCTAAGCCAGATAAATAATGAACAATGAACATTCAGGCATGGATAGCATTAGAGAAGAAAGCATGACCTAAGAGGACCCACCTGTTGGATTACAATTGGAATCAACCAGAATGGAGACGCTTTTATTGTCAGGCTGGACCTTTAGTAAGTGGCCGTTTTTGCAGCCTACGTATATTTCTGATGAGGATGTCCAGCAGATGGCGCTGGGGCACAGCTTGGTTCTTTCCTGTTCAACAGGCTTTTCAAGTAAGAAAAAAAGATATTAATCTTACTATTTGAAACTGAGCACAAGAGCATTAGCAAACTCTGTATGATTCTATACATTTTGTGACTCAAAGCATTATGGGTTTGTTCCATTATCGAATTCTTGCCAAGTCATAGTTAAGCTGCAAGACTTCAGAGGGATGCGTGCCACTCCTCTTATTTGCCAAAGATTATTTTCTTTAGAAACAGCACATTTCTTTTTCAGCATTGCTATTTATGACTGAACACCATTAGCCAGTACCGACATGCTCAAATTATTTATTAAATAATTGCATGCATCATATATTATGAATTATTGTTTATTTCTGTTGTTAACATCAACCACAAAGTATAGAGATTGGCTGTATTTCAGGACCGGTCTTCAGCATTTCAGGAAGTCTCATACGGTACCACAAACATTTCTGCTTCGGCTCCTACAAGCCCAGCGATGGCGGAAATGGGCATTAGGGGACCATAGTAAGAGAATTTGCCGCCAGTGTCATGCCGAAGATTGGATACGCATTCGATCACAGAACCATCAGCAGCTGGGAGGGAAATCTCACTGTGGAGAAAACAAACTATCTTTTGACACAACAGCCCTGTTTTGGCTGAAATCACTGAATTGACTGATGAATAAATATGAAATGAACAGAGCTATCTAATGAAACTTCACACAACGATATTAGTATCCTGACAGAAAGGTAAAATAAAAATCCAGTAAACGTTGTATAAAATGCATGTGCTATTACTATACAATAAAAATAATATATAAGAAATATATATGTATATCTATAATCATATAAACAGGAGCAGCTCTACCTTGATTTCATTATGTGCAACTTATCACATTTTTCAACACTCCAAATTCTAATGGCTGATGCACTTGTGGCACACATCTGGTTCCAGGTCATGGGGTTAAAGGTCAGATCCCTGACCTCCTTTCCTGCCAGTGTCTTGCTGCAGAGTGGCACCGCGGTCTCCCAGTTCCTACAAAACAAACACTTATTTGTCGCCTTGACGCAGATCTGCTCTTCTGCACTGCCTGGCCTGTGCATCTACCTGATAGAGTGAACTGAGAAGAAACTGAAGCTAGTTTCTTACCAGAGCGTGAGTGTGAGGTCAGGAATGGAAGAGCAGCAGGCCAAATAAGGGCCTGCATCACTTAGAGCGAGTGAGGTATAGTCCAACTTGGCTGAACCTGCAAAGCAAACCAGTACAAAACTAACAACACAATTCATACGACTGTGTTCCAATAGTACCATCATCTGAAGGATCCCATTATCTATAAGGATTAAAGTTAAAGTCATTAATTGCCATTGTTGACACGCCACAGTACGTAACAACAAGATGTGTCTTCTGCATTTAGCCCAAACGTGCCATGACACCTGCAGGGCTTGAGGGCTGTACCTTGCTCATAATTCCTCAGTGGCCCCTTGCTGGTCAGGGAATCGAACCACAACCTTTCAGTCACAAGTGTGCTTCCCTAACCAGTAGGAGATCACTGGACTTGGCATTACTTTGTTATGGATTTGTTTGGTTTTCAAAAACAAGTAGTCATGTGGAATTGACGGTATGCATGCATATAGATAGATAGATAGATAGATAGATAGATAGATAGATAGATAGATAGATAGATAGATAGATAGATAGATAGATAGATAGATAGATAGATAGATAGATAGATAGATAGATACATACATACATACATACATACATACATACATACATACATACATACATACATACATACCCTTAAGTTCACTCTTGAGGAGCAGTTCAGGGTAGGTGTATACAAATATGGAAGGGTTCAGCTTGTGCTCGGAGAAGGCTATGGTCCTCCAAGACCCGCAGGCAGTGAAGACCCCTATGCCACGGCCGGGGCACTGAAACGTCCGTCTCATTTTGGTCTCCGTGTCAAAGAAAACCAGGAAATTCCCACAAACGTAGCAGCCAGTTTTCGTGTCCACAAATTCCACATTTTGCTGGGTAAAACCCTGTACCCACCTGTAATAAAGTGTAACATGAACGCACAACCTATGACATAAAGTACCAGGCACTCTGGATGAGAACTCCATCAGTCACAGGGAACAGACTAAAAGCGATTTATAGTATTGCGTATCATGTGTGGTGAAGGAGCAGGTTCCTCCAGAACTTGCAGTCAGTCAGTCATAGTCTCTAAGTTCTCCATACTTTGTTAGTGGCTGGAAGATGGATTAATATCTAATGTCTAATCATTTTAGGCTATGAAGTGTGGAGCCCCATGGAATCCAGCATATAGAGGATGTCAGGACATAGTGGGACCAGACTGGAGACAACATCCCTGAACGTAACTACAATATCAACAGCAGGAATATATATTTAAATTTAGCTATATAGTATAAAGAGAAAACTTAGATAATTCAAATTAGCATTTATCATAATCTTATTAAAACATCTTGAAGTCTAATTAGACTTCTGAACCAAGTAAAACAGGAATATTTCATATTACTGTTCTGAATTTGCTGACAGTAGTTAATAGGCGACATCAGTAACAACCATACCCGACTTCCAGATTTTCCAAAGCATCCATAAGCAAAATACTTGTAGGAATTTTTCAATCGTGGAAATAGTCAGAAAAGAGAAGTCTTCGGTCGTTTTTTTTTTCTCTTTCGGCTGGACACTGAAAGCGTTTGTTGGTTTCCATGGCAGCCAGCCGTAACATTGCCAAAAGCCACGCCCACTCCGAAAGACCCTTTATGTGATTGGCTGAAAAACGGGGCGCGAACCTAGACTCTACTGAGACCCGAACGCCGGCGATCAGTCCGTTTACTGACAGCACCTGCAGATCACGGCGAACTTGTGCGTGCATTTCATTTAATGTCTCTAAATATATTTCTGCGGGTTTTATGCAAGGAATCCTTCGATCACTATTTAAGAATGCAACTTAAATAGAGTGGGGATTTTGCCTTTGCGATTCATATCTATTAAACTTAGAGCAATATGAACCGTACTCTTATGCTAATCAATTAGTTAGGACATTTTTTAGAAAGCGAATTTGAAATACTTGTATTTTCCGAAATGACTGTGTTGTAGGCCTAAGCCGTAAAAACAACATTACTGTGTTGTCTTCTTTATGCATGTTTCAACTAGGTGATCCAATGGCTTCGCAGAAATGTCTCGTTAAAGGTAATCGCTTTTCTTTTACTAACAACTAATATGATTTTTTTTAAAAAAAAAAAAAAGTGTATGCGTTATGCGTGAAAAGGTGTACGGTATCAAAAAAAGTACTGCCGCTTTTTCAGAGTGGAAGTGCAGATTAGTCACCAAGTCGTTATTTGCCAATATTTCTGCTGACTCACTGTGTTTGTATTAAATTGGCATCTTATTAGTCTGACCTTTTTAAATAATTGACTTTATAATGAAGTCATGATTGACAGGCGAAATTTTTGATAGGAGGAAATATCAAAAATTAAGAAAAATCGATTTTGCTTGACCCTGCACTTTGTCGGTTTACTGATGGACACGCTAAGGTGTTGCCAAAATATCCGTTGCTGTGAATGGTGCGTGTGAATGGTGCGTGAGCCCTGTGATGGGTTGGTGCTCCGTTCTGTTTTATTCCTGCCTTGTTGTTTCTGGGACCCGACTGACCATGTGTGGGATAAGTGGTAGGCTTATGTAAAACGAACGAACGAATGAATTAACGAAGATGTGCAAAAGCTGCATTAAATGCAATTACTGTGTGCAGTGTATTGTTAATTGTATCTGTTTATTCTAAAAGAAAATTATAAAGCTTGTGTACAATCGAAGTATCGTTAAAAAGATTGTTTAATAATCGTTGCCCTTCGTGCCATTATTTCCTCTGAATCACTCCTCCTGTTCTAAACCAATAGGATCCCCAGCTCCGGGTCCAGTGACCAATTCCCAAATCCGCATATACAGCATGAGGTTCTGCCCCTTTGCTGAAAGGACGCGTTTGGTGCTCAATGCCAAGGGTATCAAGTGAGTTTCGATTTAATCACAACCGCTGCTATAACAATTTATGTTATATTTCAAAGGTGACAATGAACAGCATCACACTCTCATTTTCAGCTATGAAGTCATTAACATCCATCTGAAGAACAAACCTAGTTGGTTCTTGGACAAAAATCCAGCAGGTACCGTTCCAGTTTTGGAAACTGTGCAAGGTCAGCTGATCTGTGACTCGGTGATCACGTGTGAGTACCTGGATGAAGCGTTTCAGGACAAGAAGCTCTTTCCAGCTGACCCATTTAAGAAGGCCCAGCAGAAGATGCTGCTTGAGGAGTTCTCCAAGGTAGTAACTCACCTGTAGCTCAACATATGTATGAAAACGTCGTTGACAGGACATTAGCTTCCCATATTTTTCCAGCGGACTCATACTGAACCTTTCATTGAATGTTGGAATGTTGGTTGTGCTGTTGCCTGTATTCTGCATCATTAGAAAACCTGTTACAGTAACTCTTACAGACTCTCCAGTGTGAGAGTGGCCAATCGCATTGACCATCTGTTATTTACACAATAACGTATTACATTCTACTTAAGGTGATTGCAGTGATTTATAAAATTCCTATTGGGAAGAGGAAGGGTGAGGACACGTCTGCCGACGAAGAAGATCTGAAAGGGAAATTCATAAAACTCAATGAGGTTTGTTAAGATGATGAGCCTGGTATTGCATTCTTGAGGCATTTACTGCTGTAATGCAATGTAATGTTGGATTTGGTCAATAAGACTTTCCTTTGAAACAAATATTGGAACGATTTTTTCATGTGGACTTTATTCTTCTGGAGTTTCCTGCTACATTACTACCGGATTCATATGTGCATGTATGTCTGCTTTCCAGGTTCTAGTTGGCAGGAAGACAAAGTTTTTTGGAGGAGATTCTGTGACTATGATTGATTACTTGATGTGGCCTTGGTTTGAGAGGGTCGATGGCTTTGAAGTGGCACAGTAAGTATCGCTTGTTACCCTGAATATCTAAGGTTATATTCTGCATGGCTTTGAGATGATCATACCAGAAGGGATCTGCTATGCTCTTTAAAATGGGATCTACAAGAATAGCTGTGGAGCATAAATGTTTCACGGTTTCTCCAGACACTTGGATGCAGCCCCGGCGTTGAAGGAGTGGATGAAGCGAATGGTTGAGGATCCCACTGTCAAGGCAACCATGTTTGATAGCAAGACCCACAAAGCTTTCATCAAAAACTACTTTGATGGCAACCCCAACTATGACTTAGGGTTGTAGAGATTTTTCTCGTCTGTTCTTCTGTCATTCATTGTTTTCTCTTTTCTACGAATCTCTTCTATATGACAGTTGTATATTATCTGTCAAATGATAATGATACCAAATAACACAAAACTGTGTTGAGTCCGCTGATGATTAATCAAGTTGTCGAACTCCGAGTTTCTGCTTTCAATTGTGTTATTGGATTATTTGATTTGAATTGATTTGATTAGGTCCTTCCTGCAGAAACCAGTCCTTCAGATGGTTCGTGGTGATAAAGTGATTTATAAAATACATTTTGATATTAAAATTCCTACTGGTGATGCTCCGAATTCTGTGATTTTATTTATTTTTTTCCATTTTTTTTGTGTGCGGGTCACTTTGTGCCTCGCTTCTTCATTAGCTACACAGCAGTTGTATATTTGGTTACAGTTCAACCATGAGTATATAACTGTGCCAGCAGTTTAATGATCTTTGATACATTACCTGCAATAAGCACAAGAAGTTCTTAATTAACATGCTGTCATTCAAACAGTTTGGCTCTGACAGGTAAGTGTTCCCAGTTTGCTGTCTGGCGCACTCATAATTTTTTTTATCATTATATTATTAATAACTGTAACTAATTACAAGTTATATATCAATAACTACAAGGTTATGACAATGAAAATGTTCACTAGCCTTATAATGGCTACCTGTCAGATATCTATGTTTGGTTCATGTAAATTAGTTAAATAACCCCATACTAAATTGATCTGTATGTGTCTGCTGGGGAGACCTTTTGTAGGATGATCTAGTCTTTGTTACATGATTAGTATAAATGTCTCCATGACTTCACCATTACTACAGAATGTAGTATACGGTCATGTTATTCACACAAGTGGTTTTGAACTTACCACGCATTGTGAATTTTTCTATTATCCAGCTGGGAAAATCCCAAAATAATTTGTGAGAGTTCAAAAATTAAGGATTCAAAATGTAAAAGCCCCCCCCCCCCAACCTTGTACTAGATAAACAATTAGAAGTTAAATGGATTTAAAAGCCTTTATTTTGCAATCCAAAATACAGTTTGATCTAAGAGGACCCGCCTGTTGCATTGTGATCTGGTTTGGGATTATACACAATAGACACTTCTATGGCACGCCTTTAGTAAATGCCCGTTTTTTGCTGCCCACGTACACTTCACATGTGGCTGCCCAGTAGGGGGCACTGTTTCTTCTTCTCTATATTCCATTGGCGTTTATAGTAGAAGGAGATTAGTTGTACTATTTGGAACTGAACACAGAGCACTGGCAAACTCTGTATGATTCGATACACTTAATGACTCACAGCTCACAAAGCATGCTGGTTGTTTTCATTAAATATTTTTTGCCGAGTCATAGCTACTCTGCAAGATTTAACGGGATTATTTGTGCTTTGAATATACCACTCCTGTAATTTACAAAAGACTGTTTTTCTTTTTCAGCTTTATTTAAGGCCGACTGCCATTATCCACTAGCAACATGCTCAAATTATTTATCAAATTATCTAACGCATTGTATATTGCAGAAATTATGCGTTGTATTTTCCTTCTGTTCTTAACATTAACCACAAAATACAAAGAATGGCAGATGTATAAATAATCAGGGCCCCATGGAACCCATGATAAATAGGACATCATGCTAAGTCAGCCTATAGTGAAGCCAACATCCCTGCACGTAACTGTACAATATGAACAGCAGGAATATATATTTCAATTTAGGAATATAGTATTACGATACAGTGGTATCTTACTTTACCCGACTTACTAATTTTCCTAACAACATCCATATACAAAATACCTGTAGGAATTTTGTATCTATGGTAATACAGCAGTCAGAAAAAAACCTTTCTTTTGCTTTTTTTCTTTCTGTAAAGCGTTGGGTTGTTTGTTCACATTCCCAAAAGCCACGCCCACCCCAGCATTATTTAAGTGATTGGCTAGAAATGCTCCGGGCCTTCAACGTTCGTGACTCTCCGCCATTTTCCGTGAGCAGTGCGGATCACTGACGGCGGAAAAGCGTGAACTCGAGTGTGTACTTTTCCTGTAATATCTGTAGAAATATTTGAGTAAACTTTGCTAAGAAAGAATAAAGAACGCACCTAGATTTACGTCGAGAGGGGCAGATCTGTTTGCAATTATTTATAACTATTTAAATTTTACTCTTTTTTTGTAACAGGAACTGTGTGTTTATGTTCGTGTACAGTTTTTTAGGTATTTAGTTAACGCATTGATTTTTCATTTCAACTTGAAATGTTTGGTTTCGGAACAGTCACTGTATGCATTATGAGGATTTATCGTTACTGCCTTAATTCTTATACAAATTTGTGGTTTCCAGCAGGTTACTCAATGGCTTCGCAGAAATGTCTCGTCCAAGGTAATCGCAGTTTACCTACATCTAATATACCAGGCTCTTAAAAAGTGTGTGGCAGCAAAAAGTGTAAAGCTATTGCATATTCATTTCATCAAAGTTCATGAGGGTTAAGATTGGTTTCGTTATTTTATCTAGTAATGAATAATTGTTATGTCAAGTGCCAAACATTTCTTCCAAAATGAACTGAAATACCATGTTAAGTTGTTTTAGTAACTGGTTTTTATTACCTTTAGGTACATTAGAAAACTGCGAAAATTACAGATTAAATATAGATGATTTTTCAGATAGGAACTTCAGATTAGACAGCAGGCTGACAGCTATGACATTCATTGCCAGCATGTTCGTACCTGCCACTGAGGACACCGAGTTCATGTCCTCAGTGTTTTTTTATGCGACTCCAATAGCCAATCTTAGGACACCTAACAGTTTAACTTCGCTATTTTAAAAATCTTGGGTAAGGCCCTGATTGCCAATGTTTTCGCTGACTCATTGTGATCGTGTAAAATTGCCTACTTATTTAACCTAACTTTTAAAAAATAATTAACAGGGTTGCCAACGCCCATGCATCCTACTCACGCTTTCAGACTCTTGCTCGCGCAAGAAATCTTACAACAAATCTATATTGTTCCATTATGAGCCTAAAATTATCTACATCAAAAGCCCCTGAGCTGGAGCCAATCTGGATTGTTTTGATTTTGTTCGATCCTGTAAATTGTATATTTGCTTACTTACTCTTTTACGTTTTAACATTTGTGTAAAGCTGCAGGCAAATAATGTATGCATCGTTTTTCTAATTTCGATATAATAAAGGGAGAAAACAAATGATAAAGCCTGTGGTCAATCAAAATGGCATTAAAATATGATTGTTTAATAATCGTTGCCCTTTGTGCCATTATTTCCTCTGAATCACTCCTCCTGTTCTAAACCAATAGGATCCCCAGCTCCGGGTCCAGTGACCAATTCCCAAATCCGCATATACAGTATGAGGTTCTGCCCCTTTGCTGAAAGGACGCGTTTGGTGCTCAATGCCAAGGGTATCAAGTGAGTTTTGATTTAATCACAACCGCTGCTATAACAATTTCTGTTACATTTCAAAGGTGACAATGAACACCATCACACTCTCATTTTCAGCTATGAAGTCATTAACATCCATCTGAAGAACAAGCCTAGTTGGTTCTTTGACAAAAATCCAGCAGGTACCGTTCCAGTTTTGGAAACTGTGCAAGGTCAGCTGATCTGTGAATCACCGATCACGTGTGAGTACCTGGATGAAATGTTTCAGGACAAGAAGCTCTTTCCAGCTGACCCATTTAAGAAGGCCCAGCAGAAGATGCTGCTTGAGGAGTTCTCCAAGGTAGTAACTCACCTGTAGCTCAACATATGTGTCAAAACCATGTTTCATTCACTGGACATTAGCCTCCCATTTTTCATATTCCCTGGACGGGGATATATGTGGCTTTGGCACCAGTCCACCACTGCTGCCACAGACATTTTCTCAACACGATAACTCAAAAAGTCAAACTCATTGTAAAAAAAACATATATTTTTTTGGGGGGGGGCGGGGGGTGATGATCTAGAACTGATCAAATTTTGAGACAATCACAAATTTGAAGTAATGCTACATTGTGACAGCACATGGAAGGGTGACTACAGATGACATTTAACTTCATGAATGTGATGTCAAAAATTAATTAATGGATCTTATTACTTCATTATTACTTCACCATTGTATGGGTGAAGATCTGCACCTGATTTCATTTTGGCTAATTTTTCACTGCACCAGGTACTATACTTTTGCACACAATGCGACACCTCAGGATGCCAGTTGGTGACCCCCCCCCCCCCCCCACACACACACACACACACACACCAGGTCCAGTCCCACCCTCCAGAAATGGTCATCTATCTGCTGCAGCAAGGTGTTACGTGGGCATCCCCTTGGCCTGGTCCAGCCGCTACGGTCCCCAGCATTTCAGGACAACATTCTGTAACTTTAGTAGCTCCTGTGTCACTTTCACCACACAACAGGAACTGTGATCTTTATGCTAGATTAGCACGGGAGACACAAAATGTTCATAGGTTAAACTTCCATACGAAACTGCGGTACCTGGTGCAGTGGAAAAGCTTGCTCTGAGACGATTTACCCCAAAACTTAAGCGGCAGTAACTATTTCACAGGTGTGTCTGCAAAGTTTGAAAAAAATACTGTGTAGACTAACATCTGGAAATTTAGAGACAAATTGCACCAAAATTGGAGCAAGAAAGCGAAGGGTGACTGCAGAAAATGCTTGACTTTTTGAAAAGGATATAACTCTATTTGATCTTTGGATCTTATTATCATTTCACAAAAACATTATATGGATGAAAATCTATACTTCATGCCCCTGAGACAAATCACCCCTAAACTGAAGTAGCTGTGCTAGGGGGTGGTAGAGGATGGAATGGGAGGCTGTAGCAGCCATCTTGTGAGAACAGTATTCCGTGTATGTTTTCTGAATTCTTAAGAACATAGTACAGGTTAGTGGTTCTCAGATTCTGTTGGGCAAACTGATTTTCTAAATATTCTAAAACAAAGCTTATATATTTTAATTAAACGTGGATTTTTGTTTGCCGAAATTTATTGCGTGCTGCCCTCCCCCTGGTGCCAGGCTGGCAAAATTTATCATGGGGGAATTTAATTGCGTCAGTTAGCTCTAGGTCAGCACATGAAAAAACACCTGCAGGTCTGGTGAACGTGATTGCAAATCTATTGACATTCTCAGTTGATCCAAATAGTAATTCAAGAAATTATGTAAGTTGGGTGATGTGGGAGGAGAAAAGATTTGATGGGGGGGGAGGGGGGCTGTATGGGGAATAAATTTTGTTGTTCTGACAGCATCTTCTTCTAGTTCCTTTTGTCTCTCTTCTACCACCCATATCAAACAGTTCATTGAATGCTGGTTGTTGGTTCTGCTGTAATTTTTGGTCTGTGACTCTCCAGAGTGGGAGCGACCGATCGCATGGACCATCTGAGATTTCACAATAATCTGTTCCATTCTACTTCAGGTTGTTCCATTTTTTTATAAAATCCCTATTGGGAAGAGCAAGGGTGAGGACACGTCTGCCGAGGAAGAAGAACTGAAAGGAAAATTCGTCAAACTCAATGAGGTTTGTGATGACCTGGTATTGCGTTCTTGAGGTATCTATTGCTGTAATGCAGTGTAGTGTTGGATTTCGTCATTCCTTCAAAACAAATGTTGGGGTAATTTCTGCATGCGGATTTTACTTGTCTGAGTTTCCTGCTGCATTACTACCGGATTCATGTGTGCATGTATGTCTGCTTTCCAGGTTCTAGTTGGCAGGAAGACAAAGTTTTTTGGAGGAGATTCTGTGACTATGATCGATTACTTGATGTGGCCTTGGTTTGAGAGGGTCGATGGCTATGGAGTGACACAGTAAGTATGGCTTGTTGCCCATAACATCTAAGATCCTATGTGTTCTGCATGACTTTGTGATGATCATACTACGGTCTTTAAAATGTGATCTACTAGAACGGCTGTGGAGCATAAATGTTTCACTGTTTCTCCAGCCTCTTGGATACAACCCCTCTACTGAAGGAGTGGATGAAGCGAATGGTTGAGGATTCCACTGTCAAGGCAACCATGTTTGATGGCAAGACCCACAAAGCTTTCCTCAAGAGCTTCTTTGATGGCAACCCCAACTTTGACTTTGGCCTGTAGAGATTTTTCTTGCCTGTTCTTGTCTTTGAGTTATGGCTTTCTGTTTTTTTAATCAATCAGGTATATTCTCTATCAAGTAACATTCCATATCTGTTATGGTGATTGTGATTGTAATAGACCAAGTTGTTGTTGGGATGGTTTGCATGACGATAAAGTGATTTTTTTCTAAATGTTTTATTTGATACTGAAATTTCTACTGTTGGGCCTCCTGTTTCCTTTTCATAGTGTGTGGGTTACTTTATGCCTCGCTTCTTCATTGCACTAGCAAAATAATACATATTTGGTTGGTTTGCAAGTCCCATTCTCGCCAGTGTGGGGAAGCAATAAAAAAGGCCAATAGGATGTTGGGGTATATCTCCAGGTGTGTGGAGTTTAAGTCAAGGGAGGTAATGCTAAGATTATACAATTCCTTGGTGAGACCTCACCTAGAATATTGTGTGCAGGTTTGGTCACCATATCTTAAAAAGGACATTGTTGCCTTAGAAAAGGTGCAGCGTAGGGCCACAAAAATTATTCCTGGTCTTAGAGGAATGTCATACGAGGAACGGTTACTTGAGCTAAATCTGTTCAGTCTCAAGCAAAGGAGACTGAGGGGGGAAGATTCTAACAGGTTTGGATGCTGATCAACCAAATAGTTACTTCAGCATTAGTTTAAATACATGAACTCGTGGCCATAAATGGAAATTAGCGGGAGAACATTTCAAGCTGGATTTAAGGAAGCACTTCTTTACACAGCGCGTAGTCAGAGTATGGAATAGCCTTCCTGATAATGTAGTGCAAGCTGAATCCTTGGGTTCCTTTAAATCAGAGCTAGATAAGATTTTAACAACTCTGAGCTATTAGTTTAGTTCTCCCCAAGCGAGCTTGATGGGCCGAATGGCCTCCTCTCGTTTGTATAGTTCTTATGTTGTTAAGTGAAATTCAACCAACCCCTTAGTAATCATAGATGCACTGCTGACAACATCCACAAGATGTCGCTACTGATTTGTAGAAATGTGACATCAGTCTAACTTGGGTAAACAAAGGTGGACAGTCTCCTTCTGCCAAATGGGTGTTTCCCAGTTGGCTCAGCCTCAGACATCAGACACTTTTTAATCATTACCAATTACCATCAATAATTACAATGTCTGAACAATGGAAATTTTCAGATAATGGCTTCCTGTCAGATATCTATGGCTTCTCCCTGTGAAAAGTCAATAATCCAATATTATTGTTCTGTATGTGTGTGCATCAAAGAAACCCTTTGCAGGATGATCTACTCTTGGTTACATGATTAGTATGGATGCATCAGTGATTTTTAATAAATAATGTGATATGATTGTGCAATGGGGATTATTGGAAGTAACCTAGCATATTAAAATGTTCTAGTGTGCTTTAAAATGTCCTTTGAATCCTACGCTTGTGGAAAGTCCATAATACTTCACAATATTTAATGGTTTAAAATTACCGCCCCCAACCCTGTACTGAATAGAGTCGAAAAAGGGATGGATTTAGAAGCCTTTGTATTAAAATTCAAAATATAGTTTCTATAATAAAATGAATGAATCTCTGTGTTTTATTTTTTTAAAAATACAAGTGTAAAAACACATTTCCAAAAATTATTTTCTACCCGATGGTAAAACATGTAACAGTTCAAATATTAAAACGAAAGTTAAAACACAAAGATGACATTTTCACCAGCGCCTTCACTTGCTGGTGTGTCCTGTTACTCCAGATGCAACTCCGGTATAATTTAAATATATTAACCGACTGGCAGGCAGGCAGGCAGACGTGTAAATAGGCCAAACTGCCCCCGTGTCCCAGGCGTCTGGGTGTAGTGAGCACCGGAGGGACCTTACGGGCTCTTCAGTCGAGTCGATGAGCGAAGGGCGTATTACTTTCGCTTCGTAATTTCCTTCCTTTTGTGAAACCCGCCTCTACAACGGCCCTGCAAAGGCACGTCTATCAGAGTTCCTGCAGCAAACCACAGGAGAACGGAGTGTGCTCCCTCTGGAGAAGCATCCAGCTAACAGAGCTGCAGTACAGAGTTCTCTGCTTTTACACGGATATTCAGAACGCATTATTCTACCAGCACAACACAGCAGAACCATATCTTAGGCCCTGAACTGGACTGGCAGCCTCGAACTTACACTGCTTAGTACAGGTTTCAGGTTCCCCATCGTCCTTCATAAACAGCAGATGGAAGAGTAACATACAAAATCTCTTACCAGTAATACAATTTAAATACCATTCTGTGGTATGATACATTATCAACACCATATTGAAATTGTTTCAGTGCTATGAAGCAATTCAGTGCTGCGTTAGAAATGAACATTCAAATTACAAAAAAAAAAAAAAAAAAAAAAAAAAACTATGTGTTTTCGGCCCAGGACATGTTCCACACTGATGAAGGGTAGCAACAAATGCAAAATCAGAGCAAAAAAAGTACAGAGGAACCTGGTTGGCTCCTGATAAATACGCTACAATGTATAAAACTGAATTTTAGAACCGCAACATTGAGGTTTTTCCGGGTCAATGTCAACCCGCTCGTTCTTGGAGACGCTGACTCTATGCCTGATTGCTTGAGCTGGGGGTTTGCTGCAGGTGAGGAATGGAGAACGGGGGCGTATACTCCTGTATCAACACCGGCGCGTTTTTGAGCATCTCTCGGAAGTGTTCCACCATGCTGGCATACCGCTGCCTCTGGAGAACCAGGGGTCGTAACAGATTGATTGGCTCCACCGTCCGGAAGATGACAGGGAAGGGGAATTCCTGGGGCAGTTTGGGGTTTCCCAGGAGTGCGTGACAGAGCCGCTTCTCCTGCAGGCTGCTTTCCAGAAAGCCGAGCAGGTCCCATACCCGGGCCCCCAGTTTTGCACCCCCCCAGTCGGTCACCCGTCGGTTGAGGAGCAGGTGCAACAGCACCGTCTTTAGGTGGTAGTTCGTCAACGCGCTCATGCCAGTCAAGCCTGTTTGCTTTTTAAGCAGGAAACACACAATTTGAAGGCACTGCAGGTGGCAGGAGTCACCTGGCAAGCGTTTGACTAAATATTTTAGTAGATTTTTCTCATAAATAGCAAAGGAAATGGGCCAGTACATATCAGAGGAGTTGTGGTCCTCAGAAGGAAAGTGGGAGACAAAGTACGCATCGGTGTCTTCCAGCTGGACTACTGGTATAATGTTCAGGACGATTGTTCTCCCTGATGGCCAGCGCACTTTCAGAGCACCGGGGAAGTCCAGGCTGCGAAACATCAGCTCAAAGTCGTATTTGTGGGAGATCCGCCCCCACGCTTTCGTGACGGCGATCTGGAACCACTTCATGACCTTGTCTTTGGCCAGGTAGGACGTGTTCTTGGAGCACAGGAGGTCCCCGGCGGCCTTGCTGACGACGGGCTTCTCGTTTCGGCCATGCAGCAGGCACAGCAGGTCGTCACCCAGGTTGGCTTTGCCGCAGAGGCAGCCGCCTCCGTCCTCGCCGGGTTGCACCACCTGGATCCGGCCGCAACCCTGCATATCCGGGGGGATGTCGCCGTTCCCGGTGCACCACAGCTGGAACGTGAAGCGGTAAGGCTCCGGGGGGGCGAACGGGACGATCAGATCGCACATCAAGGGCTTGCTCACCCTCCATCCCTCGTACATACTCCCCACCCCCACTGGGTCCTCCACCTCCATGTCTGCCTCCCTGTCACAGACACTACGCCAGGCCTCCAGCAGGTCGTCCGAAAAACCCTCCACAAACTCCTGCACTCTCCAGTTCTCGTGGGCAGACATTTTTACGCATCTCTCATAAAAATCCCCAAGCAGCCCTTTGTCTGGAAAGAGACTATTGGTACACGTGGCACCGGTTGGCAAAGCGTCCTCATCCTCGAGACCAGGATCTCGAGCGTGCGGGTCTACGTACTCCTGCTTGCAGAGCTCGATCGTCAGGAAGGCGACCAGAGACAGTGCGCTCCAGAAGTACCAGCTGTAGCTGGTCTCCTCCCTCTGGTCTTCAGCAGCCACCTCCACCTCCAGCAGCAGCTGCTGGGCCTGAAGGAGCTCCTCATGCTCCCTCATGCGAGCCAGCAGCTCGGCATCCTGCTCCAAGATGCTGTTATTGTTACTCGGAAAGAGGAGTGGGTGGTTGAGGATGGCGGCAGCCACCACCACACACATACGGACGAGAGCCCCCTGCATCGTCACTGGGGTATCTGTGAGGATAGAAGATCCAGATATCACCACTGTTCAACAACACCATCTTGAAACATGGACCTTTGTGTGAGTGAGCAAACACACCCTCACCCCACTGACACACCTTTGCTTTCACTTTACCCTGTAATTTGCATTATTCTTTCAAGTGAAATTCATCGTCTTTTATCATACTTGCATATTGCCTCATCATGATTATATTCTCTAACACAGTGTTTCCCAATCCAGTCCTCAGGGACTCCGAGACGTATTTATGCTCCCTCCCAACTCTGTGACACACCCGAACCAAACAATAAAGCAGCCAAGGACACCATGTACCTGGTACAGGTCGGCTGGGAGCCGGAAGGGAGGGAAAATGTGGACTGTCTGGGGGGGAGCGAAAATGTGGACCGGGTTGAGAAAAACAGCTTCAACATATTATGAAAGTAATACGTTTATCTTTAGGTACACGGCTATAATTCAATGCTATTTTTAAGAATGCATGATTGTGTTAAAAAAATACTTAGTTGTAACTCAAGAAGACTACATATAACAGTAGTAGCACAGTCGATAACCTATAGGCCAAGAGTTTCTTCAGGGGCCTGACGAGGAATTCGTGGGGCAAGAGGAGTGACACTGTCCTGCTCCAAGAGGAGCCAGCATAGAGGGGAAACCAGATAACATTCAAGGGTCTGCTGTAGCACAATACATTCCCAAATAAAACTTTGATCCTTCAATACGCTTGTGGAATCAAAAACCATTAACCCCCCCCACAATGAATGGCTCATTCTACCTGATATGGCAATTATGTGCCTAGTTCAATTTTGCTTTCTAACAATAAAATACAACAGATTTAGGTTCACAAAGGAGAGGTCCTCTGAGTTATGCAAGAGTCTGCAAACTTCACATTCACTTTGTTGGTACAGACTTTTTAGAGGAAGGAAGTTCTGTGCAAAACTTGTTCCTGGTGTTTAAGTTGTACTTCAGAACCTGCTGCTGATAAGAAGCAGAAAACTTGATAAGAATGGATGCCAAACAGATACATTTTCCAAAAATAAGTTTGAAGGACTGAGTGGTCGTTAATGGCCATTGCTTTTGCACTGGGCAAAGTAAATCATTCTATAGTGAAACAAGATCAGCACAAAAACAGGCTCTGTTTAAAGTCTTATCTTTGTTTTACAGGACGAGTTCTCGGGATAAATATGTGATATACTCAATCGAGCCAGAGTGAAGGTACTAATGTTTGTTTTAAAGTCAGATTTGTTACACTGTAACACCGTTTGCTCAGGAAAATCTCAGATCTATAGGAAACAACACCGATAACCGCAGTGGATTCTTTCCCATTCAGCGAAATGTTTTCTTTAAATTGGGTACATCGCCTTAAAATAACGTCATATTGTCATACAAAATAATGAAGCACGCGAACAAATTGATATTTGAATGTACGCACGTCACTGTCTCACCCAGGCTGTTCACGGCTCTAAGTCACGTCTTCAATGTTCCCTTTCAACATGGTTATAATTTCTAGAATGTGGACTGTGTACCTTTGTGTTGTACATGCACATCTGTCATTTTTATATAAACCATACGGGCCAAAAATAAACGCGGATATGATACATTTATTTGTTTTTGCGGCGTAGTATGTCGTATATCGCATATCATTCGTATTTTACGCCACCGTGAAAACATAATATTTCAGGTGAAACGAGCTATATATGTTTATTCCGCTTACCAGCAACAGTGGGCACCGCAAACCACACTTCATTAAACCTTGACTTAAGAATAAGCAGGAACTGGTACAACCTAAACATGCCCGTTTAACACTTCCTCATCGCAGCCATATAACTCGTTAAATAAAACTAGACAAATGCGCATTTATTTTTTTACAATAGGAATCGTTGAATACAGACGTAAAAAGGTACAATACTTGTTTCCAGTTGTAACTTAGCGGTGGTTCCTGAGCGGGCGAAACGCATGTGCGACTTCCTGACAGATTCACCATATACTCAATTACCCCAGCTAGTTTCGAGTCACAAAGCAAACGAGAAACAAAGAAATCGGGTTAATAGCTGTATTAGCCCGAGAAAAATAAAATAAAATTATAAGTTTTAAAGTAATCGAGGACAACAATCTCAACATTTTCAGAACCAACCAGCTTCTGTGCGCTGGACGTCGGACTGCTACTATTCAATATTAATATAACGATGAAAATCTAAGGAATAATAAATAAGGAACAACAAAAACATACCGACCTTCTGACAAAACATGCTCATTTTAATCGGAAGACGTCATATGCAAGGCCATGAGATGCAAAGCCGCCTTTCTGCGTCTTCCTCGCCCGTATGTTCGTACAGGGCAGCTTTTACTCATTTCCTGACTGCCCTGACCATGAGAAACATTTTCCCTCTCCTATAAAAAGCCCGGCCGTCACACAAACATCCGCTTTAAAGGGGGGCGCCTCTGCTATAGAGTCTCTTTTATTTGCTTAGATGACCGCCTGCTGATTTTCTTTATCGCCTCATTTCAATTTAGGGGCGATTCA
The DNA here is from genome assembly GCF_023856365.1 of Brienomyrus brachyistius. Lineage (NCBI taxonomy): Eukaryota > Metazoa > Chordata > Actinopteri > Osteoglossiformes > Mormyridae > Brienomyrus > Brienomyrus brachyistius. The sequence goes on along the minus strand of NC_064535.1, from coordinate 8,818,618 downwards.
ATACTAAACACAAAGGAAGAGATTATGGAAGGTGTGACCGCCTGAAATTAGGCTGTAGGGGTGGAACTGAGCAAGAAGCCTGATTTTCTCGACGCCCAAAACGAAAAAAAAAAATTCGTGTTCCACTATTTGCATCCACATCTGGCAACGGTGACTATAGGAAATGTTTCCATTTAGTTTATTATAATAACGTTTCAGCTTATTGGATATTTATGCATTTTTGTTTCTATCTATCTGAGCATGCAATGGCTTAATTCATGCGCAGTTTGAAGGTGTTCCGCTGTTCTTTCTCTGTATTTGTAGTGATTGGTTGAATGTTATGGCGGGGGTGTACAAAATACGGCTGTCACACTAATACCGATATCCCAGAAGCACTTGCTGGATTTAATCGCGCTTCTCTCATATTGATTTTCTGGAAATAATCATGACATATGTGAGTTTCAACATCAATCTCATGTTCCGCAGAAATACAATCTTGCCTATGAAGACTGCATTTGTTTTATTTAAACCGGGTTTAAATGTCCTAATTATCAGGACAACAACATTTTGCAATGTGAAATATCCATCTAGTTTGTGCAATCCGAATATTCAATTACCCAGTCATAGTTGCATTTTATTCCCGGTAGTGGTAGGCTTAACAGAATCAAAAGTTTATATGATTATATTCGCACCAATAACCCTCACGACTGCACCAATTCGATTAGTCAAGTAATGAGGAAAAGGAAAGCTGAAAAACGCCCAGACCAACACGAGAGGCGCTGTCAGCCAAAGGTTGGCCTGCTTCAAAGCTATTTAGAATATGTGGGAAGTTTCTTGTGACAGGTGTCTGGAAGGTTTCAGCAACCGATCCAAGCCTTGCGTAGGTATTAGTCACCCAGAGGAGAACTGCTTTAGTCGCTTCGATCAGCATTATTAGTGTATATTATCAAGAAGTGTAGATATTCGTTTGATTAAAAATCGATGATTGCGACGGTTACCGCGATTTCTTAAATAAGACTTTAATTTTTAATGTCGATGTTTTATGTTTAATTTGTGGAATTATATTTTAAAAGTTATATTTTGAGAGCAAAGTAAAATTAAGAACAAAGATAGTATACCATTAAAATAAAATAAGCCTAATTTTTCAGACAAAAATCTAGCCTAATAATCGTAACATAATATTTGAAAGTGAATTATGGACCGTTTAAAACTGGTGTTGCAATATTTTCAATCAAACTCCGAATCGATTTCAAACGGGATTTGTGTTATACTGGCTCTGATTAGCGTGAAGCTGTACACCAGTTTCGACTTTAACTGTCCTTGTATTCCCCAATACAACAAGCTATACGCATTAGGGGTGATGTTTGTGCCTCCAGTAATACTCTTTTTCTTGGGGGTGATTATAAACCGGCACACCGGGGTGATGATGGAGGAATGGGTAAGACCAATTGGGAAGAGAACGAAAAATCCAGCTGTTGTCAAGTAAGTTTCCGTTTTGCTGTTTTATTCACTTGGTGGTATTGGAATAAATCGGTAGGTTTGTTAATTATGCTTAGTGTATTTGTGTGTGTGTATAATAGGCACGATGCTTAAATCGCATACATAGTGTTAACTGCTGTCATGTCTATTACGTTTAGCTTTGTTAATTTGCTCAAAATGCAGTCCTAATGCTTATAATGCTCTTTGGGTTGCTGGTAAGGTTGAAAACAAAAAAAGGCATGTTGAAGTGAACCTTTCCAGTTTGTTTACAGCTAGTTTCGAGTTTGCGTTACAAAAGCGTCATTTTAATGTGTCAAAGATAATGCGCTTTGAGTCGCAGCTGGCAAACCAACAAACACCCGGAATAGGGACACTTCCGTTCTTATTCAAGATCAAATATAAAATGTTCCCTTTCTAACCAATCTACGTTTAAACTTTTGACATGGAAAAATCAATGGAAGCATGTCAAGCTGTAAATAAAAGGTACAATGAAGAGTATCACATAAAATGTTGAATCTTAGAATATTAAGATTCAAATATCTTAATATCTCAACGCAATATCTATGGTATATACAAGGAATTATTGTCTATGAGGCCAATTAAAACAGTGCTCAATTAGTAATGAATAATAAAGAATGTGACGTCTGCAGGCTGTCTTAGGTAGGAGTTCTGCAGTTAGGTCTCCTTATAATTTTATCAAAAGCAAATCAGCTAATGCAGTTACAATAATTAATGGTGCTCATGAAATTCACGTCCTGTCCTCTGGTAAACAGTTGTGGTTTGTGTGTCGGCACTGCCTGAGTGAATTTCCGAGCGTTATCTGGGGGTGCGCACTGACGTTTAAGGCCGCGTTTCCGTTTCAGGTATCTGTGCTCAGCGATGATGCAGAGATCCCTGCTAGCGCCTATGGTCTGGGTGCTGGTCACACTGCTGGATGGAAAGTGCTTCATTTGCGCCTTTAGCATGAGTGTGGACCCCCGGCATTTCACAGGGATACCCAACAACACCGGCATGGACCTTGTCCGGCTGATGGCCAAGGTGCCGTGCAAAGAGGACGCGGTGTTTCATAACAGCACCTTCCGGAAGGCCGTCACTCGCTATGTGCGCTGCTACTCACAGGTCAGCGTTCGTCTATATTCCGATTCAGGGAGGGACCTGAAAACTTGTTCTCTTGGTGTAAGAGGAGCATTCAGAATTTAATGCTCTGATTTATAGCCATCTTTCCACTTATTTTGTTAAACGGCTATGAAAACTAATTGCATTTACTTTTGGCTTTTAACTTGTGGGGGAGGGGCATGGTGCCACAGTGCTTAACACTGTTGTCTCACACCCCCGGAACCTGGGACCTCGGGGTGTGAGGAGTTTAATGTTCTCCCCATGTCATTCGGGAGATTCCTCTGGGTGCTGCAGTTACCCCCCCCCCCCCACATTATCAGCTTAATTGGAGTTGCCAAATTGCACATAGTTGTGTATGTGTGAGCGACTGGTGTGTGAGCGACTGGTGTGTGAGCGACTGGTGTGTGAGTGACTGGTGTGTGAGCGACTGGTGTGTGAGTGTGCCCTGTGATGGGTTGGCACCCCATCCTGGGCTGTTCCCTACCTTGTGCCTATAGCCTCTGGAACCCTGGGTGGGCTGTGGATCCCCTGTGACCCTGAAAGGGATAAGCAGTTACAGAAAATGGATGGATGGATGGATGGATGGATGGATAGCAAACATGATCAAAATGAGGCCAATCGCATATTGCAAAGCTGAGGTCAAGGAGTCAACAAGGCATCAGTGCAGCTAGGCTGAGCTTCCAGTGAAAGCCCAGGTATGAATGTAAGCAGTATGGAAGCAGGAGGTACACAGCAACTTCCAACAAACCAAGAACCTAATTAATCTGATTGACTGTATAAATATTATGTATTGAAATAATTGTGCAGTTTTCCATTATAAATGTAATTATGACAATATTAAGGCTGCCCTTCAGTGCCGCTTTGCACTTTTTAGTTGCCTGGTTTCCCTGTACAGGCCATCGGCTGGTCCATCTTGCTGTTCCTTATTCTCCTGGGAGCCATTAGCCGAGTCGTGAAGCCCTGCTTCGATCACGCCACATTCCTGCAAACGCGCTACTGGAGCAACTACCTAGACATCGAGCAGAAGCTCTTTGACGAGACCTGCGTCCTGCACGCGCGGGAATTCGCCCGCAAGTGTGTCCATCAGTTCTTCCAGAGCATGCAGGAGGACATGCAGCTGCGGCTTCAGCTGCCCCCCCCTCACTGCCACCCCAGTCACCGGGATGAGGAGTGTGAGGATGAGGACCATCTCCACGGAATCACCAGAGACGAACAGGTGGACCGCGTGCTCCATACCTGGTACTCTTGCAGACCTGAGTTGGATGTGACGAAGACTGCACATCAGCCCAAAGTGTGCATCACTTGGGAAGACCACAACGGCCGGACGCTGTTCTCAGATGTTTAATTCCTGCCATGAAATCCTGGAAGGTGGATCCTGAGAGACCAGATGCAGTTTAAGGCCCTGAGGGTTGTATGTCTTTGTACCGTCATCTCCTGTGATCATTGTATCCTTATCATGGCTGGTATAGAATGCTTGTCATTTGTACCTGTGTTCACTGTGATTTCTATGAAGGAAAATGACACTTTTAATAAATCTTTTGAAAAGAAAAATAAGATGAACAATTGCCCTATAAAACAGCTATAGCAGTGTGTGTGGGGGGGGGGGGGTCATGTGTATATTACATTATGGGGACCAAATGTCCCTACAATGTGAAAAAAACTGTAATTTTGACATGGGGACCATTTTTTTGGTCCCCGCAAGGGGAACCTCAATTTTATAAATAAAAAACCATACTTGCAATCATCCATCCATTCTCAGAAACTACATACCCTACTCAGGTTTGCTAGGGAGGCAGAGCTTACAGGCACATGGAAGGGAACAACCCAGAATGGGGCATCAGCCCATCATAGGACACACTCACACATCAGTCACTCACACATGTTAACTCCAATTAGCCTCAGCATGTTTTTGGACTGTGGGGGGAAACCAGAGTAAACTCCACACCAACATGGGGAGATCATGCAACTCCACAAACATGGAGCCATGGCAGACTCGAACCCAGGTCTCAGGTTAAATCTTCTGGGCCATCTAACAAAATATCACTTTGGACCCCTCTGTCCAGTTTTTTGTATTCAAGGGCTCCTGTCAGGTGCTGGACCCCTGCATCTGCCCTGGTTTCCATACCCCTCCAATGCCCCTGTATAGGCAGAAGCGGTTGTTTTGTACCACCCCCCAGCCCAATGAAAGCCTACTCCCCCCTCTACATCCACCTCTGATTTTTGTTTACATGTGGACATCCTCAGATATTTGAATGTGATTAACTTGACCCGAGACTATTTGAATGCGCTGGCTTTGTCATTGCCGGCTTTTGCATACTTAGCCTCGGATCCCATTGCTGAGCAATAGCTCTAGGATGTATGTAGATGCTCACCGACCCCTAATTCAGTCGTCCCAGGAACCTCATCGGCAAACACACACACCTCCATCAAGTAACCCTATGTCTAATAGCTTATTGTCGAATAGTTTATTGTCGAATAGCTTATTGTTGAATAACTTATTGCAGAATAATTTATTGTTGAATAGTTTATTGTGCTATCAATCACTCATATCCCCATATCAGTAGATTGATGTACACAATATATTTGATATGTCGCATATGTGCACTATGATAAATGTTGTGCAGAGTAAATGAATTGTATTATTATAAAAGCACTTTTGGGCTGACTAGTGCTTATTGACTTTGAACGTGCCAACTGGGTGATGGGCTGGTGCTTGCGGTTTGACTTCTGGCCTAGAGGATGCTACCTCAGCGTGACGAGCGTGCCGAGAGACGGGGCCGCCCGTCAAGCAGACAAACGTGCTTTACCATCAGATTTGGTTTCTGCGGGTCACTTCAGCACCAAAGTCATCTGACGCGCACCTTCTCATGAATCAGCTGCATGCTTGCGTGTCCCAGCAATTAGTCCAGTGATGTACTTAAATACACCTGACTATAAAGTGATAATATATGCACTGATTTTAATAATACTAAGACTACTGAACAGCATGATGAAATGTATTTTTGGATTTAACTGTGTTTATGATTTACGTATATAATTTCTGGATAGTTAACAGTCGTAACATAATTTGCTGTCACTATTTTTTCATGGCTTGGTTTTAACAGAATGCCTTTTGAAAAATACTTTCAAGGAATTTAGAAGTATTTTTTTAAGTACCATTCACCCTTTTACCCAGTTTGACTACTAAAAACAGTCGTCACTAATAACTGCAAACTAATGGTAGAAAGGGCAGGACAGGCAACTCGTCTATGATTATGAATAATGCCACTGAAAGACGCGAATCTCTATCTTCAGCCGCATCTTTGCGAACTCACGCCATTACGCGGAGGAGGGGTTTCGACCCACCCTGTTTAGCTCCTTCAAAGGGAGGGCTTATCGCCGGCAGAAGCGTGCGTCGCTAACCTACACTGTCACTGACAGGTATGCTTTGGAAATACATACTACCGCGATGCAATGTGCCGTATGCTTTTCTGAACTATTTTTCTGAATCTTTGCACTGAAGTATCCCAGGTTTAAAACTACTATTAATGGATCTTGTCTAAGGGAATGAAAAAATAACAGAACTGCATCACTAATATATTGTGGTTACATATATGTGTATTAAAACGCTTTACATATTCCCATAAAAATTACTAGTGCTTATATTTAATCGACTGTTAGTGGTCTTGTTAATTTTCTAATCGTTTCAACAACTTTGCTTCTGTTCCTGGAGGAACAACAAATCAATTCAAGATGGATAAATTTCGTATGATGTTCCAGTTTCTGCAGTCTAACCAGGAATCTTTCATGAACGGCATCTGTGGGATAATGGCTCTTGCAAGCGCGCAGTTATATTCCGCATTTGAGTTTAATTGCCCATGTTTGCCAGAGTATAACTATGCGTACGGCATCGGGATCTTGATTGTTCCGCCCATATGGTTCTTTCTGCTTGGATTTGTGCTGAATAATAACGTGTCTATGCTGGCAGAGGAGTGGAGACGCCCGACGGGGCAGCGCCGAAAGGACCCGGCGGTGCTGCGCTACATGTTTTGCTCCATCACGCAGAGATCACTGATCGCCCCCGTGGTCTGGATCTCCGTAACCCTGATGGACGGGAAGAGTTTCCTGTGTGCCTTCAGCGTTAATCTGGACCTGCGTCTGTTCGGTAACGGCAGCACTCCCGATCTGGCCAAAGCAGACCTGGTCAGACTGCTTGCAAAGATACCCTGCAAGGACGTCTTTGACGGAGAGCAGGTGGTATCTAGGGAAGCTGCGTCGAGGTACCTACGCTGTATATCACAGGTACAAGAACGACAACAAAACATTTTTTTATACCTTTTTGTGAATTAATTGCATTGATAAATAGAGTTATGACCAGGGGTGTAGTTAGAGGAGAATAGATAGGGGGGCCAATGGCAAATATAAAAAGTTATTCATGACGTCATCAATAAACATTTATTTTGCGGGCTATAAAACATTTAAGGAGGATAAAGCCCCCCCTAAACAGGCCTAACGACACCCCTGGTTATGATATATTATTTAATGAAATTTAAGTTGTGTAAACGTATAGGGTTAATATATGGTCAAGGACCATCCTATAGTTTGATCCTCTGCATTGTGAAATTCTCTGTTCTGTATCTGAAAGAGTCGTTATCTTTCATGCTCAGATACTGCTTTCATGAGGCGCCTGTTGTTTGTTCAGTTCTAAGGCTTTGCGAGGCTTTCAGCTGCATGTCTGTGATGTACTCCACCTGACAGGCTTGCGGCTGGACGTTTTTGTTGCTGACAACACTGGTGGCCTTCATGGTGCGGGCAATCCGGCCGTGTTTCACCCAGGCCGTTTTCCTGAAGACCAAGTACTGGTCCCACTATGTCGACATCGAGCGCAAGATGTTCGAGGAAACCTGCACGGAGCACGCCAAGAGCTTCGCCCGGATCTGCATCCAGCGCTACTTCGAGAGCGTCGGCGGCGAGATCCAGGACTTCCACGGGCAGCATTTCCACAGAAAGGACAAGAGCGAGGATGAGGGGGAAAAAACGAAGGGCGACGAGGACAAACTTCTGGGGATACGAGCCCAGGACGATATGAACAAAGTGCTCTGGAACTGGCACACCTGCAAACCACCGCTCAATATTAAGAAAGAGGACTTTAGCTCCAATGGGACTATCAACATCAATGGCTTCTCAAATAACCTACAAAAGTCAGACCCACCAAAAAAGGAGTGGGCGGTCTACTACAGTAAAGTTTGACAGATCTGTGTTTACAAGCAGAACTAAGGATCCATAGCACCCTTAGATTCATTATGCACAACCTCAGCTGCAAGTTCGTGGGAATTCTGTTCCTTCACACGATTCCAATCTTAGATGCACACTTAATGATTTTGTCCTAGATCTGGCACTGAACTTTGAGCTGCTAGGAAACATCAGCCACAATCTTGATTGAAAGTTAGAAGCAGTGAGAAAGCCTTCACATACTAAGCGGACCACACCATCCATGACAGACATCAAAGCAGCTCTGCTTGCCCATAAACTCCTATCAGGCTTCACACCCCCCATTCAGTTACGCAGTCACACACATGCATGCTCACAAGTGCTCTTTCACTGTCCATGGAGTTCTGTCGCTCTTCGCGTCACCAGAGGAAACCTCGACTGTCATTTGTCTTGCATGACTTACCGTTAAAAGGGACCTTGGCATTAGAAAGCTGAACCAGTTGCATCGGCGTTTCGAAAAATGGTTTGCAAAAATCTGATGGATGTTGAAACAGACGAGGTATTTTCTTTGTTTAACTGAAAGGATGTGGTTCTGAATGATTTCTTCTTGGAAAATGGCAAACATATTTGTCATTCCGAAAAATCCTTCCAAAATGTATATGTCACAAAATAATGTACAGGACTGGATCCTTTTTTTACTTGCAAGTGGACCACAACAGAGCATATTATGACTGTGATTGACACAGAGGAGTCCTGTCATCATGGTTTAATAGAATATATGTTTAACAGTGATTGATATGAACAAGGTTAAGTGCCTAAAGATCCAAAGAATTATTGGATTTAACCTTGATTTTCTAACAAAGAAATTTTTAATTACAGGCAGCAGCTTAGGGCCCCCGAATTACTTGCATTGTTAAGGAAGTGAACTGATAATCAGTTATGTTTGTGGGGGGCAGGGGGGGGCTAATAAAGCTTTGCCTAGGGCCCCTGAAAAGGTAGAGCGGGCCCCACGGACAGCAGTAACTGACATACATCGGAAATCAATGAAACAAGCATCTTTTCAACCTGAAAAACACCAGCCTACAGTTAAAGTTTCAATATTTATTTGTTACATACACAAACATACACTGTACATGTGTGTAGTGAAATGCTTTTTCCACTGGAAAAGGGAAACACGTAATGCAAAGAAAACTAAGATTAAAATAGTAAAAACAACAACAAAAATAAATCCGTAAGACAAAATAAAAAGTAATGATATGAGTAAGACAGCACTGCTCAGGAATATGTAAAATGAAAAGTGAGGCGTGTGTGAAATGCATAGAAGGACATTAGAAATGATCAAGGAAGTTTAGACGTCCTGTTCGAATTCATTTCCTTAAGCATTAAAGCAAAGTACAAACTGCCAGTCTAATTTTGCATGTGTACTTTTCATGTATGTGATTAATTTATATAATGATGTAATTTAGACTGTAATGGGCTTTTTAATGAAGTGCCTTGACTGCTGGCTCTCTTCCCTCGAGGCAAAGCAAACACATTCCTGAACCTGTCGTCACAGAACTTCAGATGCTGAATCATTTATAAAAAAAAATGCAGTGGTTAATACATTGAACTTACTCTCTGTACAGTACAAGCATGTTTATAGTTTAATTTTCCCCTTGTACTTTGATATCTGTTCCCCATCCTAGTTTTCGTTGGGTTTATATAAAGTACTTTCATTTGCTGACCATTCGCAGTTACATGCTTAGAAAGTGACATCATAAAAAGGGGACAAAGGAGTCACATGGAGGACTTTCACCTGGATGTTTCCTATTGTCTTTTTAAAGTGATTAACCATCATGTAATCTTCGAACCATTACAAATATCAACAAAGGAACAGTTACTCTTCTTTACAGTGTTTGGCTGAAGGCTGCAGTGAGTCGCTGGAGATCAATACAGTTGCAATAAAGAACATCATTCAGAGTGCAGAAACCTGCCGATATCACTGTCTGCGTCAATTTTTGTCCAAACAGGCTTCCTATCCTGTGTTTTGCAGTTACCTACAATTCACCAATGATGTCACTCAGTCCACACCCACACACACGGTCTGGACTGTAACAGAAAAGAAACCAAAAAAAATAAATTAATCACGTATATTCTGTTACATCCTTTTAATGTTTATACAATATCAACCCATTCATAATGTTATTAGCTCCATTTCAGCCTATTTATATTTTGGTCTGAATACCTAAGATCAGTTTTTAATCTTTCTAACAATTCACATAATCAAAGACACACATCCTGGTGTGTAATGCAAATCAGGCAGCAGCCATCTTGGATCCTTATTTCTGCCACATGTCTGCAGTAGAAACATGCTTTTTCCATTTGGGAGGAGATTGAGGTACACTTCCTGCCAGTGACGAATTCCTGGGAGTGAGGCGTTGGTCGGGTTTTGCTTCCCTGCGCCGGCACTTCTGCGTCTCAGCTGTTAAAATCCGCTCTGCTTCTTGTTTTTTTTTGTACAAACCTGTGCATTTCTGACCTGGTTTTTCCGACAGAGGCGAGGTGATCTAAACCGTAAGGAGCACTGCAGAAAGAAAGTTTTCTCAACTTGGTTTGTCTAGGATACTTAAAGTGCGTGGAGGCCACAGAAATTTTACAAGGGTTTTTAGAGTATGCCTTGCACTGCAAGGACCAGATGCCTTCTGAAGCTTGAGCTGGACTGGGTTCTGCAGCTCCCTCACCTACCAAAGCCGATCGCTCTGTGAAAGCTGGTACTGAAGGCTCGCAGTTAAACAGTCAGCTGCACTCTGTGATCCTCGGCGCGCTCAATGCTCGGATACGATGGCGGCCCTCATATCAGAGAACTTCAAATTCCTGTCCCTCTTCTTCAAGAGCAAAGATGTGGTGATCTTCAACGGTTTGATCGCTGTGGGCACGGTCGCCAGCCAGACAGCCTACAACATCTTCGCCTTCAGTTGCCCCTGTTCCCCGGAACGAAACTACCTGTACGGCTTGGCGGCCATTGGGGTGCCTGCCTTGGCCCTGTTCCTGATCGGGGTCATGCTCAACCGGAACACCTGGAGCTTGGTGTCGGAATGCCGGACTCGGTTCTGCCGCCGCCTCACCGGCCCGGCAGGCTTCGCCCTGCTGGGCTCCATCGTGGGCCGGGCCGCTGTGGCTCCAGTCACGTGGACTGTGCTCTCGCTGCTCCGTGGCGAGGCCTACGTCTGTGCCCGCAGTGAGTTTGTGGACCCCGCCTCCCTGGAGGGCTTTCCGGAAGGTTACGCACCTCACATAATGGCACGTTTCCCCTGCCGGGATGTACCTGCTGAGGTCTTGCTATTCTGGGCAGCAATTGAGCGTCAGTTGAAGTACGAGTCTCAGGTAACACAATTACTTATATCACAATGTCTTCCTGTAGTTCAACATATAGAGTCTTGTAACCTTTCTGTCTGCTCTAAGCAGTTTTGGACATTTCAGATCCAGAAGCTACAAATCCAGACCAGGATTTTGTTTCTACCAACCAGTTGAGCTTAAAGAGTCACAGTCACAGAGTATTCAGCTGGGTGGTAGAAATAAAACCTTGGTCCGGATTTGTAGCTTCTGGGCCTGAAATGTCCAACACTGGCAATAAGTCACTTTGGTTAAAAGTGTCAGGTAAATGTCGACTCACCTAAAAATCTCTCATATCATGTTTGCTGACATTTTCTATATGTTTCTGTATGAACGATATCCCTACTTTTTATTGCCATTCTGAAATATGTTTATTGCAGACTAATGTTTAACAAGTTTCCTCATCGTTAAAAGTTGCAGTGTCTGTTGCAGTGTGGCTTACAGTTGTATCTGGACATGCACTGGGAGCTCAGCCTAGCTGTTTGCCTCACTTGTACGTCACTTTGGATAAAAGTATCTGCTAAATATAGAACTGTAAAGTAATCAGTTTTGCACATTTTAATTATTTTAATGATACAATCCAGGATAAGTTTAGCCTTCAGTCTTCACATGCTCAGTGATCTGATGACCTACTTGCCGCTTAATATGATTTGTTTTCCAGAGGATGTACCAGATACCACAGTTTGTATGTAAATCTTTCCAAAAATTTCCCTGCCATGTCTCATAAAGCCATAACATCAGAAGCCACTGTAAACTCCGCGTCCCTTGCTTGTATTGACATGCAAACCCTATGGCCTGCCCTTCTTCCCCAGCTGCTGGGCTGGCTGCTGACCGGCCTGATCGCTGTCGGCCTTTTCCTCCTGCTCTGCCTGAAGCGATGCTGTAGCCCCCTGGGAGCCGAGCAGGAGGCTTACTGGAAGAACTTCCGCTACAGCGAGGACCAGATCTTCGAACGCACCGCCGGCATCCACGCCAAACTGCTGGCGGTTGAGAGCGTCAAGCAGTTCTTTGGGTTTGTGGCACTGGAGCAGGAGGACAAACAGCAACTGGAGCAGTACCAAGCCCAGAACAACATCCCCCGATCCCAGTGGAACAACATCACAGGGGTCTACCTGTACAAGGAAAAGAACGGGGTTCCCCTCTACAGCCAACTCAACAAATGGGCTGCTGTCAGCTCAGATAATAACGTGGAAGTTACTGAGATGGATGCACTCTGCTAATGGCAGCTGACCCCCAGCCACCAGGAAGCCACCGACTTGTACCTTATTGTTCATTTATCTGTCCTCTATACTTTCTGCTGCATTTATGTAAGAGGGCCTGGCAGCTAGACAGAAATAATAACCATTGTTTTGGGGCAGGGTGCCATTCATTCACGAGAAACGCTGAGGTAGCATTTGCAGTTGATAAAGTTTACAGAGAAAGGGTCATGGTGTAGGGTGTGACACCCTCCCACTGTCGCCTGGACTTTTTAATAATACTATCTGTAATGCACAAGCATGACAGCAAATTTTAGCATCTCTTCTTTCACTGTTGCCTTTTATACTGCTCACCTTTTCACCTATGAAAATCAGCACGTTAGTCACAGGGACCGTGATTATGCCAGATCGCCAGCATTTAAAAACAATTGTTATGCAGATCTCAACATACATTCACATGATCACATCAAACTATTATCCATCCGTTCCATTTTCTGAAACTTCTTATCTTATTCAGGGTCATGGGGGGTCCAGAGCCTAACCTGGGGGGCTGGGGGTGCAACTCAGGGAACAACTCAGGGAACAACCCATCACAGCAAACTATTACCCAGAAAACACCATTTTTTGTGATGCGTTCATACTGCTTTTGGCAGAAACAGCCCTGAATTCTCACTATATACTTCAAAGTGGGCCACTTTTTTTGCTCGTTAGCCCAAGAACTTCTGCCCATTCATGATTTGTTGTTATTGTTAAGTATCATTTTTCATTTGTTATTTATATTCTTTACAGAATCAGAAATCAGAATAAACTGTTTTGAAAATATTTATGTTAGATGGCAAGTTGGACCATGTTATCTTTTACTATGCCTATGTGTTGCAATATACATATATAGTGTCACTGCACCAGTATTACCAGTAAGCAAGCTACTGTACCAAAGAAAGCTATTCTGCTCTGTCACAGAACAAAAGAAAACAGTGACACCTACTGGGCATCTACGACCTACTACAACCATTTTCTGCTCCTTTCTTTTCCCATTTCCCATAGTTTCTGTTTTTCCTGTCCTTCCCCTCTCCCTCCTCCTCTCCCCCCATGTTGCCCCCCCTCTCTCAGCCAGACACTCTGTGAAGGTGGGGGTTGTAGCCATGCAAACGGCGGTCACATGAGCTGGATCTGTTTACATACCGGGTAGAAGCAGCACTGGGCTCCATTACCAGCTGCTCGGGGCAAAGAAATGGAAGCACTTTGTAAGCAAAGCATAACGGCTACTCTCTCAATGACACCATGACACAGTTCCCGCCAGCTGGGCTGACGGTACCTCTCACGGCTGCCAGCGGCATCACACATTCCTCCATTTGCTGAGCTCCTGTCCAGCCCCTGCTGGACAACCTGCAACTGGTCTGCTTGCGCTGCGTGTTGTACTCTGGAAAACAAGTGTCCATTGATTCAAGCCTTTCCAATGGACAGCAAATTTCCTGCTGCACAGACTCACACCAGCAAAACTGTTTTTCCACACCAGAAGAGTGATACCATGAACAGGACTGGATGCGGCTCTTTCCACTCTTACTCATCTTTCATCTAAACTTCTGCAAGACAAGAGCAGTCAATCAGCAACACTATGTATATAAACAATGAAGGTTTTTTTTAGATAGATTTCACTCTATTTTTGTATTTCATGTACAGATGAAGTTCAGAAGAAGTCAACCAATAAACCCATTAACTATAGTCCTTGGCAGTTTAGCTGATCTTCTGTATCCATGAAGGTAAAGAAAGGAGGATCTAGGGGGATGACGATCACTTACCAATACCTCGTTGGCTCAATCCACCACTGAGAGAAGGTTAAATACTGAGCACACAAGTCTGCTAACAAAGAGTAAGTAACAAATACTATCCTACTACTTATAGACACTCTCAATAGATTCAGAAGTGATTGCTGTCTTGTACTGTTCTCAGGGTGCATTTATATTAATGTGAAAGATCTTTGTGCAGGACTGTAATGCAGATGTAAAGGTAGCAGGAGTAAACTGATCTACAGAGATAAAATATCCACAGGGAAGTACACAGGGTTGATGCTGGTTGTTCTTAATGTAATGCCTTTTAAATAGCAGCAGGGTCTATCAGTTAGGATAGGATTGAGGTTACTGTCTCCCTCCATAGCTCCTCTCTGGGCTGTGCGCCACCATTCGGTTAGCCTGGGTACCAGTTTGATGATGGGTTGGGGTCTGACTGGGATTAAGGCCTGGCTGCCCTCACTAACTGACTGTGTCAGTCTGCAGCTTTAAGGCAGTACAGTATAAGTCAATGTTTCTCAGCTCAAGATGGATAGAGCCCAGTTTTTACAAAAGTATCACCCCCCCCCCCCCACCCAGCAACTTTTAGCTTCTACTGGGGTCACGACTTCCTGACGAAGGAACAGGTTAAGTCCTGTGGATCCTGTGGTTAAACTACTTAAGCATCGCGCAGGGCCCATGTTATTGTGCTGTTGCAGCATTTAGTGCACTGTGTAGTGTACAGTGTAGCGTGCAATACAATGCACTAAATAGTGAACTATGCAGTGTGCAGTTCATTGTGTTATGCCGCATACAATGGAATACGACACAGCACTGGAATGCAGTCCAGTTAGTGTCACAAAGGGTGTTTAATGGATCAAGTTTGCCACAGTCCTCCCCACTCCCCCCACCCCATCCCTCTAGCGTTACCAGATTGAGGGGTTGACCAGAGTTTCACTGAAACTAAGTCTGTGTCGGAGCAGTGAAAGGTCAATGTACATTTGAGAGAAGTTACAGTGAGAGAGGGTATGTTAAACTAGTCAGTGCATATGTGAGGCGTCCATTAAAGCTGAACCATACGTGGGAGGGGCTCCGTTACGGTCAGTCTATCAAAGCTTCTTCTTCGGTAGTTTAAAATTTAGTGAACCAGCATAACGTTTATTCCAGGTTCACAGATCCTTTGAATCTGTGATCCTGAGAAAGTCTCCAGGAAAGCTTAGACCTGGTGATTATAACACGGTTTGGTAAAGGGGCAGATGATTCTGTGTGAAAGGGGCAGATGATTCTTAACGAAATGTTACATGACCTCACATAATGACAGCCATCATGTAACCAGTAGTCTTCATTTACAGGGTATCTGTGCCACAAGACTAACCCTGGGGGCTTTGAGATGACCTGGGGAGAGATTTACCAAATGCCCCTCAACGTGTACATCGCTGGGCTGGGCGTCGGCCTGTTCCTGTTCATGCTGACCGTCATCTGCTGCTGCTATCTGTTCAGGTAATGAGGGTTCTGTGTGGATTCCAGGACCTGGAACCCCTAACTGGAGCTGCACGGCAGTGTATATAAGTCGTTTTTGTGTTTTGCAGGTTGAGACGATATAGAACAAGGGAACACTATGAATACAATGAGGTAACATTTAAAATATCAAAAAAAAAATCTTTTTCAATTACCCCTGTTTCTCAAAGGCTGAAATGAATGTCAATAAAGTGTCAAGAAAAACATCTGTATGTGCCTCAGTCAACTTTCTGTGTTGTGCGACTGGAATTTGTACAAACCGCTGCATTTGCCGCATACCACGCATATACTGCGCTCTGCTGTGCATCTTGTGCCTTGCATTTACTCTGTCTGCGCTGTGTCCCCGTTGTTAGTTGTCTATTGTCATGCTGTGTCCAGCAGCAGGAGGCTGAACCAACAAAAATTTCCACCAGCCTTGGTCATGTGGCAATAAAGACTCCATGCAGTTCTCATGCCGGAAGACTCTGCTTCACACGAAAAGGCCGTTACAGGCTGTTATTTTCCCCCATAGGTAGTTTTGAAACGAGTTGGACAGAAGACTTTCCAAAGTCTCCTTGGAGTAAGTCCCTTGCATTGTCCTCCTGTGACTGTGACCATAGCCAAGGCCTTTGCAATGCGATAGGCTGCGACTCTCTGGAGTTTCCGCTGAGTGACTGACGATCCTGACTTGCCCCTGCAGCAGGTGTGTGCCATTTGCCTGGAGGAGTTTCGCATGCGTGACGAGCTCGCTCTCTGCCCATGCTCTCACACCTTCCACACAAAGTAAGTACTCACCTCTGCTAGCCCACCAATAGTAAACGTGACACTGTCTGGGTTAAAGGTCATATGTCAAAGGGAAGAGGCGTTTTAAATGAGTGAAGGGCTGTATTTGAAATGGTTCTCTTGGGTTATTCCCTACTGCCCATATAGGAAAATATACATCGTTCACTTTATAGGAAAATAATGAAATTTAATGATTTCTGGCAGTAAAGACCATTGAAATTTCCAAATAGCAAAACATAGCAACAAAATTAATTGAATAAAGCAAATACGGATGTGCAAACCGATAATTTAATTACAATTGCATTTCCTTTACCTAATGCTTTTATCCAACGCAATATACAACATTAAAAAGGGTTACAATTTACGTACGCTCTTTAGGATGTGAACTCACAACCTTTGCCTTGCTAGCACACTGCTTTACTTGTTGAGCTACAGAAGTATTAAAACAAGTCTTATTATTTGACTTTCATGTGGTAACTTCAGGCTTCATTGACCCTACTTTAATCATGTTATTTTTTTAATTCTATGGTGTGCATTGTAGCATTGTAACATCTATCACACGATGAAGAGTGGTTCTGTAGTGTAGTGGTTATCACGTCTGCTTTACACGCAGAAGGTCCTGGGTTCAAGCCCCGGTAGAACCAGCTTATTTTCTAGCTCCAATATTACTTGTACCTATGCATATGCTGGAAGCTCAGCCTAGCTGCCCTTATGCCTAGTCGACTCCTCGACAGCACGTACGGTTGAAATATGCTACTGGCCTCACTTGTATTTTACTTTGGACAAATGCGTCTGATAAATAAAATAAATCTAAATGCATACCAAAGTTTGCAGTGCACTGTGGGTATTCAGATTTCCAATTGAGGATCAAACAGAAAAATGGCAGATGTAATATGGGGTGTTTTCAAATACACTCAAAAGTTTGGACACACATGCTGAAAATCACTTTTCAACGAAATAACAACCCTAAGCACACAGGTTATGTAAGTACTGTATTATCTAGTGAACAAGTAAAGAGATGGAGCGCTGTGACCAATGACCTGCCCCCCACAATCCCCTGTCCTAAACCCTATAGAGGTGGTTTGGAATGAGTTGGATCAAAGTGTAAGAGCAAGATAGCCAACTTGCTGCTGGAACTTGTGCAAACTCCTTCAGGCCAGTTGGAGAAGCATTCCAGGTGGCTACATCAGGAAGCTGGTTGAATTCCAGGTGGCTACATCAGGAAGCTGGTTGAAAGAACGTCAAGTCAGCAATCCTTTCATCCAAGCAAAAAGGGGCTATTTTGAACAATCTAAAATTTGAGAAAGTTTCATGTTAAACACTTCTCTTGGTGAAATTTAGTATTTCTTCATTGCCTTTGAGACATTTTTTTATAAGGTGAATAACATCTAACATAGAGACAAATGCTTTAAAAGCAGGTGTGTCCAGACGTTTGACTGGTACTGTTAATGTTAAGTTGTGCTAATCCAGAGGCCAATGCACAGCTTTGACCGATCTCTCTTCCTCCTCTTCCTTCCTATTCCCCATTCCATACCTGGGAAGGTGTCTGCTGAAGTGGCTGGAGATACGTAGCGTTTGCCCGATGTGCAACAAGCCTGTGTACAAGGTGCCACTCACCGGCCCACAGGACATCATCAACTTCCAGGTTCCCCAGGACCTGTGAGAGGGCAGTGTTGGTGGCTTACTGGGACCAACATGGCGAGCGTCTAACCTCCGTCCTAGAAGCCCAATCTCAGCCTCCTCCTTCTGGATCTCATGGATCCTGGTCTCCAAGTTGGCAAAAAGAGATCGGAACTGAGCTGATCTGCATTCCGCTCTGCTTTCCTGAGGGAGCCTCATTGGGATGAACCATAAGTGGTTCAGAGACCTCCCAGTGAAGGAAGCAGAGTCCCAGCCTTCATCATTTGTAGATAAATGCTGATGTTCTCTGTAGAGTTAACACTCATGTAAACAGGGTTTAAATTCCCCAAAAAGCTTTTCTTGCTTATGAACTGAAAACCACTTAAAGGGTCTTTCCGAGGCTGGTGACCTCGAACGCCGGTCCCAGAGGTATGAGGTGACAATGCTCACCGCTGCACCACCACAAAAGTAAAACTATGTATGCTTTCCTCAGGATGTGAATGCAACAATCTAACAATTTTTTTAATTGCACCAAAGTAAATATATATTTTTTGTGAAGAGTCTGATGAGTAAACTTTCAATTTTTCTTCACATTCACTTCAGTATTATCAACTGTTCCCACTTGACACCTTTTAAGAATTCATTATGTAATAATGCCGCACTACATTATAACTCTACAGAATGTAACTTAGATTACAGAATGTAAATTAGATGATGACAATAATGGCGATAGGGTAATGTTACAATGTAAAACTGAAGTCGATAGGTGTGTAACATTATCGAGTTATTACATGACGTGGTGTAAATTTGTCTCATTTTGCCAAATTATTACAGAATCCGTCGTAACATGCCTACATCATACCTACGACACAACATACTCAGAGGGTAAATTAACTATGGGCAACTCAGCGGCACCAACACACCCAGCCATGGAGGGCATGCAAACTGTATACGCACAGAACCAGGACAGGAACTGAACAATTCCTGGTGGCTTTGCATGATCCATTCTGTTGTTATAGCACAACCTGTGCAGGCACACATGTCCTATGAGAGAAACGCCCTCTGTTGTAGCAAAAAATGATTTTCATGATTCACAATTGCGGGATTCACAATTGCAGGATTCACAATTGCAGGAGGCATGTTTCACGTACATGCTTCCCTCTCTTCATGATAAAATTATCACAGTGATTCGTACCAAAGTACTTATGAGATCACACTTTACAATAAACAGAATTTCCTATGAAAATTCATCAAAACAACTATTACATTTCTACAGCAAACATGATGCCATCTAGCGGCAGCAGACACGCGCAATCAACCATACGTGACCCTCGCATCTCACACATAAAGGAAAAAGCATAGAAAAAGGGTTAAGCTCAACACTGCACCGGCAGAGACCAAGGTGCTAGTTTCATAGTTATGCTTCATAACGGGATAGAGTGAGAGTTGTTGGGGAAGAGGGTAAATTACTTTTAAAAAAGCAATACATACTGACAGGGTCCAGTAGCGATACCTGTCAATTCAACCATTTTCCATAACTTTTTATCCAAATCAGGCTCATGACAAGTCAGGATCCAATCCCAGAAATCACCCAGGACGGGACATTGGTTAGTAACAGAATATGTGAAGGCAAAATCGTTACATAAATATGTAATTAGAAAACAGGAGAAAGCTGTACAATAGCATATATAAAACACAGTGTTTTTATATTACTCAATTTCAACTGGCATTTATGTGGACCAATCACAACTGGGCTCTCAGGGAATGACCAATCAGAAGCCCGCAGCACCAGTACAACTAGGGCCCTTTTGGCAACAAGTTTTCTTCCACTGATTTATTAAAACAGTAACTAAGTAACCTTTTCAAAAGAGTGTTACAGTCTTTCATCCTTACATAGGTAGGTTTGTTAATGAAATCAATGGCATGAAATGTCTGAGCCAACAACTCAACTGGCCTATTATTTAAGTCCATGTACTAGAAGAAATCTGCAGAACTTAAAATAATGTTTCTCGGCCCAATCCTTGAGGACCTCCAGCTCGTCCATGTTTTTACTCCCTCCAAGCTCCCTACCAGAAAAGGGAGGGTCCCTGCAAACCAGGTCGAGAAACATTGACTTAAGACACCAGCAGGACCTCCCACGGTAGATGATTTTCTTTTTCGTGACTGGATCTGCAGTCACGGCTGAATCACGCCTCCTGATCAGCTTCTCTCTTCTGTCTGCTGCCGCATACAATCGTGCAGAGAGCCTCAATCGAACAGCGTGTACAAGCGTTCCTGTTAAAAACGTTTATTTCTATTTACATATTGCATAATGACTGAAATGCTGTATGTTTGCGAGCCACACACTCGGGAACGTGGGCCTCGGTCCTGGCAGTGACTGCTACCTAAACCGTCCATTTAAGAGTTTATGAGGAGGTGCTCACAGCCTCGCTGCGATTCAATGAGGGGGGGGTGACTTCTGTGAAAGATCGGGACCTCAATCACAGGGCAGTCCTGAGACCCAACCGCCTCTTATTATACTAGCAAAGTTCTTAAGATGGGTCTGTCGCTACTCCGGACCCCATGTCCGCCATGCCCCCCAATAAGGGGAGCCTCAAGGTGGGCACCCCCTACGGGTTATACCCCCCAGCCGCCAGCAGCAGGTTCCGGCGAGTGAAGTGCAGGTGGATGACGGGTGTGGATTTGGACATGTAGGTGCCCAGCTGCAGCTCGAGGGAATTCTCCAACAGGTGCACGTGACCGGTGGCGGCGGTGAAGTCGTCTGTCTCAATGTCCTCAAAGGCTTTCACCGAGTCCCAGAGGCGGACCGTGTTGTCCATGGAGCCTGGGAAGCAGGAAACAGAGGAGCTGCTGATTGGCCTTCGAGCAGACGGAGGGCAAGGGCGGTTTCTTAAGTCAAACAGAGTGTAAAACAGAAACGCTGCAGGACAAGCCCAGTTAGAATTTCTGCACTAACTTTTTGGATAAAGAATCACAGGATTAGATTAACTCCCTTTAAAATCTACTTTTATTGTACTTAGCAAACGTTATAGTCCAAAGCAGGGGTGGGCAATCTTATCCAGGGGTGGGCCGCTGTGTATGAGGGTCTTCACTGCAACACCCTTATTAAATTACTAATTAGAGGACTGACTGGCTAATGAGTCCTCACACCTGGATTTGACCAGCTGACCTAAAGGTTACCCCAAAAACCTGCAAACACACCGGCCCTTTGCGGATAAGATTGGCCACCCCAGGTCCAAAGCCAAAGTCAAAATAACTCAAGGAGTCAACCATGCAATGGTAGAGCTAAGCAAAGCTTCTAATGAATGCCCAGTTACATATGCAAGCAGTACTGGAGCAAAAGCTGCACATCACCTAAAGTAGCAATGGGCAACAAGACAGAGGAGTTCTTTCATTCGTTAATCCAGATGGCTAATAGACAGAGTACGCAGCTGACCTGAAGCCAGTATCTCTCCATCTCGACTGAACTTGAGGGCGTAGATTGTGTCCGTGTGACCATTGAGCTCCTCAATCATCAGCCCCCGGCCGATGTCCCACAGGAGCACCCGGCCATCAGTGGCCCCCGACGCCAGGAATTTCCCATTGGGGGAGAAGGCCAGCGAGTGGATAGGTCCCTGGGGAAACAGTGACTATGTGGTACACGGACGCTGGGGGGGTTCAAGCAAGCACCTTCTGACCCATGACCTTGCCATGTCTCCTTGTGGCGCGCATACCTTGTGCCCCGTGAAGATGCGGACGCAATTGCCGTTCAGGATGTCCCAGAGCCTGACGGTGCGGTCAGCAGACCCCGTGGCCACGTAGTTGGAGTTGGGATGGAAGCGGGTGCAGGTGATGTCGGCCAGGTGGCCCGCAAACATGCGCAGAGGCTGGTAGTGATCTGTGGCCCAGAGCCTTCACACCAGAAAGGACAGACTTAGAAGTGACACTATTCAGTATGGGGCTCACCAGCCCCTCCTAATGGAATGACCCTGCTATTACCACTAACAAAATCATTCACAATTTTTTGTTATACAGTTTAGCCGCATTTATACGTAGCCACA
The DNA here is from genome assembly GCF_023856365.1 of Brienomyrus brachyistius. Taxonomy (NCBI): domain Eukaryota; kingdom Metazoa; phylum Chordata; class Actinopteri; order Osteoglossiformes; family Mormyridae; genus Brienomyrus; species Brienomyrus brachyistius. Next base: position 8,796,580 of record NC_064535.1, on the reverse strand, counting down.
TCTGAACGGTACTTTAAGTATAGCCACGTAGTTTAAGTATCGCGCTCAGTTGCATGACAGAAAAACATCTTGAGGGTCTTGAAACAGCCTTGAAGTCATTAATCATTAGGCTCCCGGCCCAGTTACACAGGCTCACCGAGCGACGCGGTCGTGGCCCCCGGACGTGAAATAGTAGCCATGCGGGGAGAACTGCACATCCCACACGGGGTAGTTGTGTCCCTTGTAGCACACCAGGCAGGTGAAGGTCTGCAGGCTCCACAGCCTCACAGTACCATCCTCCGAGCAGGACAGCAGATAGTTCCTGAAAGAGCAGGCGGACATATCCAGACCGGTTCCGGGGGTCTTTCAAACAAGCGACAATCGTGCCTACATCAAAGCACAATTGACATAATAGGGAAGTCTATATTATTACTACTAAAACTACTACTATAATATAGTAATATAAACAAACATACAGACAGCAGACAGTACAAATAATATTGTGCAGGAAAATAGGTACAAATTATCATTAATAAGAACAACAGTAGCAATGATATTTCAGAATGAATTACCTGTCCGGGCTGAAGCTAATTCCATATACCGGACCATTGTGCCCGTACAAGATCTTGGATTCGCTCGCTGTCTTGTCATCCATGATCCTTTCCAGGACGTCTTCTGACTCCTTATCGATCAGACTCAAGTCTAGAGAGGGATACAACAGGTCCTCAAAATGTCTGCTGGCCTCTAATGGTCTATAACTGGGCATGTTTTTCAGCAATGTTAGGGTATGGATAGTGGATAGAGACAGTAGAGAAGATCAAAAGCAGAGCATACTGCAAGAAAACCCTAAATCAAATCAATCCCAACAAATTCGAACGGAAGGAAATATTCATATGAGTATGGTTGGTGAGTTAGTGTGTCGATCCCAACATCTACACCAGCATGTCCAGTCTTACTCCACGTTGACCTTCTCCCTACTGAGGCCAGCACCCTAATACAGCCTTCTGGTAGCTATAGCCACACCTCTCTGCTCACGCCGATATTCCCACCAAAAACTAACCAACCAGAAGGGGCCAGCTGGACTGAAAATGAGGAAACTTTGGGTAAAGATGACAAATAGCACCCCTACGGTTGTTGTAGATTTTTGGGTGTCTCCAGTGTGGTATGAATGACCTCCCTTCTCACCCCAGCATGTTAAGTGTATCCCAAAAATCCGGTGCCTCAGAGGCCGCCAACCTGCGGTAGCTCACCTGTTGCAGATTTGACCGCACGCAGCTTCCTGGGAGTGACGCTCCACACTCGGACGGTGGAGTCGGCAAAGCCCCCGGCGATCAGGCTGGAGTCGTCCGTGACATCCACAGCAGTCAGGCCCTGCACAGCAGATGACAGCGCTAAGATTCTGCTATTGCCGAATGAGGCGAGGTCATCATGCAGTGTCGCCGCTTGTGGTATAGACCATACGCGATAAACACAAGTGCACTCCTATTGGGTAGTTAATGGTCTGGGTAGACTTACCTGGTAGGCATTGAGAAAGGTGTAGAAGCAGATTGATGGCAGGTTGTCTGAGCCCAGTCGGATACGCTTAGTGGCCTCCTTCATATACATGATTTTATCCAGCTTGTCAGAATCCTTCAGCTCAGGAAGAGGAATCCTGGCAAAGAAAGGGAGCTTATTCCCAAACCAGGGAATGTTCGCGATGTTACGGAATCCCTGGAAGATAAGCGCAGACCCCAAAGCCCCGGAAGATAAGCGCAGACCCCAAATCCCCGGAAGATAAGCGCAGACCCCAAAGCCCCGGAAGATAAGCGCAGACCCCAAAGCCCCGGAAGATAAGCGCAGACCCCAAAGCCCCGGCGAGTCCTTCCAGGCCATCTCTGCCGTACCTGTTCTGCTGGGGCGCATTGGGGTCCTGCTTCTTGCTCTTGGAGCCCATGCTGTCCTTCTTCGGTTTCTTCTTCTTGGGCTTCCCCTCCTCGTTCTCCGCCTCCTCGTCCTCATCATCTAGGGGCACCTCGATCTCCGGTTCCTTCAGGAGCCCGTAGAACACCTACGGACATGGTCACGGGGTAAGAAGTGGAGACTTGTAGAGGACCAACTAATCAGATGTCTTGGTCCAGCTTCCTCTAGTTCCAATGACCCAACTCCTCTATAATCTGATTGGTTCTCTCCCTGAACCAATCATGTTTTCCATTCTGCCACTCCCACAAGCACATTTATTAGTAATTCACTTTAAATGAATGGTACCATTTGGTATTGTGTTTGTTGCATCCTGTTTACATATTTCCCACTCCATCATATATTATAGTACCATTTTTACACCTTCTGCTACGCTGAATTCAGACAAATCACTAACTTTTGGGCATCAAAATAATCCCTGGTGATTACTGTGCATGTGACATATAATCACAATGGAGTTTACACAAACATACATTCGGGTGTACGTTTGTTCCATGATTGTATAATGACAAAGTTGAATTGACTGACTACATTTCCCAGAAGCATAAGCATTTCCTGTGACGCTGGCAAATGATGTACTCTGTACTCGATCATTTCCTGTTATGTCGAAAGAGCAGCTCCCGAAGACCTCTGCACCTTGGCCTTGTTGGCTTCCCGCTTGGCCTCCCCCGCCAGACTCCCCGACATGCTGTCGATCTGGCTCTTGCTGCGTGGCATGCCATCGAAGATGTCGATGTAGAGGTGCTCCTGGATGATGTTCCAGATCTGGTTGTTCTGGCGTTCCTGCAGGTGCCTCTTGAGCAGCTGGTACGAGTCCCTGGAGATGCGCAGAACGAACTTGCTGGTACGGAAGTCGAGGAGCGTCTCGTTGCCCCTCATGTGCTCCTTCTTGGTCAGACCGGACAGTACCCGCAGATCATCCAGATAGTAACACTCCTGGTCTCCGTGGAATCTAGTGGCGCACAAGGGAGGTTGGGTCAACTAAACAAACAAATCAAACCACTGAGTTTAAGCCACAGACAAACACCAAAGGGAACTACGCAGGCCGATGTCAGCGGTCCACCTTTTAGGACTCACTTTTCAAAGAATTCCTTTGCCTCCTGCTCATGGTCATTGTACACAAGCTCCAGGTACATGTGGACAAAAAGTGGGTAAAAAAGTTGCGACAGCTCAGCTCTGTGACAGTCAAGAACCGACTCAATAAACCTCTTGAGTCCACTATAGTACATCTGGTACAGTGCTGGGTCCCCCTGCTGGCTGTAGGCAGAAAGTACCACACTGACATCTGGTTGGTCCTCGGCTCCTGGGGCTATTGTAACTGACAGATAAAAACATACATGACAAATAGTCAATGGTTATCCAGTCATATATATCATACAGGGTTGTACCAGCAATTAATTATCTATAACTTTTGAAGTTTGGATTAAATTTTACTGATTGCCTACGACACTCCTTTGTGCTGTATGTTGAGATTTGATAACTGGGTAAAAGGAATTAGACATTTTTCGAATGGCTTTTAGTTAACGAATGGCTTTCAGTTAACTTCCGTTAGTGATAGTGCGGGCTGTGTTAGGCTAAGCTTTGGGAATACAATTGACGTATCAGAATTGAAATATTATTGCTTCCAGCTGATATAATACAAAGAAAACCCAGTTTACCCATCTTCAGTTACTCCACATTTTTAAAACAGCACGTGTGACGAACATCTGATTGGTTGGTCCCACCTCCTCTACAAGTTTCTGTGTGTGTGTATGTACTATAAGACTACACGAACAGCATCGATTTCATTGTATTTCAATGCAGCCTCGTAAAAAAGATGTGATTGTTATTGCTGTGCATGAAAAGCAGTCCTGTGGGCGGTCTCAGCAATCTGCGACACCACTCACGGAGCCACCACACACCACCGCCCCTCGCACAGATCGCGCAAAAACAATCTACCTCATAAACCCTCCAAATAACAAGTAAAAAAATTAACATAACCGGGGAGCCTTTGACTTTATTTTACTGTACCTTTACTAGGCGCCGGACCTGTTGCGGTACCAGAGGCTCCCGTGGCGCTTGTCACTCGGCTGAAAAGCGACGCGGCATCCCCGCCTTCATCCGCACTCGCCCCTCCGGCTAACTCATCCCGGCCGCCCTCTGAGCCCTGCGAGTCATCCGGCTCCTCCAGCAAGCCGGCCTCTCGGCGCAGGATATCGGCCGATTCCACCAGCTTGTTCCTCTTGAGAAACTGCAGCACGGCCAGGAGAGTCTGCTGGTCCTCCGACGCCGCCGCTTTCGAGGAGTTTGAGGCTCCGACGGACACAGTCGAAACCGGAGAGGAGGGAAGCAGCCCCCCGACTGCAGCTGCATGGTTTCCCGTCGCATCGTTTAAAGCTTCCGATTTAATTTCCTTTTCGCTCTCCGGTTCGATCTGACCATCCTGAACAGCCGCCATTTTCCCATGTTACGTTGCGGCTCTTTCAGTTCATGGATAGGCTGCCACTGTTGCTTCTTCTTCGGAGGAAATGACCCTACTTGCGACTCGTTACCGCCACCTATTGCGTGGGAGTGTGGAGGAATCTTTCCGCTGCGTTGAAGTTACTTTAAAAAGACTGCAAATATTGTCGACTTAATCTGTGAAGTACAGACATAATATATTGCTTAATATTGTTTGTTTTCACATTTCATGGCAACTGGGATATTTGTGAATTCGAATTTTGCCCAAAGTGTGATCAGTGATTGGTATAAGCATTCATAAATTTCACCAGTAGATGGAGCCTTGGTCGAAGATTTGTCGTATTATATTTTTTAATTGACATGATGTATCTATAATTCTGTTTGATGTTTTAATGTAGATAGTGGGTTCCTTTAAATTAATTTTGTCAGTGATATTTTTTTATGTCTGCATCCCCTGACTGTTCACTTCCCGAGTAACTGAACACAGACGGGCGATATATGCCACATACGTGCTTTTTTCCTGCCATGGATTTTTATCTTTTGAGTAGCTTTAATATTTAAATTTATGATAAGGAGCGAAGCCATTGTATTCCATAAAGTTTGGGGCACTGGCATCTACGAGGCATATTTTGGTTTCGAGTTGGGGGAGGAGCATTCGCTCAAGTGCATAACCTTTGCTTTTGGGGTGAAGGTACACACTCTGTCAGGTACACAGACGGGGGTGTTGAGATGGGGGGGGGTCTTGCTAAGTGTACAGCCCAGGCTGCTGGGACTCATTGTTATTCTGCATCCTTCTGTGGACACAGAGCCTTTCTGAGACAATGGACAATGCGCATGTGTGTGTGGATTAGGGTTATATTGCTTTATGGGGACACATAATGTAATAAAATCCTGTGTTTTTTTGACGTTGTAGGTACTTTCTTTCGGGTCCCCACAAAGATCTGTGAATGTGAAAAAAATTAAAATTCTCATATTTTGTTTGGTTACTTTTGGTTAAAATCAGGGCTGGGTAGGGGTTAAGGTTGTCATGTTGGGATTAGAGTTTTCCCCATAGAAATGAATGGAAAGTCTCTCCAAAGATATAATTACAAACCTGTGTGTGTGTGTGTGTGTGTGTGTGTGTGTGTGTGTGTGTGTGTGTGTGTGTGTGTGTGTGTGTGTGTGTGTGTGTGTGTCTTAATAGTCACTGAGGTTAATATCCAAAGAATTACAGATTAAATGGAGTTTAGTTGTGATATTTGCAGTCTGGACCAGAACAAATTTTCCTGAGAAGAACTGTGGCTGTTAGACTGATTTTTTTTAGCTCCTTCCAGTGATTATAAGTAGACGACCATGAATGTTTACCAGTTTCAATGCTAACTGCTCCATGGTAACAATATACTTCATGCATCCTGGATAACCTTGGGGAAGATGGTGGCGCAGGAGGTAGTGGTATCGTTCGGCAACTGGAGGGTTGCAGGTTTGAGCCTTGGTTCCTCCTGACCCCATCAAAGTGTCCTTGAGCAAGACACTGAACCCCAAATTGCTTCCGGTGAGCAGGTGGGCCCCTGCATGGCAGCCTCCACCATCGGTGTGTGAATGTGTGTATGAATGGGTGAATGTGAAGCATGAAATATAAAGCACTTTGAATACAATGTAGGAGTAGAAAAGCACTATATAAATGCAATGCATTTACCATAAAACAAAAGTTCTCTTCCATTAGGCTTCCATATCGTCCCCATGTTTGCACCGGTCTCCTCCCTCAGGCAGGTAGGGTAGCATAACTGATTAGCCTGCCTGTAGTCCGTGGCATACCGTAGAGGGTGACCACAGATTTGCCCTCTGTGTTTCCTGAGATTAGGCCTAAATCCACACTTGTTATGGCCCAGTGGATCTGCTCTGGATGGTATGTATCAATGTATTGTATCAATGAAAAACTAAATGGCAGCAAAGTACTGAGACACATCACTGTGGGCTCTGCCCTGCTGACTCTGTGCATACTTTTCTTCTCCGGCTGGTAGCTCAATTAGATGATGACATTTGTACAAGCATATGCTGATATTTCTTCAGTTTGCTGTCAGTCTCAAGTTGGCATGGATGCCAGCCAGTGGCAGACTGTTCCCGTTTAGCAGAATTTACATTACTGGAGTAAGAGTGCAGTATGGACTTTCCTACAGTGAATGCCTCTTTCAGTAGAGTTTCCACTTACAGTTTTGCAGCATTTACTAACATTTTGAAGTGTTTTGTAGCAGTGATGTCCGGATCCGATAACAAAGATGTGAATCTGGGCCAATCCAGATATCTTCTAGTTCATCTGTATGAACTATCAAAGCCTGATTGGCCATCATAAGGAAGAATACCGCAAAATCATGAGGCTTACTCAGACAATGAATGCGCCAGATGTATGTTTATGTATATTTAAATATTTATTAAAAGGTCAGATTAGGATTCGGAATCGGCAGATTTAAATATTGAATGGATAGGATTGGGATGCCAAAAAAACTGTGCTGCTTTTTCTGAGTATGGTCACGGGTGGGGGGGGGGTGCTGGGGGCTGGCACTCATCTCATGCCAGAAGGCTAGGGTACACCCTGGATGGGCTGCCAGTCAGTAACAGGGCCCATACACACTCAGTTTATGGGCAATTCAGCAATGCCAACTTGCCTAAGTACATGTGTTTGGCAGAGTAACCCGAGGAGACCAGCACACTCAGGGAGAAGATGCAAGTTCCACACACACACACACACATACACACAGCAGAGGCCTAACACTGAGAGTCTGAGGTAACAGTGCCACCAGTTGTGCAACATCTCCTCATATTTCAGGTCCAGCTCGGTCAGTGCAGCATAAAGGACTGTGGTCACAGCATTTTCTTTTAATTAAAATATTTTTGTTACTCTTATGCCACATTGATTGCATTTCAATTTCGTTGTTCAAGTGACAATGACAATAAAGATTTATCTTACCTTGTCTTATCTTATCTTAGCTTAGCTTAGCTTAGTTTATCTTACCCTCTGCTGTCTCTCAGAGAGGCCAGAGCTGGCCCACAGTGTTCTGGTGACCCAGCATGTCCTTTAATGGTCTTGTTTTCCAGCAGGGTTGTTAAGCATGGACTTGGATGCCATGAATTCCCAAGGCCCGTCTGAAGGAGGTGAGGTCAGCGTGCCACTCTTATAGCTGTTCAGTACTGCAGGGAGGGGAGCTAAGCGGAGCCGCTGAAGGCAGCAGCATGGAGGGAACATTCCGGTAGGAATCTTTCAGATTGGTCACAAGGGAAAACCTTTAACCTTTAATTACCGTCTGTTCAGAAGATGATGAAGAGAGGAGCTTTTAGGTGGGACTTTTACCATCTGCTCACCATACATTTACCTCGGTGTGTGTGTGTGTGTGTGTGTGTGTGTGTGTGTGTGTGTGTGTGTGTGTGTGTTCAGATGCAGACTTATTGTCTGCCTATTTAATATGCACTGTGAAGCTGCATCACCATCCCTATTCACAGCTGGGCCTTCCTAACCTTAACTAGTCTTCCTAACCTTAACTAGTCTTCCTAACCTTAACTAGTCTTCCTGACCCAAAGGAGTCTGCCTGTCTAATCACAGGGCTGGATGACGCGGGGACAGAATCTGGGCATCACTCCCTGCTCTCCATCTCCCCGACCCTGACGGCCCGATCCCTGCTCATCCCTCAGTTATGACAGACAGCAGAATCTGGGAGAGGAATAGCAGCTGACTCTCAGAAATCCGGACATCCTCATCATTCGGGCGGGGGGGGGGGGGGGGGGGGGGGGGTCAAAGCAGTTCAATTAATGATCCAGGGAGACTTTATGAGCAGGTAGCTTGAGTCATCGCACTAGCTGTCGGCCTTTGAGCTGAGTCACAATGGAAAACTGCTCCTTCTAAAGCTGCCCCCCACCTGTGGGGATGAGTACACAAACTTTAATAAAACACACAGTGCTTAGGGACAGGACACCTAAACTAAACCATTTAAAAAATATTTGTTAGCTAGCTAACGCTATTTGTTTTTTTTTTTTTTACTGAAAATTTCTCAGGCAGCAGAAATACATGTTTAAAATATATTTTGCATTGTTATTTTTGCTTTTTTCATCTTAATTGCTATTTCACTCTGTCACTGAAAGCGGTGACAGTCTAGCATCCTTGGGAGGATCCTCGTTAAGATGCTGGCTGCTCTGCGATTGGTCAGCAGTCAGCGTTTAATTGCTGTGTCACACTGAGACCATCTGCTCTATTTTTAGTGCTGTGTGACTCAGGCTCCACCCCCCCCATCCAAACCCAGGGGTCTCAGTAAAGCTTTAACTACCAGCGCAACCAAGTTCATTGTAAGTCATGCTTGGCTTTGGGAACACAAGCTTTAGCTGCAGCTTGCGGTTAAAACCACATAGGAATCTATTCTGCTTTTGCCTGAGATTCTCCCTGTGTGAGCAACGGCTTTTCAGTTACCAGCAGAGCCTCACAACTTCAGGGCTGATTCCTGCCCTTCTGGCTGTGTGGAGTTTGTATATTCGGCCCATATTTGCTGATGTTTTCTCCCACGGTTCAAAACTGTGCAGTTAGATAGACTGGTGCCTCTACATTTCCCATAATGCTTGACTGAATGTGAACATCCTGTCAGGTGTAGCCTGTGCATCCTGGGCAAGGTCTAACACACTCTAGTCTGGAAAAGCGATGGGGGTTTTTGGTCTAGCTGAGTATGGGTATCTGAAGTAGTGGGATGACAGGGCATCCATGTCCGTGTTTAACCACTTAGTCAGAAAACAAGGTAATTAAAAGGTATTTTTCATACTGGGGTACTATTGGTCACCTGCAAGCTTCAGCTGAAGAACAGCTGCTAAAAACAACCAGAATGTGAGGAGCCAGGCAAAGTGCTGTTACATACCTGGGTGCTGTGGCTGTTCAGTAGTGTTGCCTCACATAGGTCTGGGAGTATGGTGGAGCATGGGGTCAGGGAGTATGGTGGAGTGTGGGGTCAGGGAGTATAGTGGAGTGTGGGGTCTGGGAGTATGATGGAGCGTGGGGTCAGGGAGTATGATGGAGCGTGGGGTCAGGGAGTATGGTGGAGCGTGGGGTCAGGGAGTATGATGGTGCATGGGGTCAGGGAGTATGATGGAGCGTGGGGTCTGGGAGTATGATGGAGCGTGGGGTCAGGGAGTATGATGGAGCATGGGGTCAGGGAGTATGATGGAGTGTGGGGTTTATGAGTATGGTGGAGCGTGGGGTCAGGGAGTATGATGGAGCGTATGGTCTGGGAGTATGAGGAAGCATGCATGTCTTCCCTATGTTGCATGGGTTACCTTGACATACCAGTCCAAAGACATATAGTTTGACTAACTGGTATCTCTAAATCACCCACAATGTGTGATTGTGTGTGCATGGGTATGTGCCATGTTATGGACTGGCATCATCTCCGGTGTGTACCCCAGCCTTGTCCTCTGCGTTGCAAGAAATAAACTCCAGAACTGTGCCTTATAAACCCTGAATGGAATAAGTGGCTGGAAGTTGGATGGTTGAGTGTTGAGACCCTTAAATATATTACTATAAACATAACATTGGTTTGCTCCCAGATTGCCAAACAACAGCTGTATGCTTGCAAACAGTGGATTGAATTACAGCAAGGTCGATATTCTCTGGCACCTACTTCTCTGTGCTGTGGTATAAGTCTGCAGGGTCCAAGCAAAGAAGCCAGACCCTTTTGGTGTCAGCTGGGACAGACTCTCTGATGCAGTTCTCCCCAGTGCCTGGCAGACATCAAGGGTATGGCACCAGTATCCATGGAAACTGTGTACCTAGTAACAGCACATTTTCCTAAAAAAAAATCACTGATGCCCTCCTAAATTTTTCTCGCCGCTGTTTCATTTATTGCATGTTTACAAACCATCAGCTTAATATCAAAATCATGTAGTTATAAATCTTAAGCAGCATTTTAAACTCAGTGGCAACTTAATTAGACACATCTAGCTTGCATCAAGTAGGAGCCACTTTTGCCTCCAGATTGCTTCAGCGGTTGTCCATTCAAAGAAGCAGTTCGTCTCTGTTGCCCTGAGCTGTTACACTGGGTCTTACGACCTTCCTGTTGGCTTTAGAGGGTCTGGGTCATTCTCCACTGATATCTTTCATTAAGAAGGAGTTTTTGCTCCCAGAAATAGAGCCGACTAAACATTTTTTATTTATTGCACCATTTTCTGTAAACACTAACCCCCTGCAGTCTGTGAAAGTCCCAAGAAGATATCAGTATCTAAGACGCTCGAGCCAGCAGAACGGGCAGCAACAATCACACCATGTCCAGAATCATTCAGATCACACATCTTGAGCCATTGTAATGCTGTGCCAAACGCTAGGTGGACCTCGTCACCCTGCCTGCTTGCTGTATGTATTCAGTTGTAGCCACAGGCTTTGCTATTTGCAGCATCAGGCAGATTGCATCATCAAGCATTTGTACCTAATACATTGGCCACGGATTTTTGATGTCTTTCTAGTACTCTTAACCCTTTCATGCCTAAATAATCAATGTGTTACGGAGCTGTCTAAGTATGTGGGTACCATGTATCGAAGAAGAAGAGATAATCAATGAAGAAATATATACTTACAATGTGTTTTAAGCATTTTTAGTTTATTTATTATTATATTTTGCTTTGGCATTATTGGAGACAGCAATACTCGGTCAGTGTTTTTATATGCTATATGGGATTCTATCCATCCATCCATTTTCCAAACCGCTTATCCTACTGGGTCGCGGGGGGTCCGGAGCCTATCCTGGAAGCAATGGGCACGAGGCAGGGAACAACCCAGGATGGGGGCCAGCCCATCGCAGGGCACGCTCACACAGCAGTCACACACATATGCATACCTACGGGTAATTTAGCAACTCCAATTAGCCTCAACATGTTTTTGGACTGTGGGGGGAAACCGGAGTACCCGGAGGAAACCCCACGACGACATGGGGAGAACATGCAAACTCTGCACACATGTGACCCAGGCGGAGACTCGAACCCGGGTCCCAGAGGTGTGAGGCAACAGTGCTAACCACTGCACCACCATGCCGCCCCTATATGGGATTCTAATCGAGTTATTATCAACATCTTAAATTTAACAAATATAGCTTCAAATCAACTGCCCCCCAGTGTATACACCATGCATGAGTTCTGTATACACAGCACAAAGGTCACTGTGTAATGCAATTCACCACGTTTCTCAACCTGCATTGACAAAAACAGCATGAGGAGAAGCCCATGCATCATTGGAGACGATGCCCCTCTGCACAGGATGATTGGCTTGTCCTGAATCCATCCACGAATCAGCAAAACCGGCTTGGCATTCACTTTAAAGCCGAATCAGCATCTTCATAAGGGCACACAATGGGAGGGGAGCAAAGATCACATGCTCGTGTTTTTTTAAGTCTTCATTGATGCATCTTAAAGGAAAATAGTGTGAGCTCATGAGGTAGAGGGCACAGCCCCACCAAAGCTATTAATACGTCCCAGGGGACATCAGCAGTTATTCATCGCACTGCAAAAGCACACATCTTCCACTGCCCAATTCACTGTCATTTGTTTTTGTGGCGTTAAAAACTGGCCACGTGTATTTATACTTAAAAAGGTTCATCATATTGTTAGAAGGTGGGTCTTGTCATGCCTGCAGCTGTCTGGCACTTCTGCTGCTTTTCACATAAATGTCATAACTCAGCTGGTAATACGTTACAAAACGTCCACCAATGGCGAGTGACTCAGCCGTGAAGTCTGCTATGTAATTGGATGGAATATCCTTCCATCTCCTCTAGGACACAGAACGTCAGTCTCAGCATTTGTTTTGGCTTTAAAGAATGGAATTTCAAAAAATCACTTCCTCTGATGTCAAGAAAGACAGATTTACATTTTTTTATGATGCTTACCAAGCACCTCCAGTATTGAACATATATTTATGCAGCAGAATTCATTGTCAAGGCTGCTCTGATTAACAGTTACAGTACAGGAAAGTAAACGCTGGAACAGTCTGGCTCCTGCATTTGTGTGGTGGACAGTTAGGGAAATGATATGCCCTGGGTCAATCTACTGCCTTTTTAAATAAGAATCCCAAAATGGTCTAGATGGGGGTGTGTATTTTTATACATGTGTGATATGTAGGTTATATAATTTCATGCAGTTGTTTCTGAGGGTGATATATGTTTAGATATACAGATGATAATGATATATAGACAGACATTGCTGAAATCGCTGTATTTGAGTTGCCATGGAAACCATTTTTGTACGAGTTTTTGCCCCTTAATCCGTTTCGGTGAGAAAATACAAGCTGCCACGACAATTTTTGTTACAGTATGTTCTAATTTTAATGGGCACCAAAAACACACATATACACACACAACAACAACATGCACACATTGTACGCTCATGAACGCTACATACACACAAGGCATTTCGGCCCATGGCAGTGCAATTATAATGGGGTTTATGGCACATGCCAGGTGAAATGTTAGACCATGAAGGATATGCTGCAGTTATTGGAAATCAGTGTGTTAGTATTTCAAACACTGAAGTGTCTTATAGGCTATTGAATCGTGATACAGACTGAAAGAGATTTGCTGATGACACGGAGTCACAAAGTACTGTAGTACTGTGCGCATAACATTGCGAGAAATTATTGTGATATTCTAGATTATTATTGGGGTACACTAGCCAATCAGTGGATGTGGGATGTGCTCATTTTGGTTATATCTCCAGAGGTGGTTGGATATAAGTTCACCTAAAGGTTGGATATAAGTTCACCTAGTGCTCCAGGTGTAAAATCCAGCAGGGGTCCTCAGTGAGAGACAGCATTGTAGATTATACAGAGAATATATAGATGAATACACTTCTACAGTGTAGTGTAGTATAGTATATTATAGTATAGTGCATTACAGTATAGTATGGAGTATACACAAGAGTATTGCAGTATTGCACATGACACAGTGTAATTGTTGTAGCACTTCAGTCTAGTCTAGGGAGCATGAGGGAGTATAGTAGTACTGCGTGACTGTGGAGTACACTAGCACAATCAGAGGGATTCAGTTTGTCTGTGTGCTGGGTTTGACGTTAGCGGCCTCATTCTTCTCGACTTTCTTTGTGGAATCGACAGTCTCCTTGGCCGTCTCTTCAGCGTTCACAGCCTGGACGACGCCCTTCGGCCGATTGGCCCGTTGTCCTTCCTTGATGACGCTGCTGTGCGCGCGGGTCTGGTAGGTGTAGGTCATGCCGGCCCCCATGCTGGGCAAGGCTGGGCTGGTGCTGAAGCGGGTTTCCTCCCCCTCCAACAGTTTCCTTGCAGGAGAAGAGAAAGGCTGATGGAAGGTCTCGCTCCACAATGCAGCAACACGACCCATTCAGGCGTAAAGTCGCCATGCTTACTGTACCCATGGGGATCAATAACAAGTATCCATTATTATTATTAAGTATCCATCTTTACTGGGCTGGACTGGGATAAGAATTCGGCCCTGGACTTGGGGTCCCCAACAGATCCATGGTAAAATCTGCTGACTCAGGAAGGGGCATCCAAATGGCAGATGGCCAGTCCAGCCCTGAACATATATGATGCTCTTTTAATCAGTAAAACAATCATTAAGCTAAGGATCATGGGTATAGGTTTGATATGGACCCCCCCCCCCCCCAAATACTCACCCTACTCCCACAGTATTAGTAATGCTATATCCCTGTCATTCATACCCAAATCTACGCCCTTGCTAAGGGTGCATGTAACATTAATGAGGGGGCAGCATCCCTGCAGCCATGGGACAGTCACGGACTGGTTGCTTTCCACGTAATGGTGCACCTCACTCATTTGGGGGGTGCTTTGCACCCCTCAGCACCCTTGTAAACCCATGTATATAATCTGTTATAATGAAGTCCAGAAAACAGAATCGAAATATTAAATATGAATTGGAATTCACCAAATTCTAGGATACTTTCACTTTCATTTTTAAATCAAACAATATATGAGCAGTTAATGTATGTTTTAACGTTTTTTAGCTGGTTAAGAAACCATTCCTTCACTTTCCTATAGGGTCCCAGTGACAGATTACCGGTATGCTGCGATCTCAATGTCCAGGGCCATCTTGACGTTCAGCAGGTCCTGGTATTCTCTCAGGTGGTGCGCCATCTCGCTCTTCGTGCTCCTCAGTTCATTGTCCAGCTGTCCAATTGTATCCTGTTACGCAAAGTTAAATCAAATTATTTTGGCTGATTGAGCTTTGCCTTGTAATAGGAGGAACCAGATTCCACTAATTAACGCTTAAATAACAGGTTTACACTTGCTTAGGGCTATTTACATTCGCGCATAGGCTTCGTAGAATTTTTGTTTCGCTTAACTTCACATAACAAGATCTGTCCTTATTTGTATTAAGCTATAAATCACGTATAAGAAATGCCCAAATAATACACTTGGGTGTTCTACAGCAACAAATAGCAGGTCGATTTAAGATATCATTTTCATTTTTTAAATATAATGTGAATGCATATTACAGTACCAACGGCGGATGCGCATTTACACGTGCATCTTGTAACATTTTAAAAACCACGTAATTTCTGTTCTTTTGTATGAACAGTGTGAACTTTCTTTTTTTTTCCACGTATATTATATTTGATCACGGCTTAAAGTGGATCAGACCTAATCAGATCTACGACTATAAGTAGAGATGACGAAGAGAATTGTTAATAACCCTACGTACACATACAGGTGTCTGTTGTACGCTGTCTTGTGACCTTGTTACTGAAATGCCATTTTAGGAGCGTTACATATCGATGGCTTAGAGCGATTAACCTGGGCTTTCCGTAAACTCCAAAATTCACCACCAGGGACAAGTACAGCAATATTTCTTCGATCTCGTCCTACTCCCCTCTTTATAATAACTGCATTGAATTATCCGGCGAAATCCGGTGCTGGACCGAACAGACTACGCCCAGTATATTTCTGCTTCTCTGAGTTACCCAGAGCAACCCTCAACATATAACACTGGCAATTCCAACTTGGCCAAAAACGCATTTGTAAACGCTTCTAAATTAATAAATGTTTAGTGCGAATTACAGCAAATAAGAAAGCTACTCCTCAACGTACATAAGTTACATGTTAACATGTAGTTTAAATCTCTTTTAACGTAGTAACATTATATCAAATTATGAAAAATAAACCAATTGCTATATTAAATCTGTGCTTAATGTTTTTGTAATAATATTGTAACATTGGTCGGTATCAGTAATATGCATGTTTCCTGTTTTAGTTACATTTTTATGTTAGGTATTAAAATACCGCTTCTTGCCTGTAAAGTGTCGATTTCTATGTTGTGCCTGTTCTCCATCTCCCGAAGCTGACGCTCCAGCGACTCATTAGTCCCCCTTAGGCTCTCCATCTCGATGGTCTTGGACTGGAGCTGCCTCCTGAACTCGCCGATCTCCTCCCTGCTCGCCCGCATCGCCTCGTTACTTCTGGCTGCCTGCTCGTTCAGGTTCTCAAACTTGGACCGGTACCACTCCTCCGAAGCCTGTAAGTTCTTGTTAGCCAGGGACTCATACTGGGCGCGGATCTCCTTCAGGGCTGAGGTGAGATCCGGCTTTGATACCTCCATCTCCACGGAGACCTGTGCGGCCTGGAGCATGCTCATCAGGTCAGCGACCTCTTCATCATGCACCTTCCTCATAAAGGCGATCTCATCCAGGAGAGATTCCAGTTTCTTCTCCAGATCCAGTCGCACCAAGGTGGCACTGTCAACGTCCTTCATGTAGGCTTTCATGGTCTGCTCGGCTTCTTCCCGAGCTCTCATCTCCTCTTCATATTTCGCTTTAACTTTCTGAAGTTCATCTTCAATGTTGTCTCGTTCGATGAAGATCTGCGCCCTTTCCCCATTGACCTCCTCTAGCTGAGATCGGAGCTCACGGATCTCCTGTTGATATATCTCTGCCAGGCGGGATGGTTCCGTCTGCCTCTGCCTCAGGGCCACCAGCTCCGTCTCCAGAACCTTATTTTGCTGCTCCAGATTATGGACCTTCTCGATGAACATTACAAAGCGATCGTTGAGCCCCTGAAGCTGCTCCTTCTCATTAGTCCGAATGATCTTGAACTCATTGGTGATAACTGATGTCTGGTTCAGATCAATGATATCGCTTGACACGGGTGAGTAAGAAGGCCACCCCGATCGCTTGTGAAAACCTGCAGAGGAGCGAGACAGAGACTGTGATCTAAAACCGCTGGAAGATACGATACCCCGTGATGAGATCCCGCTGCTCAGGCGAGACTGAGACGGGGAGAAGCGAGGGGAGTCCCCGAAAATCTTCCGGTAGGAAGACGAGATGTAATAGTCTGGTACGGTACTCATTTTAGCGTCTAAGAAAACTAGGTGGGACAACCGGTGCGTGCGGTTTATATAGTCGGGCTGCCCCACCAAAAAAGCTATGTGGGATTTTCGGACATTGAAAATACATGATTAAACCGTTATCCTTATCTGAAATATGTTGTATATATTGTTATGTAGCTGTATCATTGCAGTTATTTCTGTTAGCTTTTCAAACGAGTGTGAACATTTAAAATGATTTTTTTTCCCGACAGTCTGCAGTGGAACTGTCCATTTTGGCGCAGTGCTGATACTGGCAGCAAATCAGGTAGTTTCATAGACAAGTTTCTCCCAGTCACTGTGAAAAACATCGGAAAATTTCAAATAAAATACATTTCACCACACATTTTTAAGAAACTGAAATGTTCAGTAGTATTCCTTGTGGAAACTCTGCCTTTGCATTGGAGAGGTTTATAGTTTACACGATTTAATTATCTGAATGAGTTTAAAATGGTGAACTGATGATAATTTTGATGATGAGGTTTTTCAATAGTTTTTATTCTATAGGCCTGCCAGCTAACCAAACACATAGGTAAATACGCTTCGCGATACATGATAAGCAGACAAATCCTATGTATTAGCTTCACTACTTGTCTTCTATGCTTATGTCTTGTCTCATTCGTAAGAAATTTAATGGATGAGTATAATTAATAATAAAACATGAAGTTATTATTTTCGCCCTCTGGACACACAGATTACATTTTATACTTTGGGTGTGTCCGATGCTGAAATTTTATCCTGTAGAAACAACTATTACAGGTTGTTTGAAAGCATCCCTTAATAACAACAACAAAAACAAACAACAACAACAACAAAAAAACACTTTGGGATAGCTAAACATCCGTTTAGTTGAAAATGACAAAAGTTAGTGTGGTACCATTACTTAAAAGTAATATTTCCCCCTTTTCTGCATAAACGTAAAAAGTTGCTGTGAAGTCAAAACTGATACTGTACTGCCCTCTGGTGTTGCTAAAGGACATATTTATTGCGGAAATTGTTGACCTACTTACAAACGAGAAAATCCTAAATTCAGCCAATGTTATACTGGTTAATAGTAACTCACGTCTTTAAAAAAAACTCAAGCTTTAAAGGGTCGAACATTTTCTTACACTCTTGCCAATGGTTCATCGTTATGATATATAGCACAGCAGTTTCGTCCTATTATGTGTTGCTCCGATAGACTTGTTTCTGATGCGGTCAGCTATGTGTCCAGCAGCAGATATCTGCAGCAGCTGGACCTGATGCTAAAACAGGCGGTGGATGTTTCTAGGGTCCCCACAAGCGAGTGTGGGCTTTCCTTACGTGACTTCTGAAAAACTACAGGCCAAGCTGTGTCTTGGCTCTCTTTACATCCATCCATCCATTTTCCAAACCGCTTATCCTACTGGGTCGCGGGGGGTCCGGAGCCTATCCCGGAAGCAACGGGCACGAGGCAGGGAACAACCCAGGATGGGGGGCCAGCCCATCGCAGGCTCTCTTTACATGCACATGCTATTCCAGTTAAACAGATTCAAGACGAACAAGTGGAAGTGTCACGAAGAAACGTTCTGCCAATATAAACATTACTTGTAGAGCCTAATTAATAAGATATATTACTTGTGCTTATACTTTTCGTTATGCAAAGCGTTGGAGTAGATGTTCCACTTTGAAAAACAAGGTGACAATGCAGTAATAAAAAACGCCCACTGTTTGCACATTGCCTTACTTTAACAATGCATCCATTGTTGTCTCACTCGTTTACAGGAAGTCACACTGCGGAACTAATTAATTCTCAGTCATACAGAACGATGTTATCGAGCCCCCCAAATGAGATGGAGTTAGACCCCTCCCACAAATGCGTGGTTGCATAAATAACAGAAAACTAAGGACGGGTGGAGATTTAATATAAACAAATTTCGCTGCAACCTGGGTGTGGAGTCACCCTTTAATACTGGATGCATATTCCGATATTTTATCAATTTACAATAAGTTTTTGCGGACCCCATGCTACTGCTCTATGCCCCCCCTGGGAGTCGCGGACCTCAGGTTGAAAAGTCCTGATGAAGACCATTACATTGGCATATTCCTTGCTCAAACGCAGTGTGGCAGTAATGAGCAAGGCATGAACAACACGTGCAGCTGTTCTGAGTGTCAACGAATTTTTTTCTGTACACCGAAAGAGCTACAAACGACTTCGCATGCAAGTACGTTAAACCACATAGCGGTTATTTATGGTTTATTATAGATGGGATGATCTAATTTCAGTTTACGATTTTTCCTGTTTAAAAATCACATGTATTTTAGTGTATTGCTGCTTATTTTAGTAACTTTTTTTTTTTAACACAAACCTGTTTTTTAGAACAGTCCTATCTGGGATCTGAACCAGCAGCCCTGTTCTTTTTATATCAAAAATCCCTATGAAATTTGTTATATCGGCACAGGCAGTGATACAGTAGCCTGTACTTGTAATCACAGCTGAAATGATCATTGGACGGTAACTTAAATCGTAAGATATATCAGCTTCAGATTAAGATAAACTTCATTGGCCCTACGGGGGGAACATTGAATCCGCCTACCTACTTTATATAAAAATAATTGTGCTTTCGATTCTTCTCGGCTGATTGAGAATGTATTTTCAGTGCCAGATTTTCAGATCTTGACTTGCCTGCTTTTTTTTGCCGTAGACGCTTCTAATGCCTCGGTCTGCGCACCGCATATGATTTCCTCATTCACCCAGAGCCCCGCTGGCGCGCATGCGCCGAAATGCGGCCAGCGACAGTGCGGTCATTCGCTGACAAGCAGAGAGGTAAGTGCCTTTGGGCTACCCGACCCCTACTCGATAGGAGTTTTACAGCCGTAAAAAGGCCACTAGGGAGACTCTAGACAGATTAACGGAGTGTGATTTGCGTGGTGTTTATCGAGTCGATCGCTTGCTTCTGATCCCATCGAGGAAAATGGGAATAAAATAAGTTATAACCAGCAAGAAAACTGACGTCTCTGCGTGTGACCAGGAAAAGTAACAAGCAGCGTTCGTGTTTCATTGAGTGTTGTTAGATGTCTTAAAGATAAAATGAAAATAACCAACCGTCCTGCACCGAAAATGAGTCCGTATTGATTGCGATGATCAGATCTTATGCACTTCAGCGTCTACTGCCTTTTAACTTTGCAGGCATTGTCAGACCAAACCAGATCTACGGATAATATATATTAATTTTAGCTGCCGATGAAGTGATTAGTTCCTAGTCAGCGTGGTCTTTTGATCTGTGAAGTTTCACTGATGGCTATGCTATATAATGAAGGTCTCTTCATTACCCAAAGTCGTGGGTGGTTAACGTCGATCCCTTTTGCGCTGCGGCGCCTTGTAGCCCAAGTGATTTATAGCTGGGATCGCAAAAGCGACCGTCTTGTGAAAGTGTGGGTTGAGTAACGTTTTGGCTGGTTGTTGCAGCTCACAGTGAAAGTCGAGGCTCCAAGCTCTGTACCGGAAGAAAGCACATGCATGCACTGTCATGCAGCGGCGTGCAGCATCCAACCACCTATTCATCTATCCATCCATCCATCTTCCGACCACTTATGCTGCAGTACCATGCCGGGAAACTGAGGTTCTGGCACAGACTTTTGTTATGCAGAAGGCTTAAAGCTCGTGATATCCCCATTGCCTGTATATTACTGCGGTCAGACGGGTAGCCGAAATACAGGCTGTCTTTAGCAAGAAGGCGCAACGCCTGAAATCCTGCATAATGGCAGTGGATTTGTGCTTATAGCGATACTTTAACGGTAGGTTTACTTTACAAGGAGTCAATTAGGTAAATGCATCGGGCGCTAGGCTTGTAAAATCACATTCTGGCAATAGTATGGAGTCAAATGAGAGACAGCTAGTAGTGTTAAAGTTTGCCGCGATACTACCGATGAATGATGATCTAATGATGTTATCATGTTTCTGAAAGGCACTTACGCACCAATGGTGCAATTTTTCTGTTAGCTGTTCTTTAAAAATCTCTTTAATTGTATGAAGTTTCCTTTTCTTGTATAACAGGTTTACGTGTTGATGTATTTTAGGAATTCTGTTATCTGCATTCATTTTTTGGAAGTTAAAACGAGAAGTATTTGTGTCTGAATCTTTATTTGATTTGGAGCCACCTGTCTTAAGATTTTTTTCACCTCTTTTGGTCACTGCGATCTTCGACCAGTAGCTTTTCTGTTGTTACCAGTTCCTGACCCTCAGTAATTACACGCTCCATTGGTGTGAGGTGGCCCAAATGTGTATAAATATAGGCGATGATGTCACTCCTTCCAGACTTTCCATGTTCCAGCCTCCCCTATTCATGTGGGCTACCCTTCTGGAAAGAGCTTCTCTCACTTGCTGTTTTCAAAGTTTGCTTTTGGTTACTGTGAAATTCCTATAAGTGTGAAACAGGGACGCAAAAACGTCTCCACTGTTTGTCTGTTGACCAGAGTAGGGCGGTTGTCTGAGCATTGCTCAAATGATCTGTTTTCCGCGTAGATACCAGAGAACAACTTTTAAACACTTCTTCTAGGCTGGCCTTTGCTATTTTATGTATGTTTATTGCTCTTGTGGAGATAAAAGCAGGTTGTTACGCCTCACAGTTAGTCTATGTGTGTTGAGTGCAGGGGATGGCTGTTAAAGTTTGTTTTATGGAATTTTGGTTTGGTTATGGCTGCCTGTGAGGTTAAGGTGCGGGTGGCATCAAAGGCCCTAACTGCCCGTACATCATCTACAGCAACCATACCTCAGTCATCGGCGAAACCTTCTTTAAAATCGCTGGTACGTTTCACTTTGGGCCACACAGGAAGCACTAAGTCACTTAAGCAAACTAAGTCTTTGGTCACTTGTAAGTAAACCGAAAAGCCCCAGAATGTCATTTATTGATTTGATGTTTTGGATCAGAGAACAAGGTTAGGAGTCTCACTCAAGGACCCAACTGTGACACGCTTCTTATGTTGACCATGGGATTTGAACCGATGACCTTCGGGACACAGATGCAGAGCCCTAACTCACCAAGCCATGCCTCAGTAGCGAGCCGCTTCAGCGACGCATCCGAAAGAGCAACATTACGCCATTCATCCCCCTAGCGACAGTGCAATCTGACAATACTGTGCATATTGATGAAGTCTGTCATTATCTGCAGAGCAGTTGCGGCCGATGCAGAACGCATCCTCCTGTGCTCTGTGCTACAGAAAAGGAACAGCTGTGTTTGGATAGTCACAAAGTGTCACTGAAGAGGCTGCCCGGCCACTGCAGGTGTCTGACGACATATTACCGACATCTGTCTTCGCAATCAGTAATCTACTCAACGGAAAGAATGCTGTTAGATTTCGAAATAAAGCTGAAATATTGCTGGAGATGGATTTCCAAAGACCTCAATTGCAATTAATTTTCTCTTTGGTTAATGTTTGGAACTTAATTAATGTTTGGAACTTAATTTAGGTTTGTTGAGCTGTTCACATTACAGTATTTTATCTTAGAGCTTATACTTAGCAAAGGTTTTGTGAGTTCATGGACAGTATAAATGTTTCTGGCATGAATGGGGTTAATTGTACACCAAGGACAGGCAGAACATTCCCAGTGGACGTCCTCGGATTAATAGCCCCCTCTCAGCAGTGCACTGTATCAGCTGACACATGTTTATGGATTAATGGAATATTTATAAGTAGAACAATTAAGTTTTGAAGCTGAAATTATGTGAGCTAGAAAGTAATACAAGGGACAGTGACAGGTAAACAAGGTTACACAGACATGAAAAGACTGTGATGGGATTGTTCAGTTCTGTCAGTTGTAACAGAAGGTGAATACAAAGGAGATTTAAGACTATGGCAGATACACTGGTGTTCTTTGGGGGGCTGAATATGGGGCTGAAGACGCGGGTCAGGAAGAAAGGGCATGAAAGCAGGGATTTAGGAAATAAAGGCTCACTGAACAACACAGGTGACACCTCTTCACACACATCCAGAAATAAAGAAACGTTTTAAAAACTGCCGATCTTATTCAGTCTGCATTTACATTCATTTTTATTAAGCAGATGCTTTTGTCCAAAATGACAAATCAATTAGACATAAGTGTGCCGATGTGATTTACTGCTCCCCTTCAATTTTTTTTATTAAGTATGTAATAATAATATTCAGAGTTCCTGTTTAACTCATCAAAAATTAAGTCTATAAAGCATAATCTACAGGGGGAATTCAGATCGACTTCATATGCTGTGGTTGTCTAATTTTCTCATGGTCTATTAAACTGGTTTCAAACTGGAACAGAAATTAAGGCTCGCAGAGAGACTATAGGGCTGAACACTGGATGTAATGTAATTATATTCCAACATTTTTAAGACTCCGTGGATTAAAACTTTTTAAAAGGAGGAAGCCTGCCGGTTCTAGTGAGTTTTATTCGGGCAGGATTTTCTCAGGTAGACCTTGACTTGGTTTGGCATGGGCAGATTTCCCAGAGAAACACAAAGAAGCAGTTATAACACGTTAACCGAAATATGTAATGGAACTTGACTGAAGACAAATAATTGTCGTCTCCCTCTCTTATCTCTGCGTACCAACTGATCCAGAATGCAAGTAGATAAAAAAAACAATTTTCATTGTGAAAAAAATCATTCTCCCTCTTTCATTTTAATTGTGATATCGTTATTAATATTAGCATTTTATATTCTTGCCATTCCTCATTTGTTAGCCTGCCTCAGGACTGCAGAAGAAATTGGACTCTGCTGATAAAACACTTTGCATCATTGTGCTTTGTAACTAAGTTAAATTAATGAATATGAATGTATTTCACAGTGAATCTCCGGTTGATTTTAAAATGGCGACATCCTGGAGCGATCGACTGCAGAACTGCGCCGACCTTCCCGCTAACATGGACGGCCTGGCACTGAAGAAGTACCGGCGCGAGGCCTACCACAGGTCAGCGAGATGCAAGGGCCACGCATCCATCACCATCTCCACCTTAAATCCACCTTAAATCCACCTTAAATCCACCTTAAGATGCTTCGGCAAGCCTGGAACATTACGCCAGTATTTCTCTTCTGGGGCCTGTATCATGTGGCTGGATTTCATGCTTAGCTGGATAACTTGTCAGATTTAAGATGCTCCGGGCTAAATGTTACTGAAGAAATATAAAGTCTTTTTAAACTTGGGTGCCTTAAATCTGACGAGTTATGTAGCTAAACAAGAAATCCTGCTTCATGACTCCGTCCCCTGCTGTCTGAGAAAAATAAATGTTATGTCTGAGAATGAATAAAACCTGAGGCATAACATTTGAATAATACTAAATTAAATATTTAAGTTAAAAATTGAAGGGGCGGCATGGTGGTGCAGTGGTTTACATTGGGGGGCGGCATGGTGGTGCAGTGGTTTACACTGGGGGGCGGCATGGTGGTGCAGTGGTTAGCACTGTTGCCTCACACCTCTGGGACCCGGGTTCGAGTCTCCGCCTGGGTCACATGTGTGTGGAGTTTGCATGTTCTCCCCATGTCGTCGTGGGGTTTCCTCCGGGTACTCCGGTTTCCCCCCACAGTCTAAAAACATGCTGAGGCTAATTGGAGTTGCTAAATTGCCTATAGGAGTGCATGTGTGAGTGAATGGTGTGTGAGTGTGCCCTGCGATGGGCTGGCCCCCCCATCCTGGGTTGTTCCCTGCTTCTGCCCATTGCTTCCGGGATAGGCTCCGGACCCCCCGCGACCCGCTAGGATAAGCGGTTTGGAAAATGGATGGATGGAAGTTAAAAATTAACGATTAATCTACCCCCTCTTGCTCAGTCATTTTGCATGTGGGGGGTCAAATACTAGCTTCAGTATTTTCATATAGAACATGGGGGCAGCTCGGTTTTGCATGATATTATGGAAGTACCAAACTTTAAAACTTTATCGTTTTTTTTTTTCTTGATTTTAATGGTCACGTAGGCAGATCTAGACCACTAGTCTTTGTCTAAATTAAACAGGAAACTGCTGTGTTACCTAGACGTCTCTCTGGCGTATTAATGGTATGCGCCGTTTGTGTTGAGTAGTACTCTGAGCACATTCGCTCGCTCGCACGCAGCAGAGTCTAGCGTGTTTCGAAACAAGCGCTTCATGTGTAAGCGAGGCTCGGGACCCAGAGCCACTGCTGTCCGCAGGTGTCCGGAAGGTTCTGCTGCCCACAGGGAGCTTGGTTATGTAATCAGAAGGGCTGCATGCGTGCGGCTGTTTTTAAAAACCTCCCCGGGGTTTTCTGGAACACAAAAAGAAAGTAAAAAAAATCAGCATGTGTGCAGAAATAGACAAACCA
Source organism: Brienomyrus brachyistius (assembly GCF_023856365.1). NCBI lineage: Eukaryota > Metazoa > Chordata > Actinopteri > Osteoglossiformes > Mormyridae > Brienomyrus > Brienomyrus brachyistius. The sequence continues at coordinate 8,771,606 of NC_064535.1, read as the reverse complement.
GAACACCCCCCGCCCCCGGCACTGCAAAGTTACCCATGTTATTTCACATTCTTTGTGAGACATAATGGGAGCGAATATCGTTTGTGTGCCAAACAGAAAAGCTGCATTGTGGCCTGTGTAAACAGTATTAAGTTTATCTCAGTCAACAGGGGCCTCTATCACAAAGCAGGATTTCTTGCTTAGCTGGGTAACTTGTCAGGTTTTAGGTAGCCTGGGCTAAATGTAAGCAAATGAAGATAAAGTCCATTTAAACAAGGGTACCTTAAATTTGACAAATTATCTGGCTTGGCGAGAAGTCCTGCTTTGTCATACAGGCCCCAAGTCTTGATGCTTTGACATGAAATTGTAGATGTTCTATCTATCCTGGCTTGGGAGTGGTATTTAAAAACTTTCCTTTTTCCATCAGATGTGGTAGCTAAGATGCTGTATGAGAAATTATGTTGTAAAATATTTTTTTGGGGTTTAAAGGCGATGTTTTAGCTACTGTCTGATTTGGTTTTCTCGGTCGTTGCTAACTAAAATTTATGATGAAGTTTTTGACTCTACAGAAGTGTGATGAATGGTTCTGTTGTCTTTGCCGCTTCAGTAACGGTGTTTGAGACTTTGTGAATAACTCCCACATGTCAGCTCGCGCCAGTACTTCCTCGTTATTAGAATAAATGAATATTCTGGACTTTTTTTGTGTGTGTGTTTCAAACGTCTTCCTTATCTCTAACAACGTCAGAGAAGAGCATGGAAATTACTGACTTGTTTGCGCAGCCTGTCGGGGATGACAGGACGAGAGAGCCCAGTGGGGGGGTGTTTGGCGGGGGGAGGGGGGGTCACGGAGCTGAGGACAGGTGCTACAGTGTTACTGTGGCAGCAGTTGCTGGCAGAGCAGGGAAACGAATCACGGGCCCAGAGCCACGCAACCATTAGCTATGCTGTTCAGCGCCCCCCCATTTTTCACGAGGGGGTGGCTGACATATTGGGGGTGGAGGTCGGCTGGTCCTGGAAATCTCTGTAAGTTGCATGTAATTCTCATATTGTTCTTCCTCGGTTCTCTCTCATGAGAACCACATGGAATCTCCTGGAATTCATCTCCAGGTTTGTGTGTAGATGCAGCCTGACTGTACTTTGCTCTGTGCTGTAGACTGTATTGCCTTATGAGTGTAGCAGGATTGATGGAATTACATAAGTGTATTTGGGGTGGTTTCTGTACTGTCGCAATGGGAAGCTACACTGTCATGGTGATGAGTGAGGCTAGTCATCCCTGTAACAGCGCTGACTCCACATCTTGGCTCAGCAGTTCAGTGGAACAGCTTATTTTTAGATCTGCGGACTGTTTCGTAATATTGTGATGTGGTGATGATGATGGTGATGATGATGATCGGTGATACTTTGTTTCACAATTTGTACGACTGCAGGTCGTTTTTGCGTCTCCCATCCTGCTGTCCCTTGAGACTCTCACACGTAGAGGAGAGGGCAAGGCATGAGGCCATTCATCCATCTCCCTTGGAGCGGTTTTCAGGGTTTGTTGAAGGACACATAGTGTTAATATGCAGAGCCACAGCCTGCCCAAGGCGTTGGGTTGGATGGTTTAAATATGAGCTGTTGACAGGAGGTGGAAAAGAAAGGACCAGAAAAAAGGACCAGAGTGTTTGACCATATAGACCAGCTTCCATACAGGACACTTATAAAGAGCTAGATTATGGAGATACAGAACCAAGATGTTCTTTGTGTCTGTGATCATGAGTTTTGACTGGAAACATGAATGAAAATATGGAAGGAAAACGTGTTCTGTTGAGGAGATTAACAGGGCGTGGAATTGGGGCATGAAGGGTTTGGAATATTGCAGTCTTGTTAAGGATAAGGAAATGGTGACTGTAATTGGTCAGTGTGCCTCCGGTCTTTGTTCCTGTCTATGACGTAAGCAGATGGCCTGTGTGGTTTGACATTTGAGTGGGAATTTAATCCGTGCTTTTATGTGCGGAGCCATGCACTGTCGGTGAAACAAAAACGCTCCTTAGGTGACCTGAACATCTTGCAGAAATATTTTAAGTTCAGTAATTACCACCCGCTGTAAATTCAACCTTCTAGATGATACTTTTAGACGGGATAAAGTCTGTCGGCTAGCTCTGTTGGACAGGCTGACATCATATTCTATTCTATCATATTTTAATCCTGACTTGTTGAAGTGTGCCAAGCAGTGTATTTTAGATCAGGACAATTTATTGCGTTCATACATCCCAATTGTAGTCTTGTTAACCTGAAATGGTCAGTTGTTTTTATTATGTAAAGCACTTTGTGTTACATTATGTTTGTATGAAACGTGCTATATAAATAAAGTGTGATTGATTGATTGATTGATTGATTGATTGATTGATTGATTAACTGTGCTTTGGTTTGTTGTTCATCATACACACCCCCACCCACTTTGCTTTAGCAACTGGTGGCAGCAGTTTGTAGTTTGACTCTTTGTCTCATTTCCCCAGAGTGTTTGTAAACAGAAGCTTAGCAATGGAGAAGATTAAATGCTTCGGCTTCGATATGGATTATACCCTAGCAGGTATGTCTGGGGACATCGTATGGGGGAGCAGCTACACGCTTTTTTCTTTCCACACATTTACAAATTAACCATTAAGCCCCGTAAGGCCGAGGGGGTCCCCATATGGCTGAGGGGGTCCCCGTATGGGCGAGAAGGTCCCCGTATGGGCGAGGGGGGTCCCCGTATGGGCGAGGGGGTCCCCGTATGGGCGAGGGGGTCCCCGTAAGACCGAGGGGGTCCCCGTATGGGCGAGGGGGACCCCATATGACCGAGGGGGTCCCCGTATGGGCGAGAGGGACCCCGTATGACCGAGGGGGACCCCGTATGGGCGAGGGGGACCCCGTATGGGCGAGGGGGTCCCCGTATGGGCGAGGGGGACCCCGTATGGCCGAGGGGGACCCTGCATGGGCGAGGGGGTCCCCGTATGGGTGAGGGGGACCCCGTATGACCCTCAAGCCCGAGCTCCCTGGGCCAGCGTACTCTCACCTACAGAGAGCAAGTTGGGGTTGGCGTAAAGAGAACTTAATAAAAAGTATCACTTATTGTTATTTGGTCCAGAATGGCTTATTATACACCCTGCATCTGATCCAGAAACTACTCTGCTCTCTCCACTGTGCCCCAGTATACAAATCCCCAGAATATGAGTCTCTTGGCTTTGATCTGACCGTGGAGCGACTCGTGTCCATTGGCTACCCTCAGGAGCTCCTCAATTTTGTCTACGACCCTTCATTTCCCACCAGGTAAGGACCAGGGATGCACTAATCAAAACCTGGTCATCTTCACTGCGTATCCGTTCATGGTACCAACCTGGTCATGGAGACTTCCCGACTCCGCTTACCGTAACACCAGTCGAAATACATTAGTTGGCTGAAATGATCGAAATATTTCTTCATAGGGGTCTTGTGTTTGACACAACGTATGGAAACCTGCTGAAGGTGGATGCATATGGCAACATCTTGGTGTGTGCCCACGGCTTTAACTTCATGCGAGGGTAGGTTTATTCATGCATGTGTTGCTCGGTCCTACCCATAATGCACCTCTGAATTGTAACATCTGCCATGCGCATGTCCGTCTTGTGTTCCTGTTAATTTGCATATGATACAATGTTAAATTGTGTTCTCTGAGCGGATATACACTTACTGCCCCGGTGAAATATTTTCATTGACTGCTTAAGACTTTTGCACATTACCGTATGTGTGTTTATCTTCAAGACCAGAAATCCGGGAGATGTACCCGAACAAGTTCATTCAGCGGGGAGACACAGACCGCTTTTACATCCTGAACACTCTCTTCAACCTCCCTGGTGAGGAACCAGCCTGCTGCCGTTCCTGCCCAGTAAAGTCACCTCATACTAGGACATCTCTATAGAGATAAGCTTTATGTCCCGTTATATTAGGTTTTAGAGCAGATCAACCCAAGTTTTTCTGAAAGGGAGTCGGTCGTCTCTTGTTGGTAATGATTACGACTCTCGCTGAAGCTTCAATATTGTCTGAACTTTATACTGTAAGACCTTATGGATGGTGAATGAGATTTGTGTGCCTGGAATGTGGGTCTTTCCAGGAGTCCAAACTTTCCACGTTTGGGCTGTGCTGTATCACAATACACCACCAATGGTAGCATTCTCATTTAATCAAAAGGTCAGTAATTCATCTGTTTTTACTCATATAGAAGATGCCTGAATTTTAAGGTTCCTTTGCTGTCCCCTGACCCTCTGTTGTTCTTCTCTACACAGAAACGTACCTCTTTGCATGTCTGGTGGACTTTTTCACCAACTGTGACAGGTACAGCAGGTAAGGCCAGAACGATGAATATCACTCCTTTTTTGTACAATTGCGAGTGGGGTGATGACCAGGGGTCTTCCATACAGGTTTATGAGTTGAGTGAAGATGCATGAAGTCCATCCATTAGAGGTTCAGGCCATTCTGAGCAAATTTTTAACGGATTTGAATGACGGATAGCAGCCGCTCTAAGATGATTTTTAATGCATCTGCGTTATTTTGTTTTTCGTTGCCATCTCCCTCTCCTGACTTCTCTAGTTGTGAAAAAGGCTTCAAGGATGGCGACCTCTTCATGTCCTTCAAGAGTATGTTCCAGGATGTGCGTGATGCTGTGGACTGGGTCCATTTCAAGGTGCTACGTTTTTCCATGACGCTCATAGTGATATTTCAATAGAAGCAGTTTTGATTCGAGGTTCAGTCCTGAAGCGTCACACAGCTTCACTATCATTACAAATCAAGTATAATTTTGATATAAAAGCACCAGGTGTCACATCTATAGCATATTTATATTTGTCTTTATGTTTTCAGGGATCTCTGAAGGAGAAAACGGTAGAAAACTTAGAGAAGTACGTGGTGAAAGATGTAAGTAGTTTTTGGTTGGCATCGCTGAGTGAGAACGGTGCAGTAAGAAGCCGACTTACCACCTGTCCCTGTGTCTGCCCCCCCCACCCCCCAACCAGGCGAAACTCCCCCTTCTCCTCAGCCGGATGAATGAAGTGGCCAAGGTTTTCCTCGTCACCAACAGCGACTACAAGTATACTGACGTAAGTCGGGGCGTGTGTGTGCGCGTTCGAGTGTGTGTGTCCTCCCTCTTTTCAGGAGTATAAGGATTATTAATGTACTTATTGATATATAAAATATGATGTATTTTGCTAGCAAACTGAGCAATAACCTTCAGTATCGAGTGCTGCAGATATTTTGCATGTGCATGGCCGTAAGAGCTCTTGTTGTGTATGTGTGTGTGTGTGTGTGTATATATATATGGTCCGGTGTCAGCACAAGGGCTATATATATATATATAGCCCTTATGCTGACACCGGACCATATGGTCGCAGGATGCCGGAAATCCGGATCCCCGGTTAAGGTAGCTGAGTGTAGAGGAAGCTTACTGGAACCCATTAGAGTAAACCTGGATAGCTAACTCAGGGCATTTTTATTTTATTTTATTTTTTTTATTATTTTTTTTTTAACTACTTTTTTTTCTCCTTTACAGAAAATTATGACATATCTCTTTGATTTCCCTCATGGTCCAAAGGTCAGTTTCTTGACTGATTTACGCTGCTGGCAAATCGGTATATTAAAAATAAACAATATTTCCGTAAATGTCCAGATCCCGAACGACATGCATTCTGTTGTTATACTAAACAATTACTGAACTACAGAGAATTTGGGTTTATCTTGTACATTTTATGTGATTGTAACTCAGTGGGTGAGAAGGTTGTGGGTTCACCTCCCATGGTTGACAGTAATCATATTGCGTATGCAAGGTCCTGAACCCCAACTGTAATGTAAATGAGCTATGCTGAATCGAGCACCTGGTATCTCCCGAATAATACTGTCAGTTATAGCACTGCAGGTCAGTGGACAGGTATTTCACTGGTGTATGAGTAACAGCAGACAGGTGGTGTGTTCTGCCCCCTGCAGGCAGGTACCTCTCACTGCCCTTGGCAGTCTTATTTCGATCTCATCCTGGTTGACGCACGGAAGCCCCTGTTTTTCGGAGAGGGCACAGTGCTCAGACAAGTAGACACGGTGAGTAACACAGTTTTACGCTGCCTTAACCTCAGGATCCATGTCTTAGCCTCCTACCTACACTACAGTTCAGTAACACAAAGTAGACACACGATAATATCCAGGATAATCCATAAATAATCCTTATGATCCTCAAGACAAACCTTATGCAACACACCAATTATACAACGACATGCATAAGCTACCTTTTAATCTTTCTTTATGCTCCACAGCCTTCTTAATGTAGTAACAGGCAGTAATAATACTCCTTCAGAAGTATCAGAAGTTAGAATACAGTAATTTGTAGTAACATGCAGCAACGAGATACCCCCTAGAGGCAAATGCAGGTAGCACACTTTAACCTACTGACTGAAGAGATTTGAAGCAATGGACTGCAAGCTACTATAGTAACACATTGATGTTTATTTCCTGTCGTGGGTGTGTGGTTGGGGAGTTTAGATGACTGGCCGGTTGAAGATTGGGACGTACACAGGACCTCTGCAGCATGGTATTGTTTATTCTGGAGGTAAGGCCTGCTATCTGGCTTATATGTGTGTGCGAGTAGCAATGGTATAACCTACAGTATACATGTGAGCATTTTCAGCTTAAGTGCCTCTGTCATTCCTACATGTGCGGCTCATTGGTTCAGGTCTTTTTCCCTGCGGTCGGAAGGGTGTTGGTTCAAATCCCACCCTCAACGGAATATTCTCATGTCCGCCGGGCCCGTAAGCAAGACCCTTAACCCTCGCAAAATGCTACACAGGCGTCAGATAAATGGCTGACCTTGGGCTTGGATCCCAAGCTTCGCTTTCAGCTGTGTATACGCAATGCCAAAGTATCGAATCCCCTTTAAAATTACATTGTTCTTGTCAGTTTTTTTCTTTTTTTTTTGCAAACTCATAGTCTCACAGTAATCAGTTATCTGTCAGCAAAACTTATGAAGAAATCCAAACGCCGAAAAGTGCTGCTCGCATAAGTATTCAATATCTGTGCTGTAGAAGCTCCAGATGACAGAGTAAAAAGATTCGGATGGAAAACTGAAGAATGAAGAGCATTCTAAGAAAGTTAAAGATAAAATAATTTAATTGCATGCATTTAGAATAGGGTACATCTGCCATCCCTCAGAACTCAGCAATGATACAAAGAGGAGACTGGTGAAGGAAGCCAAAATAGGACCAACAGTCACTCAGAAGGAGCTGTACAGTTCAGTGGCTGAGAGTGGAGTGAAGCTGCACCAATCAGCCAATGCAAGAGCATACTGCTTACTGCAGCAGTGCACACTGCATACCGTGGCAGTGCATACTGCAGCATTGCATACTGCATACCGCAGCAGTGCCTACTGCACATTGCATAGTGCTGCATTGCCTACTGCATATTGCATACTGCAGCAGTGCATACTGCCAGAATATGCAGGCTATCTTGAAGACCTCAAACAGAAGAGCCACATGAAAGCATGTCTAGAGTTTGAAAGAGTTTGAAAGTATGAGGATTTATCCAATTAACATGTCAGTCAAGGTTTTGTGGTCTGTTGAGAAATTGCAGAAAATAGAACACAGGAAAAACAAGAAGAATATATGTATATATCACTGGTAATTCAGGCAAATCATTATTTTGGGGAGGGGGGGGTGAGTACTTTTTCAAGGCACTATATGTCTGTGTATGTCTCAAAGGAGAGCATGATGACAGATATGAGAAGAAGCACTCCATTGTGCCTGTACTCCTACGTGTTCATATAGCAAATAAAACATCATTTCATTTTCAAAAAGCACCATTGCATTTCATGCTGCCCCCCCCACAGGGTCTTCAGACATTGTGTGTGACCTGCTGGGAGCCAAGGGCAAGGACATCCTGTACATCGGAGACCACATTTTTGGGGACATCCTCAAGTCCAAGAAGCGCCAGGGCTGGAGAACCTTCCTGGTGATTCCAGAACTGGCCCAGGAGCTGCACGTCTGGACCGACAAGAGCAGTGAGTGGCCGTGTGACCATGTCAGGCTGGCTCCTGCGTGTGATCATGTGACCTCTGACTTTCCCCTCTGTCTGACAGCTTTGTTCGAGGAGCTGCAGGGCCTGGATATATTCCTGGCAGAGCTATACAAGTGAGTATGGTGAAAATACCTCCAACCTCCACCAGGGGGCAGCCAATGTCGACCCACGGCTGACATTTAACCTGCTGATCCTGTTCCCCATCTGTTTCCAGGAATTTGGACAGCAGCAGTAATGAGAGACCGGACATCAGCTCCTTACAGCGAAGGATGAAGGTGCGGCATCTCACACAAACGTCCTAGGATTTTTTTCAGCCGACTCATCCTACTTCAATTAATGTTTATTATCTCACCTCCATCTTACTTAGATATTAAATTAATGAGCAGTAAGGTTTCTTCAGGTAATGATAGTGACGACGTGTATGAAATGAAATGAAATGAGCACCTAACGTTTCCCACACTAATGTCACAGTTCATGCCAGCTAGTCTTACATCATCCCCCACCCCAAACAGATATTCAAGGCATTACATTTCTCTCAGGCACCTTTTGTACCTCTAACAGCTTCTTTTTAGAAGTCTATTTATTATTATTCGTTTAACTAATGGTGTTATACACCGTTGCCACACACCAGGGTTTGAGTTTGCATATGCTGGTGTGTGTGCCCTGTAGAGGGTTGGCACCCTGTCCTGGGTTATTCCTTGCCTTGCGCGCGTAGCTTCCGGGATGGACTCCCGTGACCCTGCATAGGACAAGCGGGTATGGATGGATGGATGGATGGATGGAGTATTCCTGAATGATTATTCTGTTTCTCAAAAGTCATGCTTCTTCTTGTTGTTTTGAGCCCGATTCAGTTCAGTTCCATCACGCTGCATGTTCTCCTCCCCGCAGAGAGTCACCCATGACATGGACATGTGCTATGGCATGATGGGAAGTCTGTTCCGCAGCGGATCCCGCCAGACGCTCTTCGCCTCCCAGGTGATGCGCTACGCCGACCTGTACGCCGCCTCCTTCATCAACCTGCTCTACTACCCCTTCAGCTACCTCTTCCGGGCGGCACACGTCCTGGTGAGCACTTGGTCCTTCTTGTCGGTTCCCCGTCGCCCCCCTCCTCCTAGTCCCAGTGAGCAGCTCCCCCCCCCGCTCAGACCTGCCACCCCCTGTATCTAGATGCCCCACGAGTCGACGGTGGAGCACGCCCACGTCGACATCAACGACCTGGAGTCGCCCATGGCCACCCGCAATCGTCGCTCCCTGGACTTCTGGGACACAGAATGCCGTCGGCACCAGCTGACCAGGTCCATCAGCGAGATCCAGCCCCCGCACCTCTTCCCGGAGACCCCCCAGGAGATCACTCACTGCCACGACGAGGACGATGATGAGGAAGAGGAGGAGGAAGAAGAGTAAGCAGCTGATATGACCTGGCTTGGACATCCAGTATTGTACTGAGGGAATCCCAGGGGACGGGTTACGGAGAGTCGGAGAGGCATTTCCTACATATCGGATGCGCCTTAGCTTCCAAATTTTTCGCTGTGTGCCCTGGAACGTCGTACTGCCACTCAGCTACTCAAGTATGCACCTGCATCTGTTAATTTTAATTATTTATATATATATAACTTGTTTTGTTTGCAATATTCATAAGAAAATAACCACATGAGAAGTCAGACCAAATTCTGGAGGTCAGGACAGGAAAAGTTATGCCAATATATTCTTTGTGTGTGTTTTTATGTGGGTTTGATTTCCACGTGTATGTATATATAAAATACTTCTGCTGCGTATGCCGTCACAGGGACAGCAGCAAGGCTTAGAGGCCCAGTGTGTTTGGCGTGGCAGTTACACACACGGCCCTCCGAAGAGCCCCCTTGCAGCTACACGCAGCTCGCAAACTGGAAACCACCGTCCAGTTTTTTCCATCCGCCAGTTGAACTCCACCTGCCTGGTATTCACTGCTCAGAAGGGGGCAGCACCCAACGCTTTCATCTGAGGAAGTGTTTACCGTTAGAGGCAGAGGAAAACACCACAGCTCTTGAAATACAGCACCTGCAACGCAATAGTGAAATATGAAACGTTTTGGAACGCAGGTGATGCTGTACCCTCTGGGAAGTGGAGTCAGGTGCCGACAGCTCATTGGCCCATAGCATGTCCCGCCCCCCACCTCCTACCCAAAACATGATTGGGGCCAACTGTCCTACTGCCCAGTATCATGGTTCCCTTTGCTCAAAGCTGTGACGCTTACAAAGCTGGGAGGAGCATCCAGATTGCATGTGTATAATTACATACTGTAGGCAGCTGGGGAGCCCCCCAGCCCCAAGCCCTAATACCCCCCCAAGCTGCTAGCTCTCTGTTTCTGGCTATTTTTTTTTCTGCAGCACGGACACAAAGAACATATAGTTTAAATTTTTACTTTTCGTTCACTTTTTACTTTCCACGCATATTCCTGAGCTTGGGAGTACACTGTGAATTTTAGTTTTCCTTAAAGACAATGAGAAGCATATGTCTTGCTTTTGTTCTGGTGTAATATTAAAAAAAAAATTATTTAATAATTTTTTTTTGTGCTTTTTAACATCCATTTCTTACACTGGCAGCTATAATACATTTTCTAGATTATGGTGGTATGAATTAGTATTTTGTTTTGATCTGTTTGTAAGGAAAAAAATGAGGAACATAGCTTGTGTTAAATATCTCTTTATTGGACCAACAACTTTGACCAGCATACATATGTGGTGTGTATATATATATATATATATAGACACATATATACATACATACCAATACCAGTGTATTACTTTCTGGTTGATACTGTGTAGGCTACATTACTGCTGTATCTCTATATATATACATTCAGGATTCAAAATAGCAGCTGAAAATGCAGGACTTACTCTACAGGCTGTTGGAGCACCGTAAAAAAAAAAACCATAAAGGGGAGAAATTAATCAGACAGGTCTTGTGTTTCGAGTTTCACGGTGCGTTCGCTCATTAACACTGACTGGAGCGAAGGGCCACCACGTCCCTTTTGTGAACCGTTGGAGGAGGAGGACCTGGTCTGTCCATCCTGCTGGAATTTGGAACTCCGGGTGCATAGACATTCTCGTGTGCTCAGTCTCCCAGAATGCACTGCCAGCAGCGAGACTGTAGGAAGGGTGGGTACCTGATGCAATCACATGTGATTGTCCTTGCAGCTCAGTTAAAATATTTCATAAACTATAGTTTTTTGTGTTTTTTTTTTTAAAGATGCATGCAGCACACCTTAGAGACACTATGAAAATACAGATCCCAAGGATGAGATGCAATTACACCGTTACCAATCGACTGGTACCTAAGAAAACTGACCATATGGGCACCACCATGGAATGCACTAGGGCATAAATTCTTCGGGGGGACGGTAGAAATCGATAATTGCATAAAGTAAATTAGCTCTGTGTGTGAAAGAGTGAGAGATTGGGAGCAGTGGATTGGATCTCCTGGCTTAATGAAATGCCCGTTTACACTATCGGCCAAAGCGATTGTTCCGTGTGTTCCTCGGTTTACGGTCCTCTCTGTCACACCACAAGGGTGCCAGCAGATTTATCGCTCATTATTATTATTAATAATAATATTATTATATTCACATTCATTCCTCCAATAATCCCTGTTTCCCGCTGATGTGTTCGCCAGCACGAACAGCTGAGTTAATCATAACCCCAATATAAACCTTTTTTTGAGGTTCTTCTCCAGCTGGTGTGTGGAACAGGAGTCCCCATGACCTCACACCTCCACGCCGTCTAGGACACGGCCAGTTCCAGCCTGATTATCGTAGCTGCGTGTCGCTAGCCGTCGATACAGCTCTGCATGCTCAATGCGAATCAATCCAGCCGCAGGCTGCTATAGGTCTTTCGGCCATGCACCAAACGCTACATGCAGAAGTGCCAAGGCTCCCCGGACCGGAACCGGACCAGGTTTAGGGCCGCGTAGCGACTGACGGGGGGGGGACGTACTTGCACTATAAGTGCCATCTCCAGATTATGGTCATAAAGCGGGGATCACAACTGATCTCTCGCGGCTGACGTAGCAGAAGTGGTAAGAAACCATGACATCACTTCGCTTGTGGACAGAAACTACATTGCATAAAAAAGGACATTTATAACGTGTAACAATCATTCAAATCACACTCTACGTAAATTGTGGTCCATTGCACTTGGTAAGACAATAATATGATTAACAAGGAAAATAATTCAAACCTCACTTTAAAAAGATGTAAAGAGATATTGTACCATAAGCCTGATTTATCATGTACAGTTACAATAAGATCTGTAATAATACATCTGTAAAACACCCTCACGTGCACATACACGAATGTATGCGGAAGTATGTGCGAACGTACATACACACACACACATACATAAAATAAATAAATACACAAAAACATTCTTGGTTCCTGGTTGCCATAGAAAGCGATATTTGGAACAGTCTTGACTCACAGTTTTCGCTTGAGCTGTTTTGCTTGTTCAGTCCAGTTTTCTCCTCCCTGAAAAGATAAGAGGGACCGGACTCTTTGGTTTGGGGCCTTGCGTCTGGTCCATCCGGGATTCGGAGAAGGTATGAAGCCTGGCCCCAGGCACTGCAAGTTCCCACCACGGTAGGGCACAGGACACGGGGAAAAGTGAATGATACGTGTGCAGTACTCCCTCCCCGGCGCTAGATGGCGCCCTCATTGTGCATAGTGTGGTTGGGTTTGGCGTGCGCCAAACAGTTCTGCTGCTGGTTCAACAGGATCGCTGTCTCCTCTGGCAAACCATCCTGAAGTTCTGTGAGAGTCAGTTCGATTTTGGTGTATTCGCCGTCCGAGGACTGAGGCGTCTTGTCCATGCGGGATGCCATCAGGGCATTCTGGTATTGCTGGCGGGTGACCTGTGTGACACAGGTACATGTCACCTGCTAGAATGAGAACATGAGGAGGCAAACTCTGCCCTAGAGTCTCCAACAATGCACAAAGACACATTTGTAGGACCAAGGGCGTAGGTTTGGTTTCAATACCGGTAGGAATCAAATCAGTCTGGACTCCCCCACCCCCTAAACACACAGGGTGCTTCCATATTATTGGAAGGGAAATAGCCCAACTGCCCACGAAGAGCAGCCACCCATAGCAGGCCTACTGAACCACACACTGTCCATTAGAGATCAAGGCAGCAGACAGTCATGAAAAATCCCAGCCCCTCCCAGAGCAAACATCCCCAGGGCGGAAGCCGCACCTTGATGTAGAGCAGGTCGCTGGCGGCGCGGACGGAGTAGTCCGGCACGTAGATCTGCAGGAAGGCGTTCAGCTGGTTGTTGCTGCTACCCAACGTGGGTGTCCCGGTGTCCAGACGCTCGCCGCGGTTCAGGGAGTCCGAATGGTTCAGCCCAAAAGGCCTTGGCGGGGACTTACTCTCTGCGTGGCACACAGGACAGAGCGCGGTTGGAGGGGAAGGGAGGTACACCGGGTAGCGCACACACGGAGGCAGGGGTGCTGCTAGAGATTTTGGGCCCTGTGAAAGCATATCATATGGGGTCCCAACCCAGAAAAATCCAATTATGTTCCAAATTTTTGAGGGCATCTGAAATCGACTGAACTTTCCGCCTTTTACGGTGTCCCCAGTACGATGAATACTAATGGCAGGTAATTATTATGGTGTACACCAGGCGTAGAACACCCTGATTTGGGAAAGCCAATCTCCAGCGGGTTTTCTATCCCTCCTGATGTGTTACGATCTGCCCGATCATCAGAGTCCGGGCAGGATAGAAACCCTGTGGCACACTGGCTCACCAGGATCTGTAGACCATGGTTGTGTAAAACACACTGAAGTGCAATGGTGTAGACTAGGGGTGGGCAATTTTATCCAGAAAGGGCTATCGTATCTGCAGGTTTTCACTGCAACTCCATAATTAGATTACTAATGAGAGGACTGATTGGCTGAAGAGTCCTCACACCTGGGTTTGAACAATTGACCAAAAGGCTATCCCAAAAACCTGCAAACACACTGGCCCTTCCTGGATAAGATTGCCCACCTCAGCTGTAGGCCAAACACATTGAATACACAGTGCAGTGTAACAGTGTAAGCTATGGGTAAGGAGGTATACAGAATAGTTTATCACATTACACTTTATTGTTTTTAGTAGACACATTTATCCAGGGTCAGCCAGTCACTGGAGCAATGGGGGGTAAGGGCCTGACTCAGGGGCCAAGCAGTGAAATCACTGTGGTGACTCTGGGATTTGAACCCACAACCTTCCAATAATAGGAACAGCATTCTAACCCAGTGAACCACACACCACTGCCAAGTAGCCAGTGCTAGAAAAGTGCCTAGAATGCAGCTGGATAGACAGATGAATATCACAGTGTATTCACTGGGCAGGTACTGTACAGTGTTCTGTAAGAGATGTACCGTATGTGACACGGTATGATAATTACACATGTGTAGTTTGCACTAAAACAAAGTAACAGTTAAAAAACAAAACCACAACAGAACAATCATTTGTACTACGAATAAATAACAGCATAGGAAATAAAGCATAAATAACAGCATAGTCTCATCAGTTTAGGTAAATCAGCACCATTTTCTGTGATGAAAAATCATGGAAAATCCATTTGCTCTGTACAGTTGTGACACTTGGCAAAGGATTGTTCTATTGTCTCATTCCTGGACACACGGTGGCGCTCACAGTTCATGTAAGTACTAGAAGCCCTTGAATTACATTCGGTACATCAAAGGCGGCTAAAAAATGCGTTGGCATGACCACCCCTCTTTCCCGTTACCCTGAATAAGCCAGTGGTCCCCAGATACTGGAAGACAGGCTGTCACTCAACCGGACTTTCAGAAAGGCGGGATGGTGGTGGAAAAAAAAGTGACAAACGCACAAGACCTTCTCTTTTTAATTAAACACAGATTATGTTTTCCACTACTTAAAGCGACACCTGCCAAGGTGCACAGAGGCAGCAATTTGGCCGGAATGTCTCTAATCCGGGTCGGGGTGTGTGCTCCAGGCGATCCGGTCCACGCAATGCAGCGGGCAGCCAATGGGAACGCTCCACTCGAGCAACCCCCCAGGGGCCAATGAGGGCTGCCGGAATCGGGGCCACCAGAGTCTCGTTCGAGAGGCGCTGGCCGAGTGCGGCCGTAACCCACGGCGAGACATGCGCCTGCAAAAATGAGGCGAGGAGGCGGGCCCCGAGTCCGTCATTGGACGGCCGATGCTGTCAATCAAACAGAATGAGCAGCCTGACACACCCTGAGGGACAGGTGGTTGGATGGCATCCTGGGAAGGTAATTAAGGGCTCATTTCCATTCTGAAAGGCCTGGAGAGGCAACTGTTGCCAGGTCTCTGGCTGCGCTGAGGGGATTTTCGGTCAGGGATAAGATGAGATGGAAATGATGCCTTCTTTTTTTTTTTTTTTAGTAAGGGAGAGCAGAGAGGAAGCAGAAACCGACATGCCGGCGACAAGCAGACACAGTACCTGGAGATCCAGCCAGAGACTCCGCCCTACTCACCACGAACGTGCGAGAGAGTGAGAGAGGAACTGGAGGGGGGAAGGGAGGGTCACAGGGGGGGATGTAGGGAAGAAACTGTCACCAGAGAGAGAACGAAAAAGGACAATGCTACCACACTCCCATCTGCTCCCCCACCCAACACACGGGAAGGCCACCGTCAGTGTTTGTCACTCGCTGCAAAGCGAGTCACTCCGCTAGCAGCGGACACTCGCGAGGACCAACCGCCTCGCCGACAGTCCAACGGAGGATGACATCAGAGCGTGTGGAATTGCAGTCGGTCAGACTCCACAACCGCCCCCATTTTGGTGTAAAGACTCCATTCCAATTGTTGCACCAAAGTGCCTCGTCGAGTAAAACGTAACAGCACCAGAAATACTGAAATACCGGCTGACGTTTCTCCTCACTGCGTAGACGTTTTGAATAAAAGTATATTTACAGAGATACTTAGTGAAGGAATCCTTCAACAGGAACTTGCTAATGAGTAACTGCAGTAGCGTCCTAATCACGACATTGGGTGAACAACCTAATAAACATCAGGCGAAACACTATGAGCTACTTCAGGTTTTACAAACTACTTTAAAACTGAAAGGCTCCTCTGCATGGCCTAATAGTTCAGTTCTTCTTGTGCTTTGACTGGTTTGTTTCCTGGATTGAGAGACTCATCCAGCTGTTTCGCATTGACATTAGTGACACATGCATGATTATAGAAGACTGACCAATCGGCACACAGCAAGAACTGAAGGTCTTCTTAATTGGAACAGTAGTTTACAAATCCTGCCCTAGCTCATAGTGAACCCCCCTGACATGGATTAGGAAGTCACTCCATCACAACACCACGTGCGGTACATGCCCTACTCACTGCAATAAACTCAGGTTATGTTCACAGTGCGTGGAGCGTATGGGACAGGCCTACCTGGACAGGTGGTCAGTGCCAGCATCCCGTAATAGGAGAACGGCCCAGCTTCGAACTTCATGCCTTCTTTTCCTGCTTCTACCTCCACTTTCCCCTGGCCAAATGAGGGGAGACATGCAATTTAGTCAAGAATGTCATACTTAGGAGCGATGGTATTCCAAACGAGATGGGAAACCAGGGAGGTGTAGGCAGGACACACCAAGGAGAAGGTAAGGCTCGGGGGGAGATGGTGAGCAGCATGACACGGAGTTGGGAGTATGGAATGGGACTGTTTGGGAGACTACTGGGTTTAGTGCTGAAGTGGAGAAGCACAAATTGGCATCAAGTAACCATGGCGAAAGACAAACAGAGGACGTTCTTATAATATGAGAAATTTTTATAATATTAGAGCTAGCTTTCCTACTTACAATAACATTACAAATCAAAACGTGGCCTTATCAAATCCCTCGATAAGGCAGTGTAATTCAGACTAGGTTCTGCAGCTATGCTCTGTGTTCTACATGGTCGGTGTTGAAAGTTTGGTCCATAAAGCGCATGCAGCAGGACGTGGAGAACCGAACTGGGCCGTGTGGTCGAACCTGACCTGCATGATGAGGATGAAGTAATCCACGGGCTTGTTGCGGTGGAAGAGGTAATGTTCGGCCATCTTCTTGTTCTTCTCATCGTACTTTAACTCCTGGATGACGCTGGGGTGCTTGAGAAGTCGCAGCAAGATCTTCTCGGACATGTGGGTGGGCCCGAAGGGATCCACTTCTGCTCGTTGAGACCGCAACTGCTTTAGCTGGTTAGCATTTCTGTTTTAAGGCGGCTCCAATAAAGAGCGCGACCGCTTGCAATTCCTCACCTCGTTATGGTGGCAATTTTTTGATCTATTTATATTCTCAGGCAGTTCTCCGGAGTACAACAGCATTTACTTTTCTAGTACACACAACCCTCAGTCCTCAGTCCATAAACTACAATTCAATGGGTACATAAACATCCATGAAACCTATTTACCTTTTCATAAGAGAAAGGGCTTATGGGAAACGTAGGACTAGAAACCAAAAAAAAAAAAGACTTCTAATGCATAAGCAATAACTGTGCAGTTTTGAAAACACATCAACTTTCATTGGACAGTATAAAAAGCACGCAGTGGACATGCATGCTCTACAGAGGACATTAGTCAAGCTCTCCATCAGTTTGTCTGAATAAAAATTCCAACAGAATCATCTGCTTGTGATGTTTTTTCCAGATCACAAAGTGTTTTTGGATAACAAAACTCAACATATCATTCTTGGGCGGATTTTGACTTAACGGTCTGTATCGTAATATTGTCACACTGTCCTGATCTGCCCTGACCACTACGATAATAAAAGGAAACTGCCACATGCTCCTTTACGTCAGTGACAAGACTTCCTGTGTAACGCATGTGGCAGAACGTCCCACTTGCCTGTTGCTAGGAAACGCAGCGTAGCCAGTAGAAGCTGAGGTGATATTTTAACCTTCATCTCATTGTCTGTGGGCTTGAAAGCTGAGAAATCCTGCTTCCTCTCTCGATGAGTGATCTTCTTCTTAGTTTTGTTGTCAGCTACAGAAAACAGGGAACAAGGGCATGAGGAGAACTGAGGAAGAAGGAAGAGTGATCTCCATAGGGACTCTAAGTAATTCAGGTCTTAGAGGGAACTTCATTAGCTATGTTTAGGATTCAGGGTAAATACACTCATAAAAATGCAAGTTTCGCTTCAGGTAAATAATCTAAGAGTAATCGTGAGTTGCTGACTTATGACCTTTATCTTATAATATACACCGCTGTGTAAAAGTTTGGGCACCCCAGACACTTGCAAAGCATTTGAACTCACGACTTCATTTAAACATATTTTATACCTTATGGAAACAGTAACATTTCTGTAGCAAATATTTCAATATTTTTTATTGGAACAATGAAACCAATTTAATGTGCATTTAAATAAAAACAGGCGGGTGCATAAATTTGGGCGCCACAAAGGAATAATTACTAAATGTTTAGTAAAACCTCCTTTTGATGAAACAACAGCCTGTACTTGCACAACATTCTGACTGGTGGCAATTTGCACCATTCTTCCATACAAAATGCCGGCACTTCAGTCAGGTTTGAAGGCTTCCGGACGTGGACAGCCTACATCAAATCAATCCATGCATTTTCAATGATGTTCAGGTCTGGGGACTGGGATGGCCGTTCTAGAAGATTGTACTTGTGCCTCTGCCTGAATTCCTTGGTAGATTCTGAATAGTGCTCTGGATCATTGTTGTGTTGAAACATCCAACCCCAACGTAACTTCAACTTGTCAAGAATCTGCTGATCCTTGGAGGAATTCACGCGACCCTCAGCTTTAACAAGGTTTCCAGTCCCTGTGCTGGCCACACAGCCCCATAACATAATGGACCCTCCACCGAATTTTACAGTAGGCAGCAAGATCTTCTCCTGGAATGCTGTGTTTTTCTCGCCATGCATAACGCCTCTGGTTGTGACCACATAACTCTACCTTAGCCTCATCTGTCCACAGTATTTTTTTCCACAATGTTTCTGGCTTGTCCAGATGTGATTTTTGCGTACCTCGTGCGACCCTTCTTGTGGTGAGTACTCAGAAAAGGCTTCTCGCCCATCACCCTTCCACCGAGCTGTTCTCGGTGCTAAGTGCACTGGACTGTGGAACGATCAGCAGCCAGACCTTGTTGTAGCTCTCTGTAGGGGGTCTATGGTTTGTCTGTGACCTTTGTAGGTTAAGGTCTAATGAGCTAATCAAAGCAATTCTGTCCTGCAATCTCTCAGCACCGAATGACTACCAGTCTTCAAATTAATGCAATTAATGCCCAAACTTTTGCACATCCAATTTTTATATACTTTACTTTATTTCATTTCATACAACTCAGTAATGCTAAACTGAGAATTTTGGTCTGATAAACATCCCCCTTGTCTACATTTCTTTAGAACAAAAATGGCATATTGCTGTTATCGTCTCTTATGTAGACGGAGCAAACTATCATGCAACCTCAATGGGGTGCCCAAACTTTTACACAGCACTGTAAAACATTACTAACTACATATGATGAAAATGATCCATAATCGTTATTGACTAAGGATATTGAGTAAAGGCACCACAAAGGATTTGCATAGTATTTCAAACATGTTACTCAATCCCAATATGAACATTTAGCCTGTATCATTATGTTTACCTTCTACCCCTGTTTTATTGTAGCATTTCTGCATCCATGCACTATAACGGCTTGGTGGAATACTGGATTTAATTCTGCATCCAGCTGTGTATCCCTGGAGGTTTCATGCTATCTGTGTCCTTTGGTTTCCTCCCATAGGTCAGGATCAAGCAGTGTAGGTGGATTGTCCATAAATCTTGCTCAGTGTATGGTTGTGTGTGTGTGTGTGTGTGTGTGTGTGTGTGTGTGTGTGTGTCCTTAGATGGACTGACACGCTGTGGATAGGGTGTCCCCTGCCCCATTCCCTGTGCTTGGTTCCTGGCCTGCCATGAGTCCACACTGGATAGGCGCATAAACGAAATGGATGCACTGGGCAGAAGATTGCAGAGCATATTTCCCTCTATTGAAATAACAATGAACATTGCAGATGTGATGAAAGTCAAGCCAAGCTTCTGGAAAAGATTCCCTGCTCCCTGAGGGAAGGTACCTACTATACAAGTCTGTCTCATCGAGGATCTCCGACTTGATGATTTCTTCAATAACGTCTTCCAGAGTGACGATGCCCAGGACCTCGTAGAATGGGTCGCCCTCTCCCTCATTGTTCACCCGCTGAACAATGGCTAGATGAGACTTTCCTGAGCACAGAGAGGGAGTTTCAGAAGCAGTACACCACGGTGCCCATGCAACACAGGGCAATCACAGCCACAAGTGTGATGGAAAGTTGCGTGGTACATCACGTAAGCTTTAGTTTATGTTGGTTCTTAAGATATCGACATGTTCTGCTGTTTAGCTATTGGCAGGGATTGACATAACTGGTACGCAAGTGCGCATTCACCTTTAAAAGCGATACATACAGCAATCGATCGTTGTAACAGCATGAATGCATACGCATTTTATGTGCATTTGTGCCAAAATAACTAAATTATTGTGCTTTTTAACCTCTATACCGCAAATGAATTATGAATTAGCATATAAAGGTTAAAATGCACGATACTGTCTTGTCATACGTAGGCATTCACGCTATTACAACAATCGATTGCCACACGCATCACTTTTAAAGGTGAATGCGTACTTGCGTACCAGTTATGTCCATCCCTGGCTACTGGTATTACCTGCCAATTATTCTTCTTCACTTATTCTTGTACAATTACTGAATCATTCAATATCCACTCTTGCTTACAATTCAAACTGAAGGTGGAAAATCAGGTTGCCACAAACGTCATTCTTGCAGTGTGCAAATTTGTCGTTCTGCGATGGATGAAGTGAGACCAACTGATACAACCTCAAGCAACTCAAAGGTACCAGGGCCAAGAAATGTGCTGCTACTTGAAAATCGTGTTTGTGTTTTTAAATAGAGTGCAGACCAGGAAATGGCCGTTTCGTGGCAACTCACTGCTGTCCACCTCAGGGACAGGGTCATAAAATTGGATGTGCTGATAACAGCAGTCAAGAAATGACACAAACAAGGCGCTCTATGGCCACACAGACCGCTATCTGTCCAGTTTTCTTTATAAATTTCTAAGAATTCCACATCTGGGTTCCCAGGACCCTCTGCGAGTAAAAAAAACTTCCAAGTAAAGACTCAACCAAATGCTAAACAAATTCTTTTCCCATTCAAAGCTAGCAATCATTTAAAAGGAATTTTCCAGAGTGGAGGCTAATATTAGACCCAAAATGAAGTTTCCATTCCTCTTTGGCCATGTTCTCACTGACAGAACGGCTGTGGGGTCTGATTGGATCTGAGGCTCGTGCCGACTTGTTTGCATGCAAAGAGGCGGAGATTAAGCAGCCAACACCTGAGACCCGTGTGGACCATGTCCAAGTAACGACATGCAAGAAAGAGTCGGCTCTGTCTATACCTGAACTTTACCCCCCTCCCCCCCTGCTAAACCTCATGACCCCTACAACTCCCCAAACTCACGATGGACATGCCAGAGTTCATTGACCAACAAATGCTACCGTTTGTCTGCTAGCTGGCTGGACTTGCCTTCAAAATCTCACCACCCCTAACATGTTAAAGTTCATCATTCACATTAAGCCTCAATTCTTAAATCGAACTGGAAGCAGCTTTTAATAAAAGCATCTGTTAAACAATAAATGAAAATTTACACATAGACTTGTATTTATAAAACCAGTTAATAAATGTTTAGGAGTACACCATATCACCCACTAGTATTAGGTCACACTCTTCAAAAATCGGTTGATAATGTACTGTAGCTCCGCCTGGGTCACATGTGTGTGGAGTTTGCATGTTCTCCCCATGTCGTCGTGGGGTTTCCTCCGGGTACTCCGGTTTCCCCCCACAGTCCAAAAACATGCTGAGGCTAATTGGAGCTACTAAATTGCCCGTAGGTGTGCATGTGTGAGTGAGTGGTGTGTGAGTGTGCCCTGCGATGGGCTGGCCCCCCATCCTGGGTTGTTCCCTGCCTTGTGCCCATTGCTTCCGGGATAGGCTCCGAACCCCCCACGACCCAGTAGGATAAGCGGTTTGGAAAATAAATGGATGGATGGATGGATGGATGTACTGTAGCTTGGCTGGAAGTGATACCTAAGCAAGAGTGCAACTCCGCTGCTAAAAATAAATGGCACCTGTAAATTTAAGAAAAGTATGACACAAGGCTACAACATCCAAGGTGGATTGCGGTGTGGGTCACCAATATCTTATGTCCAATAGGTAACTTTATCGGTTGACCAGCCAATGAATGACACTGCACATCAATCCCACCTACTTTGTGTTTAAAACCTCATTTCTTCGAACAGATCAAACCAAGCAGGCATGTGATTTGGAAACATGTTGATACAGCAGGCCAGGAGGATTGTGTAGCTGGTAACAGATAATAAATAGGCTACATACAATGCATTTAGGCATCTTCTGAAAGATAGATGTTTTCTTCATTGAGGCTAAACAGTTCTCCCATCTAGCTATAGCTGAAGATGTATCCCAGCCAATAGGACAGAAAAGCAGTGATGCAAAGACAACCGAACTCACAACATCCACTAGCTTGAGAAACTTGGTTCAGTCTGGCGTGAATGCATGCTCAACATCTCCCCTGACACCAAAAACTGGCACAGAAAAACTCAGTAAGTGTCCAAGGCGATTTCACTAGAACGTGTTGGCTGATTACTTCTTCTAACAAACACTGAAGAGGACTGTCAGAGGAACAAGCTACTCCACGTAGGATGGGATGGGCTCGCCCAGGCCTTTGACTTCCCAGGCTATTTTTTGAGAGGCCTCTGGACATAACAGTTTAATATAAATTTGGCTCATATGTCATTAACTTTGGCGCGGGAAACAACAAGCAGCCATGGCAGAGAGGGTGTGGAGGGAGGAGTCACATCAAACAACAGGAATCAACCAATGAGAATGGAGACAATGTGGTAGAATTTGCCATGGGGCGTCGGACTTTGGAGATCCGCCTTGGGCTGATCCACTGGAAGGGGATGCAGGAAAGACAGACTGTGTATCACATTCAGTTATGTTCCCAGGTGAGAAGGATGTGATTCTGCAGTGAAACAATACTGTTTTTTAGTACTTTTATCTCGTCATGCAAAAAAAAAATAAGTTTAATAGGATGAACTAATAAAGCAAAAGTGGTTAAGGGAAGTAGGGGTGTTGCATAGCTAAAGGCTTATAAGAACTAAATTTATAGAGGAAGGCTCAGTGGCCTGCATTGTTGAATCACACCTCCAAGGTTTGGGATTCGAATCCTATGCATGTTCTCAGGGAGTCATATGGTTTTACTCTTACAGACCAAAGACATCCAGTCAGATCGATTGCCACTGCAAGGTGGCAATAGCATGTGTGTGCACACATACAGCCCGACGATGGACTGGCATCCCTCTCATCATATACCCTTGCCCCGGACTACCTGGGTTAGTCTCCAAGGCCAGGAAGTTGGATGGATGGATTCATTTACGCAATAATGGTCAAAGTAATAATAAAAAAATATGCTTACACAATTAACCTGTAAATTGACATTTAGGGTTATGGATACATTGCTGAAACTTCTTTATTCGTCAGAGATGTAAAAATGATAATCAGGGTATCGTAAAAATAGTTCCCAAATTCCTGGAAAAATAAACACCTTGCTTGTAAATAGAATATTTTAAAGATTATTTCTAAAGAAATGTTCCGGTTTAAATGTTATGCATGATAGTTTCGCTTTCCCACAAATGACAGTGGACAATGGAAAATGTTTTTTATACCAAAAGAGAACATCGCACACGGTCTATTTATGTCACTTAGGCTTCTATAATTCTTCTATAATTTAACCCAGATTTTAACTAAATCCTTTCCTTTACTAAGCACTAGGGATCATTTTTATCTTTTTACAAATTTCAGCGTTTGCTTCCGTTTTCATCTGAGGTGTAAAGCATAAAAGCACAATAACATCTCCCATCACCGGCACACATCCATGAATAGCTGCAAAATCCCTGTAAAATCATGGTTTCAAGCTCCACGAAAAAAATTACCTTTCAGCAATCTGAGAGAACGACCCCTTTTTTATCTGGCATAGACCTGAGGCTACATAAACTGAGATACAATAATACACAGATACACAACCTCGCTTTATACACATACTTACATGCAAAATACTGTGAGCAGTTTTAAGTTTTAAGGTATCTTGTGTATCTTAAAGCTTTTTTACACTGCACTACAGAAAATTAACCTTTCATAGCGCCACTGCTGAAATTTCACCCAGGTGAGTGTTTAAGTCACTGTCACTCAGCCCAGTCCTCAGGGACCCCCAAACAGTCCACCTTTTTGGTCCCTTCCAAATCCCAGCACACCTGTACCAAACAATCCTGTGTAATCAAGAACACCAAACACCTGCTACAAGTGCGCTGGGAGCCGGGAGGGACCAAAAACGTG
This sequence comes from Brienomyrus brachyistius, assembly GCF_023856365.1. Taxonomy (NCBI): domain Eukaryota; kingdom Metazoa; phylum Chordata; class Actinopteri; order Osteoglossiformes; family Mormyridae; genus Brienomyrus; species Brienomyrus brachyistius. The sequence continues at coordinate 8,747,125 of NC_064535.1, read as the reverse complement.
GACTGTTTGGGGGTCCCTGAGGACCGGGCTGAGAAACACTGGCTTATAAGTACCACGTTGTCATATTTCAAAGACGACCCCCTCCCCCCCCCTCCCAGCAGTAAGGATCCGCTCCCTCGGAAGAGCCAAGTGTGTCGAGCTGCCGTGAGCGGGCAGCGAGAGAGAGACCCCCCCCATCCACGCCTCCTCTGTATGGCACAATGACCTAGATATACAGAACAGGCTGCGGCGCACTCAGGCAGGCGGGCAGGCAGGCGGCCGCTTTCATTCTCCGCGACGATCACCCCAGGCTCCAGGGGCCGAGAAGGGGGCTAAACAGGGGAACTCTGCCATGAGCGCTCAGCTGCACACACCCCCCACCCCGGCCGCGTCCCCATGCCTGAAGGGTGTACCCAGAATTAGCTACAAAGAAGCAACAGAAAGTAACATTCCCACCCTCCCCACGATATCCAAGTTCCCCCGGAGATAGCAGAAATCCCTTACTGGGCATGGCACCTGACCAGGCGACCACACCAGCGTCCTCGCAGTAGGGGGGGCCTAAGCAGACACCTTGCACTGCGGGGGCTAACGAAGTCACTTCTGACGCTGTCCGCCAATCAACTCCAGGCCCGGTGAATAATTGCTTATTTTAGCTGTGCCGTGCATAACCCATGTCCCTGAAACCTACTTCAACTGACATTGTTACATTTAGACGCTGTGCCAGATATAAACACACACACACACACACACACACACACACGTCTTTTTTCTGACGTACTCATACGTTACACATGCAACGATGAAGGAAATGTACCATGGTACTGTGCTGAGAAATGAAGGTAGAGTTTTGTCAAACCTCGCAATTGACAGGACTACTCTTGTTAAACAAGCTAGTCGGGTCCCACAGCAGCCATCACTGAAGAGATTTAATCAATCGGAACTAACAGACCAGTTTGCAAATACCCCCCATTGGCTAGAGTGTCACAAGACAACAAGACGACTGATATCGAAGCTCAGCTCCCCCCACCCAACCCCCCAGTAAATAAGGGATTCATCAAAACGGATCGTATCACGCCAGGGACAATTCTTGGATTTTTTTTTTTAAGGTGGGGGGGGCATTCAAGGGTCCATAATTCATACTGAGTAGGCAACCTTATCATTAGCCAATGATGTATTTGAAATGGTGAATGATAGGGGAGGGGGCACTGCAGGGGCGAATTAACATTCAGCTGTGGCCAGTGCCCCAGTGCCCCAGTGCCCCTGTGCCCCACCCTCGTATCGTGCAACTTTAACAAGCAAAAGACCTGTTAGCATGTTGTGGGGTTTTCTTGATGCGTCCCTCAAAACTTCCGCAGGAAAACCACAGCAATGAGCTGGTTACCATTAATTACCAACCTCCGTCTGAAGCAGCATTGTAATATAAGTACTGAGAAGGCCAGAGAGACGTGAAAGAGAAGCAGTTCCCTCCATTCTGGGTCACAGCAATGCAGGCCTGGGTGGTATGGCGCCACCACCAGGCCGCTGATGGCATTTAGAATATGCATTACCATAGGACTCATTTTAGAAGATTAAATATTGGCATTAGAGAGTTATGTAGGGTGCACACTAAACACGTGATACGGGCATTTAATGTAACCGCAATACAAAGAACGTTTCTTTAAATACCCCAGTATGCGTCGTCATAAATGTTGGCAGCTTAAAAGCTGCCTTTGTTCCCGAGGAAATAGATTGGACGGACAGACAGACAGACACAGACAGACAGAGACCCCTAGCACACATACAATACCCCATCATCCCATGCAGAGGTCAAAACTTGCCTAAATTAAACATGCGTGACATCATCAATTCAAACAAACTCTGATCAGATGCTATTAAATGGTAAATGGACTGCATTTATATAGCACTTTTCTACTCCTACGTTGTACTCAAAGTGCTTTACATTTCATGCCTCACATTCACTCATTCATACACTGGTGGCGGAGGCTGCCATGCAAGGTGCCAACCTGCTCACCGGGAGCAATTTGGGGTTCAGTGTCTTGCTCAAGGACACTTTGATGGGGTCAGGAGGAACCAGGGCTCGAACCTGCAACCCTCCAGTTGCCCAACGACAGTACTACCTCCTGTGCCACCATCTTCCCCGGATCCACTCACATGTTATTAAGCAGATGAATGCAAGCATTTGACGTTTTTCTATGTTTATATGCATATTAAATTCCTTATAATATTGTTTATAATGGAGTTACTACCTGATAAACCAGCTCCCTGACCTTGGTCTCTGTCTTACACAATGCAATCGGCTGTAAACAAGACTGATGGAGCCTGGAAGCTGGAGACTGGAGCCTGGAGACTGGAGACTGGAGGCTGAAGGCTGGAGGCTGGAGGCTGGAGGCTGAAGGCTGGAGGCTGGAGGCTGGAGGCTGGAGGCTGAAGGCTGGCCCCAGGCTTCTCTGATGAACCTCGGAGTCAGCTGAGCCCGGCACCCACCCCTGGGACTGGGCCCCTGTTCTTGAAGAGCACACTAGCTAGCCGATTTCTCCATGACCAGACTCAACGCACCTAATGCAGCTAATCCTCAGCTCTTTGTGCAACAGGTGTATGTTTAACCAGAGAGACATGAAATCATGAAGTCACGAAAGCAGAATTAATGCACACAAAACTAATTAAAACATCATTCACCGCAAATGCTGAAGTTCAGGCCGATATAAGACAAAACCAGACAGTACTATAGCTCAGGCCCGTTAAGATTAATGAATGACAAATTCAGGTCTGACTATTATCTTGCAGAATGGGTAGTTTAGCATAGTTATAACACAGTTTGTCAAAGTTTGTCTGAAGAAAGTGGCTGGAGTGTTTCACACGATTAGGTAAGAAAGAGGCAATTCTCTGAAATCCTGCCTGCTGGGGACCTCATGGCTGTCGATCGTGGGCTGAATGAGCAGCTGTGCGTACATATGTACCCACAAGTCTGACCAGCTGGTCTCCTGCGATAAGCTCACTTAAATCACCCGGAATCCCTGGCAGGACTAGACAACGCCAGTGCGGGTCTGGACCTCAGGCTACAATGGGCGCTTCCCCAATCGCCCTGCAGACTTCAAAGGAACATGGTCACTTTGTTCTCACCAAGAAGGGGACAATCTGTTCCAGGGACCTTGTTCCAGTCCCCTTTATAAATTACTGGGGCAGTATTTGATTATTTATCGTTTTTTTGTCTAAAGGCTTTCAGTTGCAATTTAATAACCAATACACTGTTCTTGAGTAGAGTTTGTCGTTGTTGTTTTGTTCTTAACCCTAGAAATAATGTTTAATACACAGATATACAGTGATTAGAGTCATTCAGATGAAATGTAAACTAAGAAATAGGTCTTGCTTGGATCTTCTTGGATATCTGAGGATATTTTCCTTGAAGGACGTTGCCTGCTGCCTGCCCTGCCTTTATGAAAATCCATAGACACGTTTGACTGTGATCGATATTCCGAGAAAATTTCCCCAAAGTAGAATCGGACAATAATGGCATTGCCTTGCACTACAGGGACTACATTCACTGCTATAGTGCCCAAGTATGAAAGGTCATCAGAGGTCATCCCCGACTAATCGATTATTGTCAGCGATGAAATTTATCATTTGGGTTGTAGACTAAGGAGCCATTTAAACCACCAAGAGAACATTTAAAAAAAACAAAGCACTGATAAATGATTCATAAATGTTTAATTTCTTGCATACTTACGCAAACGAAACAACTTTGAACACCTGCTCGTGAACATTAACACGAGAGCTCAGCATACAGGTGAAGAATCTACCTGCTGTTTGAAAATGGCAAACGTATTTTACATAGTACTTTAAAAATGCTGGAAAATTCAGTGATAACCAGATTTCCTCATTCACATCTTCTAACTGTCCCCCATTAAATCGATAAGCTATATTAAAGTCAAAGCTCACAATCCTAATTAGCGCAATTACGGTGTCATTTAATAACCCATTTAACCACTAGTGAATCTGACATATAAAAGAAGTATAAAAAAAAAAGACATAAAGCTCGTTACATTCTCTTTCTTTATCTCCTTCTCGGCCCATTTGCCTGTTAACCTTACCTGTCCAACTCCCACATGTGCCACAGCTGTATTGGACAGCCGACCTCCCCAAGGTGGCTACAGCACGGATGGTCTCCTGACACTAAAGTAAACCTTCTCAGCTAATTCTGAAGCTGCACATTTCAATGGCCGCTCATATGATTGATATTCCCTCTGCATTTATCACTAGCATTGCATAGCAGAACCAGTTAAATGAACTGATTACGGTCTAAACGTATTCATTTCTAAATATTACGATGACCTTCAGTACTTCCTCTTATTATGTTGGATACATGGGTGGGACAGTATAGTGGCTCAAACCAACCTCTGCGGTTTGTGGTTCGAATGCAGCCACCGCTGCATCAAAACTCCCCTTCTGCAGTCCAAAGCCATACATCACTGTCCCTAAAACGACTACAGTGTTATTGTGTGTGATCTGTGATGGACCACAATCCTATCCAGGGTGCCTTGTACCCTACACTGACTGGGAAAGTCTCCAGGCTTCCCACCATCAGTTCTCAGATAAGCAGTTGGGTATTTCAGAGGTCATGTATGGTTGTAGCACTTCCTCTGCTCCCGCAACACTGTGGACAGTGTCAGCTTCGACACTCCAGCTCCAGGTAGAGACAGATGCTGATCAAGGCCATTTGATCAGGTTTTAATGTCAGCTCCATTCAAGATTACCCTTGCGTCAATGCGACCCGTCCTTTTAAAACACTTTGTGGAACCTGATCAAGCTTTTAGGGAGCAGCTGCCCAGTTTAGCGAATTGTTTAGTAGGTATGTTAGTAGATAAATTTAATAATTAGACCTTTGCTTATGAAAAGTGACAGTGAGTCACATGACAGATACAGTGAGTCACATGACAGTTGCAGTGAGTCACATGACAGTTGCAGTGAGTCACATGACAGTTGCACACAAAACTTAAATGGGTTACTGGTTCTCTTTTACCTCCATTATTTGCAAATTACAATGGTACTTCTACATTTGTGTTTGGGTGTTGTTAGAGCAATGGTACAGCATTTTATCTTACCGTTGTGCGACTAATGATTTTATTATCTAGAGTAGTGTTTATTTATGATGCAAGACTCATTAATACACTTCAGGTCTGTTATTGTGTGCATCTTTGCATTTACTATGTGTTTAGGGCACAATTCTCGTGAACGCTTTATGGTCTCCTGTTGTGTGTATTTACAGTGTAATCCTCATTAGCGTACAGTATGGTGTAATCCACAGGAAAACATTTTTGGCCAACTATTATGTGGTTTAGGCTCCACCCCCTCCAACCCCAAACAGGACTGGAAGACGGGGGGTGAATGTTCTGTGGGATTGATTATGTGCCATGTAACACCGTGTGCACTTTGATGTGAGAGTGCTGGGGGTTCTTTTGTAGGAAAGGCGTGGGGATCCTTTCAACTGCACATACAAACACTTTTTTGTGTCTTGGACGACAACTTTCCTTTGTCCTCTTTTGTTCTTCCGTAACCTTGAGTAACGTCAACCTGCACGCCAGCAGAGGCGACGCTCTATGACTGCCTTGAGCCACCGTTGTTCCAAAATCCGCAACAGAACCACTCAAGATCCGAAATGCCCTTGATTTTTAACAGAAAAGATCTCTCCAGACAACCAGCAGTCTATTCTGACCTGCATCCTCGATCCTTGCAAGTACGACGGCAGATCTTTGAAGAACGGAATCACTGTTCTCTGGCTTGTACAGGGGATACATCCTCACCCAAATGCCTGGCACACAGATCTGCCATTGCTCCTGTATGCTCTCACTCTCAACTCCGTGTATATGAGAGACACCAAGCGGACATATTTCTCCCCAAGGGTAAGACATGTCTCCGACCAATCTGCTAATTTCATTCAAAAACGATCAGCTTCCCAATATTCACAGGAATATGATTTAATCATACCATACTGAAAGAGGCCGGCCGGTGCAGCTTTCAGGTGCACCTCTGAATATTTAAGCTTGATTTATGTTTCTCGTTTGTTTTACTAATCTGTTTAAAGTCCACTTCCTGTCGTATCAGAATTTGAAGAATGCAGGCTATGTCAGAAGCTGACCCTCCATGGGGAGTTCTGCCCGTTATGGATGAGGGACCATTGATTAAATTAAAGCTGTACGATACCGAGGTCACACTGCCTTAAAGGTTATAAATATTTAATTCAATGGGTGTTAAAGGAGCTGATAATCCATTCAAGTCCTCTGTAAATGTTGTTTTTGGCCGCCTACATTGTTATGGTCATAAAGACTCCACGTCACTGGACACCTACAGTCTAAAGACTTGTTTATATCATAGAAAAGCAAAAGATCTGAAGAATGTGGAACAGCCAATGAGAAGAGGGCCAGAATGCAGACAGGGTCAGGGTAAACTTCATGTACGGTGGCTCAGTGACCAATAACCACATCCCAAAAAAAGACACACACACATGACTATTTATACACTTCTTATTCTTTCGGATATTGGGATATAAAAACTGAAACTTAATGTGTTTTTCACTTCCTGCAAAGAACAAAAATGGAATTTCAAGGGTGAATCTGCAGGGGGGTCAGTGAAGCTGGATTTTCCTCAGGAAGGTTTTAGTTACACCATGTCTACTTTCAGTTTCAGTCCTGCTCATCCCTTTCTTCGAGATTTCATTGCCCAGACATTCCAGATGGGTTGCTTTTTTCGATGTGCGCTTCATTTATAAAAATCAGAAAGGATTTAGAGCCGTAACAAGTCATCAGTGAATGATCGATATCCAAGATATTTACCCATGAATCAGTTATGGAGGAGTACATACTCAAATTAAATGTGAGAGAAAAATACAAAAGTGACTTTCAAAATTTCAGATCCTTCTGCCTAATCTAGCAGCTACACTCTCTCCCTCATGATGAGGCGTGCAAACGGTGATTACGTAACCACCTGAGCTCAAGGCAGAGATCAGAGCCGAAAGATTGATCGTATGTGGGAATAGAACAGTCCTAAAAGAGTATTTCTCAGATCTCGATGCAGGGTCACAACTCTGTATGCCGCAAAACGCACGGCTACCCCAAGAGCTGACACACACAGCAGGGGCCACAGAGGTCGAGCATTTCCGCTGATGCAGCAAATGGTCTCCTAAACACGTTTTACACTCACCTGGCTATTGTTGCACTCACCCAACCCCCCTTAAGGTGTTTGCTTTGGTGTGATCTACAGTCAAGTAACTCAGGCTGATGTGTTGTGAAACTCACTTGAGATTAGGGACTGGTTTAGAAGCTTTCCCACGTACATGTTGACAGATTTGTAGATTTTCCTGCAGAGCTAGCACTATGCGACACCGTTACAAGTGACGCTACAACGTTCGACACCATCACCTGCAGTGAAAGAAGCCGGCCAATTAGGACTGTAAATGTGTCGATTTTGCCCCCCCCCCCCCATAAACACCCGCGAATATTTTAAGCAGCAACTCTCAGTCATAAAGTTAATAATCAAATAATCAAAGGTCTTACAATTAGCTCAAACCCACTTTTCATCATCATAAAAGCAACACAGTACGTTATGCTAATAAACAAAATAACCGAGAACATGGAAACCGATGGCAGCAACCAGTGCAGTTCAGCAGACCTGGATATTGTTACGGTTCACTTAAAGTCAGTCAGGCAGGTCAGTGACACTGGAGGTAATAAATGTTAGCGCTACGGGTGACTCCGCTAATGGTTTTACTGCTTCTATGGATGAATGATTTAACCGCATGCTCACGTTCAGGTAAGCCTTCAAAAGCTTGTCTTAAACCATCAGGTCCTTGACTACGGCGACAGCTCCCTTAACACATCAGAGCTGCAAAATGCACAAGAAGCAAAGGCACCAATGATGATTTAATGAATGTGACCGGCACTAGGCCAGGAAATCAATTATGACACCGTGGAGGGGGGGGGTGTGGCCCTCAAACATCTTGGAAGGGAAACAAAATAATAAATCAGAAGATCTGGTTTTATATAATGATTACACCTGCCCATCGTTTCTCAATATGTGCTGCTGGGTTTTCTTTTGTTTTCCCCAAGTGCCATATTTGAGTCCATTTGCCAGCTAGGGAATATCAGTCAGCATTCGTTTCATTTTATTTTCAGCAACCTGGCCCACGGATTTTCTGCTTACATGCATGCTGTTTTGCTGCCACTTCCACCACGATTTCTCTGAGAGCCCCCACAAAGGGCAAAGTTTCTAACCAACCGGTCCTTCTTTGCCAAGTCCCTGGTCATGTGATCGGGGCTCACTGTTCCGACACGAGACACTCATGCATGCACGGGAGCACATGCACGGGAGCACATGCACGCCCACAAGTCACAGACAGCTGGAAAACAAGCCGGATCTCCATAGTTTAGGTGTGAAGGTTTCTGTTTTTTTCTTTAAAATAAGCAGGTGCTCTGGATTAACAGTTTCATCTCTTACAAATCTATCAGTTCAAAATGTTATCTTTTAAGCCAAATATGAGTTTTATGTCAAAGGCTATCTGGTTCGTCACATGCACCAAAACCCGATACACTCTCAGGTTCTGCTCTCCATCTGCACATTCACCCTGAGGTCAGAACAGGGAGAGGAAACTTCTCCTACAAATGGCCACTAATTCCACCTCTGACAGAAGCGATTAATGTGCTGCTTAAAGTTTCGGTCGATTTTCGGCTCCGAGAGGCACCTCGGACCCCTACACATCAACGGCTCCATCAGTCATGCTCCCAGAGCGCCAGCCGTGGAGAATGACGTTTCTCCAGTTCATGAATGCAGACGAGAACATATCAGAAGAAAAGCTACACTAATAAACTTTCCAGGTGTTCTTTGTAGTGGAATTTTTTTTTCTGCGAGCTTAACAAACTCCACAAGAGCCATCAAATTAATTAACACTGACTTACCATATAAAGTACTTTAATCTGAGTGTGTGCTGCACCAAAGAGCCAGACTAAATAAAAACTTTGACCACCCCCCCCCCATCTAATCACATTAACACAGCTCAATCCTGGAGGTGGATTCCCCTTTGGCTTCATGCCAGATGCGCCCCAGCCATCGTGCTAGAATGCCAGCCTGTGAACTGATGCATTTTGCTTAAAGTGGATGCCTGCGACCTTAGCGGTAACCCGGGGCAACCACTCACTCGCACTGCTACCTCGAAATTCCACACCAGGTGACCAGGCAACTTCTTATTTGCCTTTTGTAAGTTGTATCACAAAACAGTACATAAATCACACTTCAAAAGACTGTTTAATTAGAGGGGGAAATACCACAAAAAGTAACATTAATTCGATATTTGTCTTGCTTAAATACAGTGGGTCATGTTCCGCTGACATATTGTTCCATGAACTTCAAGCCAGAAAAGACTTCATCGGGTGGGCTAACTTCTGGCGGATCTGCACCTAGTACCTTGATTTCACAGGATACATAAGACCCTCAATGTAGAATATAGAAATAGAATATAGAATATAGAAATAGAAACTGGGATAGAAAACCACAGATTTATACCAAGTTGGAGAATGTTCTGGATTTACGTGGCCTTTGTCACTTAAACATCCCTTGGTGTGAACTCTAAACCCACCTCAAATTACAGTCATCAGAAATCAGAGATTCATCATGAGTAAGATTAAGGAGACGTCCAAACCTTCACAAATGCATAGCACAGCAGATGCTTATGTACGTTCCGGCTTGAAGACACCACAAATCACCCAAACAGTGACTTAAAGTGCGCCATTGTTTCATCAAACCATCTGCTAATCAAGGTAAACGTCCAGTTACTTGCTACTAATCATCCACCAACCACAGGCAACCTCAGTTCTTACCGACCAATCGAAACCTATATACAAAGGATAAAAAAGGTAAAATGCTTTGTAAACTCTGAATCACAAGAAAGAATAGGAATGGAGTGGGTTGGAGATTCAACAGTCATAATCTAAACAGACAAAACCCATTCAGTGACGGGAGGTTAAGCTAGTTTAAAGAAAGGTATATCTTCAGGTGCACCTGTGTCATATATTCCACTACCTTCAGAAAGCTGTATCAGCAAATAACCATTCACATCACTCGTGGTGTGTCAACAAATCTTAGATAACCTTGCATTGAACTGTAAGGTTAGTGAGAGAGAAAACGACAATGAGTAGTATGGCGAACTCTCACATCCCCCCCCCCCCCACTCCCCTTTAAAAAAGAGACATTTTACCAAGAGGATCCAACTTAGTTACTGAGTGACTGATCAAGCAATCAATGTCTTCCAAGTCATTTTAAACAGGCTATATCAGTTAGATAATAAACAAACGAAAACAAACAAATAAATAAAAACCAAACAAACAATGATCATCATTATCATCATCTATACTATTATTATTGTTGTTTTTTCTGCAATAGTAATTTATGGAATGAATTGCCCTTAATTCAGTAACGTGATGTTTGTCCTTAAAGGTCACATCATTCCTCACCACGTGCAAACGCTGGAGAAGATTTGGACCTCAATCACTGTCAGATTCATCCCTCCATTTTCCCAGCACACTTAAAAAAGTGGGCTTCCGCAAGTGCCATCGCGGCCAGGTAATATGTAAGTGAAGCGTTCGGATCCAGCGTCATTTGGTAAATAAGCGTGTCTAAAGCTGCGATTTGCCATTGCAGTATCTATTGGGGTCAAACTGTCATTCAAGGCGAATATTCATCACACAATGGGCAAGTTCGGTCAGTTTTGAGGCTTTTTTTATAAAAGGCACAGAACCGGCAGTCACCCCGGCAGCAGGCAGCCGTCGGTGGGGTCACCGCTCCGGGGACCGTTAACTCTATCGGCGTTAACGCAGGAAAAACAGTGATAAACTCCGCTAGTCCCGAACTCTTCATTCGATTTGTACCTCTTTATTTTTAACCCACTTAAAAAAAACGGCGAAACAAAATAAATTAAGTACGCTTGTTTAAAGGTGGGTCATTTCCACGTGTATAACGAGATGAAGATGGTTTCCAAAGCATCGCTTTACTACAAGGCAAATCGCAGACAGACAAACCCAGCCCAGCCGCCTTACCTTTTTTAAACTCCTCCAGCATTGCATCCAACTTAGTGTCATTGAACACAAAATGCAACGGGTGGCTGTAGAACTTTGTGATGGTTTTTAATGGCGTGCTGTCATCGGGGTCCACGAAAGCCAGATCCTTGACGAACAGCAGGTCTACGATGTTGCAGCGCTCGCCCTCGAAAACCGGGATCCGCGTGTAGCCGCTCTCCATGATCTCTGACATGGTATTAAAATCCAGGATCGCGTCTCCCGCGATCATGAAGCAGTCGCGCAGGGGGGTCATCACATCCTCCACGGTCTTTGTCCTGAGCTCCAAGGCACCCTGAATAATGTTAAGCTCCTCTTTCACCAGATCGTTATAAGGATCCGTCACTCGCAGCATCTCCAGGAGTTTTTCTCGGTTGTACACGGTTCCTATCTCCTGTCCCAAAAGGTAATCTAGCAGCTTGCTCACCGGGTACGAGGCAGGGAAAGTGAGCAGCATGAAGAATTTGGTGAGGAATATGGTATTGGCACCGACCGCAAGGCCATGCCTGGAACATATTGCTTGCGGAACTATTTCGCCGAATATAACTATCCCAATCGTTGACACAACGACGGCGATCAATCCAGAGCCGGCGATATCATCCAGCAAAATAGTCAAGGTGGTATTAACTAAGACGTTTCCTAAAAGCAGCGAGCAGAGAAGGTAATTCCCCTGACTCCGCACCGGCTCGATCTTCTTCGCGTAATTCTTCTCTCTCTCGGTGCCGCAGTTCTGAACTATCCGGAGCTCCATGGGATCCAGGGCCATCAGCCCCAGATTCAGCCCGCTGAACATGCCGGACAGACAGAGCAGCATAGCGATGAAGATCACTTGCAGCCAGAACGGCAACAGAAACTTCTTCTCCTCCACTACGATCACTTTAGTGTCGTGTCCATCGTGATAGATCCAGGTGTTTTCGGTCCAAGGGTCATGGACCCCCGGGACCGCGGGCGTTGAGGTTGCGATGCACAGGTAGTAAGCTTTGCTCCTCTCGGTTTTGCGGAGGGGCTTCACTTCAATTTCAACTATCCCCGACGTTTTCCTATTCACAGTTATACTGGGCAAAATTATAATATCCGATGTCCTGATGCCGCAAGGATGGAAACCGGATACATCTTCTTTGCTCTTGTTGTCCCCGAATGAATTGTCAATGTTACCGATGACTCTAGTTCTCTCGTGTTCTGTGAAAGCGATTTTGGACCATGTCTCGTTGTTAATGTTTTGCCCATATACCCTCAACTTGACACGGGACCTCTCGCTGACCCGCAGATAGCCCCTGTCCATAAAGGAAACGTCATCCGTGTCCTCCAGTCTCAGACCTATGATGACAGTTTCTTCGGCTCCGTCTTTGCTACTTGACGAGCTACCCAAACAGCCGCTGACAGTCAAGAAAACCAGTGTCAGGGCTCGAACCCGGCAAAGCGCCGCCATCTTTGGAGTGGGCACTGCAGCCGATTGCTCTGCCATGTTCATAATGGGCAACCTCTAAATGGAAAAAAAAATATTTATCAGAGCCAATCGGAGTCCGGCCACATCTCCGCTGTGGGTCTCACTGGCTCGCGCATCAGACCAGCTGCGCTCCCGCTACGCGTCTGAAACTCCGAACTGATTTCACTCCAGCGCGAGCTCAGTATGAACTCGTGCGTCTCCCAGAGCCCACAGACGGGCGTTCCCGTCGACCAATCAGGTGAGGCAAGCCGAACTGAGGCGGGCATTCTAGGCACCTGCAGCAAATAAAGATCCAGGACCTAGATCCAGTGGGACGCAACCTCCTGGTGATTTGTTTGGATTGGTTTACAGGAGACCAATGATGAATATGGGAAGCTCGCGGACTCGGGAGGGGAGTTTGGCAGGGGGTGCTGCTATGCTATTCCGTAAACGTTTGTCAACTCTTCGGATGCGGTGTGTACGCTAGATGCGGGGGGAGCTGGCTGAATCGGAATCGGGATATTTATGAAAATGCCCTCTTTAGACTCTGATATATTATGCAGTACCTTATAAAAAAATAGGAATGAAGCAATCTTTCTCGGAACAATACCGTATAAAATGCTGACCTATTTAAAAGTAACCTTAAGTTGTATCTTGTTTTAGTGATTCCGGTTCCTCGTATATATACGTATGGAACTCTGTAACGTAATGAAATAAACAAGTCAAGGTTAATGGAAAAAAAATCAGCGAAGCATTATGTTATTGGTTATTAAGATTGCGATTTCGTCGGAATCAACTCGCTAGCCTGGATTTCAGCGAAAACGATGGTCTAACATCAGGAAATTTGCGTAATAGGTGGTTATTGCACAACACAATGTATGCATACTTACTGTATTTAGTCTTTGCAAAATATCAGTATTTCACGTCGTATGTTATATCTACGGGGATGGGGCATAACTGCAGTGGATGCACCAGTTCGAATGTTACGTAATTTCAATTTTGATTCACATGGCACAATAATGTACATTGATTTCTAATAATTTAGTGCGAAAATGGATAAATGTAAGTCTATAAAATCTCATATGTTATGTTTTAATAAAGAGGCTTAGAGTCCCTTGGCATGTGTTTTCAAACCATGGAGGAAACCTTTAATATTTATTGCCATAATGTAAACTATGACAATACTGTGTTTTGATCTCCCTTTAATACTTATCATAGTTGAGCCATAATAAGATTCAGGTCTTCCTCAGGCATAATGGTGTGTCGGAGTACTTAATGCATTCATAAATATTTGATCTGATAGTCACTGTATAAATAAATCAGAATATTCCAGTAAAGTAGACTGGTACTTGTAAACCATACGCTATTAGGTTGTACAGTGATGTTCAAACATGCTCACGAAACTACATTTGTTTGATTTTGTAGGACGTGTTAGGATCAGAGAGAAATTAGTTCTGTTTAGTATAAATCATGCTATTCTGCTTTGTATTTTTAAGCGTGACTCTGCAAGAGACATTCTAAAGCATTGTAATGACAACAATATTTAAAATAAACGATATTCCTAATAAATTGCATGTTTGTTTGACTATATCGGAGGATAAAGTGTGTACTACTATTTGAGTGAAAGAAATCCCGAATGAATGAAATTAACATATTGCTGTTTAATACTTAGGTGTAATATTTAGGTCTGCATTTTGTGATGACTTCAAAAGTAGTTATTCATTGTATGAAAATGGTTTTTGCAAATGCTTACCGTCATATTGATGTCGACACCCATAAACTATTTGGAGGTTTAATCACTGGGTTCTTCTTACACATTTTCTTGAGTTACTGCACTGGTCTTGAAGAGAATCAGCATTTTTTTTTATCTTCATAATCTTCATTAGTATACCTATAAAGCAAATCGTAATATTTCACACGATCATTTAAAATCAGCTCCTAGTTAATGATGCAAAAACATTTATAATTCTATCTTCCAAGTACTTATTCTGTTTAGAGGCATGGAGTGGGGGGTGGGGCTGGATCTTTGGCAATATACGGCACAAGACCGCGGTACACCCTGGCTGGGATGCCGGTCCGCTTTGATGCAAACACAAAAACATACTCTATGGACAGTTTACACACCAACTAGCCTAGCTACGCATCTTTGGAGTGCAGGACGAAACCAAGATGACAGAGGAAGAACATACTAACTCCACACAGAGACCAGAGATGGGTTTCGAACCTAAATATGGAGGCGAGAAGCAAAAGTGATACCCACTAAGCCACTGCAGCACCCAGAAATAGATTTATTCTGTAAACATGTTTATTTCTCAGTTACATCTGGTTTCATTAAAAGCAAAATGGCAATCAGTTGCTACTGCAAAGTTAATGGATTGATATAAAGGAGAGAAATCCTCTAACTTAAATCATACCACAAACATCCCTACTGTTTTGGAAGACATCGTTACCACCTCCCTTCAGGTACAATGTTCTCCTGAAAGACGAGAAGTTCTCTCACCCCTGCAATGGATGTTTACATTCTACAGTGACCCCTTGTGGCGACACTTACAGTACGCTGAGATTCTTAACTACCTAATTAGATCCGAGTTGTTTCCAAAGTACTTTAAAAGCCATAAAAAAAAACAAAAGCAATTGAGTCATGATTGCTAATTTTATTTAGGGCACGTTAAGTGGCCAAATAAACACCTCAGAGATTTTAGGATTTAGGTGAAATATTTTCCTGTGTCATCTCCAAGCACATTTTCCAATTATGGTTGAAAGCACTGGTTCTAACTAAAAATTGTACAATTACTTCTTTGCATACGGTTTTCTGTGAATCCTGTTTTCTTAGGAATACTTCAGATCAAACAGCTATAATTAATGTCCCCGCAATAAACTGACCCCGCAAAAAACTGATCTTCCTGAAATGTGTCCAATCCAATGAAGTGTCTGGGGTCAGTGTGGGGGTCAGTAGGTTAGGATGCTGTGACTATGAATGGAAGTTCTCCTGTTCAAATTGTTTGGCTCTGCTTTCTCTAAAGATGATGTCGTTCTGGATAAAATTGCCAGCTAAATGAATATAATATAAAATGAGAATGCACTAAGATACGTGAACCACCTGGTCATGACGTCAATACCGACTGTTTTATTGCATAATGAATATATAACATAGGTGAAAATAGTAAAAAAAGACGTGAATTGTTTTCATTCTAAAACATCCCATTGCCTCTTGAGATTCCCCATATACAGAACAAATGAAGACTTAGGAGAATAGTGACAGGTGATAGTGAGCTAATATGTTATAGGATTCTCTTCTATCTTTTAGTCAGTGACTTACACCCCACACTTTCCAGTCAGTAGTAAAAATGCAGTCGTGCAAGAAATGCAGATGACCCTGAATAAAAGGCCGTTGAAGAGACTCCTTTAAAGTGTTTGCTTTATCTTATCTGACCCGTGCTTATGAGAATGGAAATTACAGACCAGAGGTCAGAGATTGTCTCACACATGCAGTTTTTCCATCCCTAACAGGGCTGAATTTATGGCACAGCTCATAAATTCAGAGAATGTATGATGAAGCACCTGCAATGGGGAAATGACATTAAGATAATGACCTGGAAATGAGATGAGAGAGCAAGAACTCTGTCATAGGTATATATGACCGTCCAAAAGGGTCATTTTAAGGACTGGCCAAAATATTTAGCAAAATGACCACTGGTAGGTGATGCTGCACCATATTTCAGCCACAAGCCACCATACCCCCCCCACCACAAACAAACACACACACACACACACAACAGTGGTTTATTATGCCGTCACGATTTATCAAACTTGCGAATCCTCACCATAAAGATGATGAGGAATGAACTCAGCACGATCAGCCAGTATCCAAAGGGCAGACTCGCGCTTGCATTACATGTTCTGGCAGCAGGGAAACCTAACGTCGCACGACGAAGGAGGGATGACGGTGATCTAAGGGAAAGGGGGGCCACCAAAACACAGCTTCCCAGCTGCACTTCGTCACGCACAACATGCACAGCTGATGACCCGTGACCTTGCTTTCACTAATCTGCTATACCTTTAAACAGATTTACACTGCTATACCCGGGCTCTGCAACATAATCCAACACCTTCTTCCAACTAAGGATGACACTGACATTGAAGCTATCTTCCACAGACAGCTGCCTAAAACAGAAAAATGTCTCATTGTCAGCCCTAGGGACAAGAATTTGAAAAAAGAATGTAGCTAACAAGACTCATAAAATCTCACAGTACCTCCTCACTAAAAAACATTCTGTTTGAGTTATGAATTTTAAATAAACTTTAGGGGTTAGGATAAGGTACAGTCCTTAGAGCAGATGTCATCCTTTCGCTGGTTATGTACACGCACCTCTTCCGGTACTGTCACTGTGTCTCAGGCGAAAGCCAGTTTGGAGTCAGCGGTTTTCATCAGACAGCGACCGGAAGCTGCAAACAGGGGAGAACATGCAAATCCTGCATACAAATAGCTAAAACCAAATTCAAGCCTGCGCATGAGGAAGCTAATAATGTCAATATATCCATTCATACGTCTATCATACAGGATTGTTGTGTGATTCTAATATATTTAACATTAAATATTTAAACTTGAAATACATATTGTGCATAAACATCAAATGTAGACATACAATTTCAATACCAAGACGTTTTTTTTCTTAATATGTCATTGTACTGTTCAGATAACTGAAAGTGGAAGACACGGCATTAATTGTTTATGACACAACTAATCAAATACGGGTGGTTGTCAGGTAGGTAATTCACTACTAATAAAACACTAACGTAAAGCAATTAAAGACTACTGTACATGACTACTGTAATTATCCCAGTTTAAATAGTCTAATAGCTTAATTGGACCAGTAGCATTTCTCGGTACGGGTATAATCTTTATTTAAATCTGAGCAAATCTGAACCCGCATTTGTTTTGTTGTCGAATAGAAATTCCACGATTGAAAGCGACTCTGTGACCAATGTGTCGGATTGATATTTTTCTGCATAGCGCTATCAATTAAAATATTCGATTACCTTAACGTTTCTATGCTAAAAAACAATTAATTGATTGATAGTGAATAAAATTAAGGTTTATATAATTAAATTAAACTGGGCAACCATTATATCACGGCCATATAACTAGCGCTGATACTTCACACCTTTAGGATTATCTGTTCGAATCTCACCTCTGCTTTATGTTGGTAGTTTGCGCATGTTTTGCCAGTGTCACACGAATTTCGTCCTGCAGTCTAACACATGCAATTACAGTAAGTGCTGTCTCTAGATTAGGCATAACTCTATGATTGAGTGATGGTGTTTGAGACTGGCATCCCATCTATAGGTCTTTGCTACTTGGGGCAGGCACCCGAGATCCACGGATTATGTCCTGTCTCTTCGCTTGTGAGCCCTCCTTCAGTAACGTGTTTGCAGCATGCAGTAGAAGCGATAAAGCGTTTAACTGATAAACGTGTTTCTAAGGTGAGTCGTGAATGTTGAGGCACCCGAGCATTAAAGTGTAGCCCGGGATAGGGAAATATAAATGATCTTTTATTTTCCTGCTTGCAAATCTGCAAACTGTGATTATGAGCTATGAAGAACGTCCTTCTTCATACTGACGTCCTTCGGGGGTGGCTAAAGCCCATCGCAGACCGCACAGGACACAAGACAGGAAGCCGGGGGACGAAAGTGGGGAGTCCACTTGAATCAAATGCACGCCAAACACTGAGCGAGGAAGTGATTTGACTTTAACTTCATCAATTTCCACAGGAAGGTACAATTCACGGGAGATTATTCTTAATTATACGAAACCGCTGCAGTGAAACATATCGTTGAACAGCATTCTGAGAAATATTTTCGTTATCATTTTGAAATTTAAGGGAGTAACTGTGGTGAAGAACAAAACAACCCCGGCCCAATACGAGTGTATCCCAGGGGATTAACGTGAAAAACATACGAAGTCGTATTGGTTGGCATCCTGATGCCCTCTACAGGCCAATAAGCGCATTGTACCTTAAACCAACACGTCTTACTGGTAAACGAGCAGTTCCGCAGTTGCCTTTCACTGACAGTTCTTTACATATAATACTTAAGTGTTTATCTTATGGAAAATAAAAGAAACAAAAAAGGCATTACAATGTGGCTTTTTATTCTCTCCACATTAATCATATCTTACAAAATGCTACAAATAACGCTGGTAAATTGCACTGTGCAAAATGTTACGAGAAATCAGAGTAAAATACAGCTCAGCACACAGCCCGAGGAGGAAAGGCAGCTGCTACCTTCGGCTCGCTCTAGCACTTCATTCAGCTGTAGCCTTTCTAGATAAAAAAATACATTCCAATATAAAACAGTAAGCAGAGACATTTGGTCACATTAACAAAAGGGATGCAAAACTTACAGTAACTGAATTTACAGTAATTTTGGTTTTATGCCCAAGAACCATGTGACATATTATATAACAAAGGAAAGATTCCTTATAACTTAAACCAGTTCTTAGTTTTAAGGCAAAACCAGACGGTTGATAAACATTTTTACAACTATCTCATCAGACAGATTCCGATTTAAGACAATCAATCACTTCTGAACTAATATCTACTGGAAGAAAAGACAGATGACAATCTCTCTATAAGCTTTCAATAGCACAGCTGCAACCCCAAGTAGTTAAAGCTCATCAAGGAGTCAGACTAGACCAGTAAGGGCGATAATACACAGGGCGACGTTTTGAGCAAAGTTGCTTGGGCACTTTCCCATTGATTTTAGGCAACATTTTTCAACTTGGAAAAACTTTGATCACCGATGGGCAACTTTTTGTGAACATCCAGATGCAGATGAGTTTTCCTTTGTCTCACCTGGTTGGCAACTGTGTTGTTGCTGTGTGTATCATCACCTTAAAGGGTCCATCTGTGGGACTGTGTCACCTGTAACTGAGGGCTCTTCCCCGTTTCCCTCAATGGAGCCGACTGCTCATGATCAGGACAACCACACAAGTGACCAATTGAGCGCTACAACTGCTTTCAATCTCTTAAAACCTAGTGTCAAACAGCAAACAAAAAGCAAATCAGAAGTATATAGGAACTTCATTCAAAACTAAAATTACTGCACATCGAAGACCATGAAAAACCACTTGTTCAAAGGCAGGGCACGAATAAATTTAAACAGTAGATGTTTTGCCTATATGAACCCAAAGTAGAAAAATCTTCGTGACCGAGTGCTTATTTTCTGTCTATTCATTCACTTGGCTAAAAGCAGCCACTTGAACCAAGAAACAGCTTAATATCACTCATGGTTAAAAGAACTATAACTGAAGCAGCAGACTGCAAAATGTGATAAAAAGAAAACCCACAACATCTGTAGATGACCTTACATTTCACTTTTAGAATGCTAATAATGAATAAATACACATATCTGGGTGTTAAGCCACTGCCTAATGAACCAGACATGTTGTTCAGAGCACCAGTGCAAATGGCCTGTTTAACCTGACCCTGGACGGTGCCAGAAACAGGTCAAGCAGCGGCCATTCCTCTGCACCCCGGCTGCGGCCGCGAACCACAGGGGGCCCTCTAGTGGCAACTGACAGCTGCATCACCTCCGGCAGTCAGTCTGCTGCTGCCAGCTGATCGTGCATTCCCATTGGCTATCTGCGTAGGCACTTTGTCGGCAGTGCAAGGAAAGGCCTGTTGGGGGAGAAGGCTTTGCGGGATCCTGCTTATGAGTCCGACACTGAGAATGTACCTCACTCTTGACACGCGCGCGCGCGCGCGCACACACACACACACACACACACACACACACACACACACACACACACACACACATTCACAGGAAATAAAAACAATGCAGTCTTCTTCATCCACCTCAGCTCTGAGGCCCCGGGCTATTGGCTTGGCTGTGTCCCTCCTGCTCATTGATGGTGTGTAGGAGATACCCAAGGGCCCTGGGCTCCATGCCCGGCTCCTCGTTCCCGGGGCTGTCCGCAATGCAGCCCTCACAGAAGTCCAGCGGCTCCAGTGGGTCGCCGCCCTGCCTGTGGCTGCAGACACACACCTCGATTCCCGAGTCGCCCGTGAAGCGCCGGTGCCTCCCTGGGGTCTGCTCCTTGCCCTCCCGCTGCTGCTCGGACACCTCGTCCTCCTGGGCGTCCGGGGGGGCAGGTTCACATTCACGGGGCCTGGGGCTGCTCAGTGGCTGGAGCTCGTCCGTCCGCTCTGGGACGAAAGGGTCGAGGGGGGCCATCTGGCTGGGAGGTCTGACGCTGTACGGGGGGGGCGGTGTCGGGGGGTGGCTAACCACCTCGTCATAGGCTGGGAGAAGGTAGCTGGGCAATAACCCTGTGAAGGAAAGCGAGAAAGCAGCTGACAGGTATATGTATACATCAAATGCTCCTGCAATCATACAACACAAACCTACATACATACACACCAACAGCTCTCCTTAAAAAGGCCCCCTCTGTGGTACCCAATTCAGCTAAGAAATTCATCACTGAATAACATGAGCTTTAAGATAATTGAAATTTAGCTGGAAGAGGTTCCAGGCCCCCAAACAACAAACTTTTCCTGGACAGTCGACTTGACTGATCTTGGAAAACCAGTCATCTTGATTACTTGCTCACATGACTATCAAGTGCTGACTATTCAAAAGCTGGGAGCGAAGGCAGTTTCTTGGACAGTGCACTCACTGAAGTAGAATGGCAGAGACGAGTTGTTGTGGGCCTCCCTGTAGGCGATGAGGTTGATTTCATGCTGCCGTTGCTGCTGCTGGAGGCGGAGTTTGGCCCGGCGGTGGTGGCAGATGCAGCAGCAGCTCAGGGTGATGATGAGGGTCCACACCAGCCAGAACCCTGGCAAACCACGCCCACCGCGGTTGGTCCCAGCCAATTACAGCCACACAGACCAAACCTATACCCAATCATCTCTACCCCTGTATGAGCTCTGCTTCCCATAGGAACCAACCAGCAGAATCATACATTCACCAACAATAATCTATGCCAGTCTTCTCTGCCAGATTATCTACAATAGCACTTAACATTTTAGGTGGAGTAGACAGGGTACAGAAATAGTACAGCTGGTACTATAGGGGTGAGGTTTAGCAGTAAATACCGCTTGAACGGGAATTGGGGGGAGGGACTTACACCAAAGCTGATAGTAGTGGCCGCAGCATTCAGACTCTCCGCAGCATTGGCCAGACTCACAGGTGTAACTCTGGTTCTTCTGGTCATAGCAGATCAGCTTGTTCTGGAAGGGAGAGGCACAGTACACTTTACATTACTATGGTCACATCCTCGGAAAACCACACTATTCGCTCGAGAAACCCGACATGGAGGACATGAAGTCATGTGCTCCGTGTGCGAGCGTACATGTCCCGTGTGAGAAAGCACGCGCCGCGGGTATCACCGACTAAGCTGCGCGTGTGAGCCCACGTGGAGAATTTTCACCCGTATTAAATGCGTAAATGCAGGTAACATGAGTGTCATCTGTAGAGGCGGAAAACTATGAAATCAATTTAATTACTTAAATCAAGATCAATGTCCTATCATTACCAAGACACTCTGCAGTGCACCATAGTCTTTAAAAAAAATTTGATTATTCCCTATTGGACGATTTTAGATTTAAGGCTTTCTTTTAAATATGATTTACAGTGGGGTTTACAAAGGCTTTTTACAGCTAGTAAGTTCTAAACATAAAAAAATCAATATTAATATTATTTTCTATTGTTATATACGATCATCAGCCAAAGTATTAATTCTGTCTCTAGTTTACCAACACATGTTTACTGACACACACACACAGGCTACTTAAGCCAGAAGTCAGTACTCAGATCCTCACACTCGGTCAGTTCCTCAATATTATCATTCTGCTCATCTGTCGCTGGCTCCCGTAGCTCTAAAATGTTTTCCAAGGGTCCGTAAATGCTGCTGAGCTTTTGTCTGCCCTGTCCCAGCTACAGTATGCCACTGGCTTCTCTGCCGCACCCGAAATACGATACCAGCAGGCTGTTCTCTGGGGCTACCCAAGCAAAACTGGCAGCCTGTGAAATGTGGACGTTCTGCTCAAAACATTAATCTACTCACATCCGGCAAATCTAAGCATTCAGAGCACAATGCACGGATATGCCAGTTGCGTAAAAAAATGAACGGAATGAACACTGACCACCCTACGCTTATCATTCCCACTCCTAAGAGCCAACGAGCACCTTCGTTATGGAACAAAAGTTCAGTTAATCATCTGCAGGTTCCCAGTTACCTCCTGCAATCCCTGAAAAAAGGGCATGATGATGCTGCTTCGTGCTCCTTCGGAGATCTGCTAGGGCAGCCCGTTCCAGGGGCTTTTCCAACTGAGGAGGCGGGCTCTGTGGAGAGACAGGTCTCCCTGCACACTGTGCAAAAGAACAGGGGCAAACGGGGCAACATAAGCCCAACCCCAAAAACACACACACACACCCAAATCTAACCAACCAAGTTCGGCACAATGGCTGAAACTTTCATTCACTCTAGACTCATAAGACACTACTTGAGTAAAAGACAAAAAACTTCCAACTACCATATCACAGTATTTGCATCTTGTATATGCAGCACTTAGTGAATACATTCTTCTGTTGGTGCCCATCTCCTTACTACTGAACACACAGCCCTGCGGCTATCAGCTATAAAAATAACGTGTATAAATATATACATATAAATATGTCAAGCAATATATGACACCATCGCGGATGTATGGGCAACATCCTGAGGAGCGATATGGTGAAACTGCAAAATGGATATAGGAGGAGAATATATTACCTATTTACATTTACGTTTTTCAGGCTGAAAGTATTCTAGAAAAACCAGTTTTAAAGCTATCTTATGTTTCTTGGCCAATTTGCAGCTTATGTGATCAGTCTATTTCAAAAGACAACTTTAGTCACACATGTAGACGCTGAGACTGGGGCTAGTGCGGGACACTGTCTACGAAGAACAAGAATCCCACAGCTTAGATTTCTGGTCCTCAGGGGTCAGATGAAATGCTTTTTTTGCTGAACCATCAATCCCTGTTTGCATCAATGGAATAATTATTCGTCACTATGTTGCATTACCCAGGATCTCAGGTGTCCATCAGAAAGTAATAAAATGTATTTTAAAGCCTCCGGTTTTATTTTTGCCGCACCAGTTATCTAACCCTCGTGTATGTTCTCACATAAACATCCTGGTCAGGTTCCAAGAACCAGCAATAAAATCATTTAGAGTGACGACTCCATTGATGCAAAAAAGAGAGAGAGATGGGCTGGGGGAACAATCAGTCTCTTATTAGAATCTATGGATGGTTAGGGTTACTGTAGCAGGACATACTGACTTAAACCTAATCGGTTTTAATGACAAGATGTTGAAAAGACCCTGCTTACCCAAGTGGCCAGTTCTGCCAGTCAGCCATTCAACATCTTCATGGATTACATCTGAGTGCCAGCTATTTGAACACAATATTTCAGGTGGTGTTGATTAAATACAGATGGAGAGTGTCAGCAAATTGGGTTGCGAAATACCACCCGGAGCTGAAATCGAACCCACTGATATGTCCGCTAACCTCCCATAAAAAGGGGATTAGGATTTTGCCTATGGCACACAACGTGGAGTCAAAAAAACATACACTTTGTACACTTGACTCATTAAAAAAAAACACCAAGTCAGGTGTAGGACTCTTCCTGATAGCTACCATAAACCAGCCGCACTCGATATTTCAGACAACCTATGTCTGCCAGTACCCTGAAGGTGCCGTCAAACTTGTTACCACTAGGAGGGCTGATTTACAACCACATTCAAATGTAACGATCCACATGCTACGTATAATTAAAAATACAAACATTAACTTTTAAAACAGCTGGTGTAATAATTAAATATCCAGAGACTACGTGCTGTGCCACTAATACATGAAAATAATACATTTTAACAAACTTCTTATATTAGAATATATGTTTTCAATGCATGTATATTTACAAATCTGTTATATACCAAACTTTTTCTTAGATTCTTAACAGCGAAAGCATGGAGACCTGCACTGTATATCTGGTAAACAGTAACCTTCATGCTCCGGATTCAGCATTTAAGTGCATGTGGGGCGTGAGAGCGAGCAGAACAACAAGCGTCCATCCAGGCTGAAATCACTTTTCGTTTTTAGATGTTCGGCTTCATAAACTCGGGCAGCGCACAGAACCCCCCACCTCCGAGCTATTGTGTTACAGTGTGAC
Organism: Brienomyrus brachyistius; assembly: GCF_023856365.1. NCBI lineage: Eukaryota > Metazoa > Chordata > Actinopteri > Osteoglossiformes > Mormyridae > Brienomyrus > Brienomyrus brachyistius. Next base: position 8,722,405 of record NC_064535.1, on the reverse strand, counting down.
TGCTCCCCGTCCAGACACATCTGACTGGTAAACAGTCTATAGAAGTTTGGACCGAAGATCATCAACTGTGTAACACCGGCTATAATATACTGCAAGCAACTTTTAACCGGAGATCTAGTTTGCGCTTTCAGTTGTGACTCGATCTATTTCCTACTTACACGCCCTTCCAAGTGTCTGTGCCATGTAAATAGCTTGGCTTAATTTCAGTTTGATGAATTAATACGCATTAGACGGACGTATGCTTGTGTACTGAAACCCAAAATGACATTTTGCTCTAATGTCTAGAAGACTTACACTAATACGCTATAATGTTGAGATAACTTAAGTGTAACTCAATGTAACTCAAAACTGTTCTTGCTCTGACCTGTTCCTTTGTTTCTGATCTGCTGTTTCTCTACAGCCCCGTCTGTCTTTCTTACTACTTAATAACAGATACTGACAAACTGACTATATTTAACAAGCTCTGTTCACTTCTTAACAAATAATACAAATAAGTACGGCTTCCTTGACGCTTGTTGACTAGGCTGCTTCACGAGCTTCCTCACGAGACGAATTTTAACGGCAAATAAAATTCACGACTTTATACCACAGATAACTATCACACCGAGGAGGTTAAGTTACCAGGCAACAGCGCGAAGTCGAATAAACGTGAAGATCGTTGTTTAAAAACTACCCGTCTCTCACCTCTTTGGCTACTGTTTCTGTTGCTACGGGGATAATGGGCCCGGCGAAGTAAAATAAAATAAATCTCATTTTCAGACAGCCTATTTCCTTCTTTCCACCGGTATCCTGTAAACTAGCGAATGGCATCGCGCACACAAACATACGTTCACGTACTTTCTACCGTTTCTTGGATAAGTCTACTGACTTTTTAAAAGTGGGACATGCACCGCCCCAATGTGACTTAGCAATTGGTCGATTTTGGGAAGCTCCTCCCACTCTGCCCTTCTGCGTGATATCGATTGGCCGACTGCGCTGTCACACACGTGGCCGACACCACCCCGTTACTGGCAGCCTCGCTCTGCTGGACGTGACTTTAAAAGTCTTGCTATTTGCGCAGAAATCAGGTGATAACAAGTTTTAAAGGGACAGGGTGCGTGTGTGTTTTCTCTGCCTCCCCGGAAACGGGAACGCAATAAAATTATTCTTGTCGAAGGATAATGTGAACACTTACGAAGATTGCTGATTGAACTTCCTAATTTAAGATGATTTGGTTCCACATTAATAGTTGCGTTCAGTTTATTTACGCTGATGAGTATATGTACAATTGTCTCAGCAGCAATGCCTGAGCTGACCATCTTACACTTTCATTTACAAACTGCAATGGTCAAAATATAATCGCGACATAAAATTAAGGCGTGAATAATTGTAGACTGCATTGTCACGGAATCTAACTAGTTAAACGAAATATCACAAGAGTCAATATAGTGATCCAATGGGTCTGCATCACGCTGTATATCCTACCACAAAACTTCTAACATGAAATGTATGGGTCAGGTTATCATAGGATGTCAAATGCTGTCATAGGCAACAAAATCGAACCAATCTCCGAATATGATTTAAATATTTCATCCATCAATCAATTTTCTCTACCGGCTTGTCATGTGCAAGTTCGTGGGGGTCAATTCTATATAAACATTTATGAAGATAAAGCAGCAAAAAAAAAAGAAAATCTATATACAAGTATTCTTATCCGCCCAAATAGTGCATCAGCATTCAGACACACTGACAATGCCATGAGAAATTGTACATAGTGAAATTAATCGCTAAACAAAATTTTAAACATTTTTGATAACAAGCCCATTGACTGTAAATTATTCAGATCTTTGTTTTCCCCACAACTGGACAGATTTTTAGTTTTTCTAGGACTTTCCTGAACCAGTTTTTTCTCCAGATTCGAAAGACATGTCTGTGTATTGGTGGAAGTACTAGAAGTTAGTAAAGTCTGTTTTGTTTTTGAACATCTGATTTCTGTAATATTTTAGGTTACTCATACATGAAGGTTTCAATACTACATACAGATCGAGTCAAACCAAACACATCTCATTTCTTTAGTTTGATCAGAAATAATCTAAGCTCTGTAGTCAAACTGGTTTTCTAACCAATATCCACACTATAATCATTTTTTGTGACATATCTGTAACAGTAATACACATATCTGAATTACTACTTATTCTCTGCATGTTGTAGGAAGTCGTAAGACTTTGTTTACAAATGGCTACAGAGTGATTTTCCATTTAAAAGTGCGCCATGGTCAGATAGATGAACGCTACTGCGAGAGCGTACTGGAAGGAGGCTTTGGAAGGCGACAACCCAGTGAATGGAATGTTGGGCTATGTCTGAAACACTGAAGTTAGTCATGCACAGAATTAAACTAATAACGGCTTTGCTGTATCCATTTCTCCTCTCCAGGTATTTGGGAAAAAGGTGATGTCATACGGAGCACCAGTGCGACCTGGTAAGGAATGTGATTGCTTTCACTGACTCACCAGGGGTGGGATCCGGTGGTGCAGGAACAACTTCTGCTCACCAGCATCCAGAGTCCTGCCTCGGCATGGGAGGAGGACACGGCTTAATCCCCCTAATCTGCTTTCTCTCTCCAGCAAGCCCAAAGGGAGGGAGAGATATGGAACTGTAATCCTATAGAGAGAACAATAGGATTAGTCGCCTGCTCTATGGAGTGACAATCAGGTGTCTACACTTCAGTCGGCTAAGCGGGCCTTATTTTGCTAGGTTGGGTATCTGCGGCTGCTTTGTGCGTGCGGGTAAGAATGTTATACATGCCTGAGCATGCCACGGTGGGCTCTTGCGTGTTCGTGACATCCATTAATGACCGTGTATGCCAGACAGAGATGCTGTGGGAATTCCTGCCGCCAGTGACTGACAGGGCAGTATGGGTTATCGGGATGTGGTTTCTGCTGACTGGGCAAAGCAGACCAGCTGCTTCCCAGCTTGAGCGAGGCTTCCTGTTTGATCTCACGTATATCAGCTGCACTCACACCACGTTCCGCAATTATGGCTCCTGCTCCTGCTCGCCGCCGTCACCTCTTAGCCCGGTAATGTGCCAATAAAGTGCCGACGCTTAGTGTTTGTCAACGGCTTTCGTGCAGTAGGCTGAGAAGTAAGCACTGCTCATGTACTCCGATGAAGCGGGCATAGTTCAAACACGATAAAAACAACACCGCGGCACCTTACCTCAAAACGCACTGCCACTGTCCTGTGATTTCCTTCTGAACCAAGTTTCAAGTTGAGGATGATTTATTGAGCTTAAAAATACATGATGAAAATATTTATGTATAGTAGCACTTTACGTGAAGGGGGACAGCTAATATAGTATGATATGATTACTTATGTATTAATTAACTACAAAAAAGTCTTAGTTACATACTGTTTGCTCATCATTAGTTATCTGAAGTAGCAACTATATTTGTTCATGATTTGTTCATAATTTGTACTTCAGTAGTGACTGAGTTATTACTACATATTAGTGCCCTGTCAAGTAAAGTATTACCATAATAATCAATCATGCACTGTGAAGGTTCAGATGGATATCAGCCCCCCCTCCATCGTTTGTAATATGAGCAGTAAATTGCAGCTAATTATAACTTAAAAATACACAAATACTATATACAATATACTGTTCTAAAGGGAAAAACTACTAAGCAGGTGGGTAGAACTGTTGCTTTACACCTCTTGAGTTGGGGGGGTTTAATTTTGCCTTTATTCTCTGTGTGGATTTCGTCTGGTTCGCTGTGGTGGTCCAGTAACATTCAGACTACTGTGGTCACCATGCACACTGATCAAGTCTGTGTTCAAGTTTGACTTCTACCCTCTTGTATCAGGTGACTGGAAATTTCAGATTTCCTGTTCAGTTATGGAATGGATCCACCCACACTATAAATGGTGATTAAAAAGGTCAAAGTCTGCCCCTGCAAGATTTTCCTTCAAAGTTTTTTTTTTTTTTTTTTTTTAATTATTTATTTATTTATTTTAAATCTCAATGAAGAACTTGCTGGAAATGCCTTGTGTCTTTCCCACAGTGGCTGCATTCATTCACTGCACCAAACTCAGCTTTTTATACAATTGCTAGTTCGGCCTAGATCTCCTTGGCTTCTAACAAAGAGTCATTGAAATGTCCCCGTTTAGTTCTACACAAAAGAAATTCTTTGGCTAAAGCACTAGGAGACTGCATAGTGGACAAGATGCAAGACAAAACAAAAATACGTCTCCCGAGGCACAATCGAAAAAATTAAAAATAGAAAAATATTCCAGATTTTACTGAAATGCAAAAAAAAACAAAAAAAAAACAATAATAATTCGAATAAATCTGCATTCAATATATTCGAATTTTCTTAAAACGTCATTTGTAATGCTGTGTCCATAGCCGATAGTGCCATAATTATTCCGGAATGTTTATTAACAATTTTATTTTACAAACGGTATCGTGTTACTTGCTGTCTAGTATGTAACACCGCTCTGCTCCGATAGGTGGCACTGTTGGTGTAAGATTGATAGAGATCGGCATATTTCTACGCTTGGCGAGGGAAAGGCGTCGAAGAAAGTATTTCTCCTTGAGTAATTAGCACTGTGACACCTGATACGAACATAGCCCAGACAAGACCTCTACTAGTAAGAAACAGGGGTCACCTGCAGGGGTCATGTGACCGAGGGAAAGGTCCAAGATTCCATTAACACCCAATGAAACTGGCAAAACATAACAGAGGCCAGTTCCCAGTAAGTTCATGTTTTACTCTGATCTTTATTGCTGGCGTATTTCTTTGCAAGCAAGGAGGTGTAAAATGGAGGGGAGGTCGAGAAACAGATCGTTCCGGAAGGTGCCACTGGCAGCACTGCATGGCCTTCTCCTAAGGGGTTGAAATTACATTTACGCTGCCATTCAGCATCCACATACAACACAAACAGTGCATTTTCTTCATATATTACCAGTTCACATTGTTCACATAAAACATAGCGATCGCCTTAGACTTTAGCATGGACTCCACCACAATTTCTTGAAGATTATCGTCCCACCTGTAGCTGCTGCAGATTCTTTTACCTACTTATCTACTGAACCTAATACTGAAGGTTTTTTATGCTAAATGCAAGGGTGGGTTACCTCATCGAGCAGCCCCAGTGTTACATCAGCATGGACAAGTGAAAAGAAATGTTTGTTCCAGATGCCTTATATCGTTTGTGTGTTGGACGTGATCGATTGTCCGAGGTGTGAATGATGCGCGGATGCTTCTTCTAGTTTTGTTTTACTGTATCATTACTTCATCCCAAACTGCACGATGGCCCTGCAGAAATGGTATTTCATGGTGGCCATGTGGGGTATAGTACACGAAAGGCACATTTAGCATTGATCTGCCCCAGGCTAAATATTATGAGCTTTGCAGCAAACCCAGTAAGATAATAAAGAATGTAATTATTGTAAATAAGAGGTGCATTACGGCATGTTCATTGTCTTCTGAAGATGCTGCTACCCCCCCCCCCCCACCCGCACCCCAACCCCCGATCTCCGGAAGACCTTGTTGACTCACTTGTTCACCTGCCTCCTGTGCTCAGGATGCCCCGCCCATGTCAGGATGTCACAGGTGTGAGTTACATCAGGCCACCCACAAACCCAGGCTTGCTCGATTCGTCCACTACACTCTCGTCCCATACTGCGATCGCAGCCTTTCCCAACTCTTAGGCAGTCAAAACAACATAAAACAGCAATTAAGAGGCAGTATTTGTTACTGTAACTCTGCATCCTACATGGTGCACGGACACATGGGCAGCACTGTAGCACTGACCCCGGTATGACACTGGCAGCCCTATCCTCTTTCACCATGCTCCCCCCAGCTTTTTAAGCAAGCTTGTTTAATTGTTTTCTTTACCCACCTGCTCACCAGCTCCGTTAACAGTACCGGGGATGATTTAATGTGGTTTTCACAGGTGTCGGGACGGCTTGTAATACACTGGGCCAGAACGAGCACACTCAGCTACACGCTAGGGCTGGCTCAGCCTCCAGCCTCGCTGGCCGCGAAGGGCGTTCCGGGCAGCGCCGCTGTGGGGAGTGTTTCCTTCACTGTGTAGGCTCTTCCCTTGGGCACAAGGCCACTTTTCGGTAGGTTTCCACTGTGGCAGGGTGCCCAGCATCCAGCTTAGGGAACACGAGTGGGGGCTAGCGGTGAACTGTCATGACAACAGACGGCCTCCGCGTAGTCGGTGCCCCGGAGGCGAGGACGGACACTGCAGTTGTCGTGCCAACGCTGACCTCGTCGAGGAAAGCTCCCCATTCCCCGTCCACGTCATGACTCACTTGCAGCACATAAAGGACACTCAGAGCAGACCCGGGCTGCACTTTGAGGTGACTCGCTCTGTTTTGTCTTAATTCACTCCAACAAAGAAAAGAAAACAAGAAGCTCTGCGAGATTCCACTTTAAGGCCAGATGATGGTTGTGTTTTCCTTGCAGTGACAGTTAAGAGTCTTCACCCCCTCGGAAAGTGGAGCAATCATCCAACATTCCTCTGGATATAGATTTCAAAGTCTGCCGGGTCATGCACAATAGAGAACGTCCCACTGATATGCCACCCGCTCGGCATGTTTTACCACGGAGGTCAAACGGGACACTACGGGGTGACCAGGCTGTGTGAACATGAGGGTGGGAGTGTGGTTAGTTGCATCCTGGTTGGAACTGGAAACCTCTGGGAGGTGGAGAATGGCCTGGATGGGCAGCTCCATCTCCTCTATATGCATCCACCCCAAAACACACAGCACATTCTCCATTATGCTGCAGCTACTGTAGGACAATGTGTGATGGAATTGATCATGCGTGTTCTACAGATTACTAATTAGTACTTGCAGTTACTTTTGAGCTGGAGTCTTTCACAAGCGCGATCCAGCTTTTGGTCTTTGATGAGTGTAAGATAAGTTTCACTTCTAACAAAGCAATACAAGCATTTACCACCTGACACAATGAACACTGCTAAGGATAAGTATTACTGCACACATCGCACCTGATGATTATTCAGTGAGTACAGCAAACTTTTCCAGTAGTTCCCTAACCCCTAATAAATGCTGTTTTTATTATATACACTATTTCGAATCTATGGGAATAAAGCAATTATCTTCATGTAATGTACTATATTTTATCTCATTATATGGAAAATCTATAAATGCTTGATTGTGCTCAACTCAGACTAACTTTTATCTGATACGTAATATATCATAATACGATGAACACTACTTCTTACATGGACCAGGTACAGTACATTTCTTCCGCATTTAATTTTTCAAATTCAAAAATACTTGCATACTTTAAGGCAAAGGAAATGGCATCAAAAAATGTTCTAACCAGCTGAAATGATCATCTCTCACTTGTAGCTTACTATAGCGAGTAAGACGTCCAATTTAGCAGCATTTTTGAATGATTGTGTAACATTAAAATGAATAAAAGAGCACTTATTGGCCCCAGGATTTCAAGAGTCATCTCCAGCCACAAGGTTCTTATACGGGTATATCCCCGCATGCCCTACGGTGTCTGAGTCGAAGGCTAGCATAGCCTAGCGACATCCTCGAGCGCGCTCTTCAATAGCAGCCAAATCCCAGGGCTTTAACATCAATAGGACAAGAAATTTGTTTTCCGAGGCACCGGGATTACCAGCGTCAGGCGTGTTTTGGCTTGTTCTGACACTGACAGTGCTGTAGACCACAACCATGATGCAGCCCCCCCCCAAAAAAAAAAAAGATAATGCAGGTCGACATTTGTGTCTTCCAACATAGAGAAGCCCGCATCCAAACTTTGTAACTTTATTCGAAAAACAAGACACCTAGGGGTACATTTCAGAGGATGACAGTGGTAACCTAATATTCTCCATAGCATATCTGCGTTATTCGGATGCTTATGACCGTGATGTGTGACTAAATTCTAACCACAGCAGTATTCTTTAGTGGCAAAAACAGTCCGGATGCTTCATCTAACCTCCTAATGGCTAACTGGCCCTAAATAATTAAGGAGGGAAATCCATCAGTCACCATGGGGCTTGACATGTAGGTATCGATGCTCTGTCAGTGGGGAAGAAGGAGATCTGCTGCCCAATATATTTGGGTTAGTGGAATGGAAGCTTCCAGCTCTTGACAAGCAATGGGTCACAAAGGGAGAGGTTCAGTGCACTGGACCCCTTTGGAAACCACTGCCTGGTTTGTATGGTCTACAAGTTTCGGGAGGTGATGTCCAATCATCTAATCCAGAGCTCTGTAGAACATGCAATCACACAAACACAAGATTCTCCACCTTCCAAAGGGCTGCACGTAGCATAAAGAGGCACACTGGGGTCCAAGGCCGACGTGAGGAAGCTCCTGCTGGTGGTTCGTGATCTCCCTCATCTCCTGACCTTGGTCACATGACCCCGGAAGTCCAGAGCGAAGAGTGCGGTGGCCAGGGCGGTGTACAGGTGAGATGTGTTGAACCGTAGGCAGTACACAGGGCTGCTGGTGGATGGCGACAGCTGGAAAGACTGCAATAACCAGACCCAAGGGTGGAGAAAAGCCAGAAAACAGGTGGAGTCAAGGATGGGGCCAACCGTGGTCTCCAGCAAACGCACATATGCCTGCTTCACGCTCAAAGGCGTGGACGTCATCGTCGGCAGTGAGTGCCTCACCTGCAAGCACCGGGTGTGGCGCTTGTCCCACAGACGCACAACGCCGTAGTAGGAGGAGCCACTCGCGATCATGTGGTTTCCGTCACTTTGGATGCAGTACAGAGCGCAATCATGAGGCTCCTCCCACTGCATGACACAACTCCTGTTAAGGAAATAGCGCGGAACAATGAGGCTCCTCCTACTGTATGACAATTCCTATTAAGGAAATAACGCAGAATGATGAGGCTCCTCCCATTACATGACAGGATTCCCAGTAAGGAAAACGTGCGGAAAGATCGATCATTAGTCATAGATAATTTAATAAATTATGAGTACAGATTTGCACGGACTAGCATAAGTATGCCGTGATAGATTAATACCCAAAACAGAACCTGCTACAGAAATTAAAATCTCTTTACTCTTTTAAACCTGAAATACCTTAACATTTAGTTCACAGCATGTAAACACTCGGACTGAACTAGTTTTATCTATCATGTTTTGCATTTTTTGAATGAACGACTGTAAAGGTTTCGTTGAAGCTGGTGATGACTTTAATCTTTGATGGTGACCTTGGTCAACCTAATGCCTGCTCTTTAGCTATCTGACGACAGCATTCTGATCTGTGCTCCACAGAAAGAGAGATAGGAGGGTGAGAGACAGCCTCTTGGGTCTCAGGACAGTGCAGCCCCTACCCTGTTGGTGGACACGGACCTTCTCTGTCAAAGGTTCAAATCTGAAGAGATCTTTAATCTTGGCCTGTCAATATACATGTTTGCATGCAGGATGAAATATCGTCTCCCTAAGCCCTGTGTGCTGGATTTACACTTTTAATAAATGATAGACTATGGCATACTAACAGAAACACATTAACTAGACAATAAACCCATAAGGCAAAAACATTATGACCACATGAAGCAAATAATGTTGAAATCTCGTATAAAAAAAATAAATAGAATAAATTTTTTAAAAAACGGTAAGTTCGACATTCATAGCAGACATTATCATTGTGGCTAGATGACTCTCAGAGTATCTCTGAAATGGCAGGTCCAGTGAAGCACTCGCAGTCAGCCGTGTTGGATACCTACTGGCAGTGGCCCGAGGAGGGAAAAATCCATGAATTACCGGCTAGGTGTTGGGCAGCCAAGACTTGCGAGATGTGAACAAAGGCTAACCATCTAATACATCTCAGACCTTCACGTAAACCCGTTTTAACAAGATGATCAGCATTATTTGCTTCACATGGGGGTAGTGATAATGTTTTGGGTCATTGGTATAAACGCTGCATAATACATTTATACAGTGACTGGAAGATACGATACTGGATGTGGTGGGGGGGGGGGGGGGGGGGGGGGAGCATGAGATGATGGCGATCAGGGGAGCAAATGGGAGGGGGGCTATAGGCACATTGGGAATCATTTTGCTAGCAGCTCTCTTGGAGGGGGGGCCACACTCGCTCGCCTCTTTCCCAAACAGCCGTTTCAAAACAGCTTCCTCCAGGGGGCTCTCCTCCACAGAGGCCCGTCAGACATGCGCCCCCTCGCACTTCTAGGCGTCGCCCCGATGCGGGGCCATTGTCCGAGGTCGCGACCTCGCAGTGGCAGCTCAATGAAAGCACCAAGCCGCCCTGTAGACTGCGTGTCGGACTCGGTAACACCTGTACGGGGCCCACGCTCCGCAGCGAGATCTCACGCGAACAGCAGCTACTCACCTGAAACCCGACTCGCAGTCTCATGCGGGCCTCCACTTCCTACTGGCAATTCGCTGCTTTGTGCTCTGCTGTTTATACTCATCAATACTTTTAATGATTACGGGACTCATATTTCACTCAAATGTTTTCTCCCGCTACACCTGTAAGCCATACTGCATTTCTGATGGCACGCCATATATTTCATATTAGCATCAACAGGAATAACAGCAATAGGCAGAACGAATCAAATACATTTTATTTAAAACATGAGGTGACTGATGAAAGGAGACTGCATGAGCCAAATTCAGCTGGAATTGTTTCCGATTTTTCAAATAATAAATAATAATAATAATAATAATCTCCCAAGTTTTCTGAAAATTCTTTCAGAAGTCCAGTCATTCTTAATCCGTGCTTCTAACCCACTGCATCAGGCTATTGGGCAGACACAGGTACTGAAAACAGATTTCCTGACAGACAAGTATTACATGCTTTAGGACCCTGGGAGCAGGCTTTGCCAAATGAGGTGTGACCCTACACTGCCAGACTATGCAATGCATTATTGATACCTAAAGAGGGAGGCCATTTGCCCCCCCCCCCCCCCGCACCGATTTCCCTGAGGACCTCATCCAATCAGCTCTCATTTGTGCCACTTGACCAACCCAGCGACTGTACCACCTACAAGTGTAATGTGTGCATAACTGAAATTTTGGGCCCGGACCGACTGCTGAGATGTGTCGGTTATGGACCTCTGTGTTGGGCATTACCCCCAAACCCACCTGGTGCTGGTCCTCAGGTCCCAGTAGCGAATGTAGGTGTCATGGCCACAACTGAGGAGCAGGGCGGGCGACTCGTACGCCACGTCCAGCACACCCGCTCCATGCCGAAACTGCCCTCCCAGACACGTTACCAGCTGACCCCTGTGAGGGGATGGGACAAAGAGGTCAAAGTTAATCCTGATCCAACCCCAAGGGGGTACCAGATTCCCTTTGAGAAGGAATGGGCAGTTTCTGATGTGTCTTCCTGTCCCAGTATTTATGGGACGTGGGCAGGAAAAAATGGGCAGTGTGTGAAGGTCGTCACCCACCCCCCTCCCACGCCACACCCCGTGCCCACTGTGAAGTCTGGCGCCCCCTACTTGCCGGGAACGGCAAAGCATGCCCCTTCCTGATGCTCCTGTCTCTTGAGTCCTGTGTCTGCGCTAACAGAATGGTGATCCCGTCGGTGAGACCTCGCGCTAAGCCAAACGCCTTCATTTGCTGACCTAATCCGTCATTACCACCCCCACCCTGCAATCCTCCGTAGTTCTCTGACCATGACTAGGGGCCACACAATGGAGAAATCCACTGCCAGGAGATGTTTGGGGGGGGGGGACCTGAATATGCCCGGGACGGCAGATTAGGGGCGGCGGCGTGTCCCAGATGAGGGCGTCCACAGCACGCTCTCGTGATCACAGCCACCCCGCCCCGCACTCCAAAGCAGCAGCTTATCTAGAATAACTATTTCTTTGTCACCAATTCATTCCCTCCGTGACCGCAACTCGCAGGGACCCTGATACCTGGTCCCTGGCAACCATTGAGGAGGGCCCGTTGCCCCCGGTAACCGCCCGCCCCCCCCCCTCACGATGCCAGCCACTCCGGTGTGCCCCCATACGGAGGCAGGACGAGTAATCCCTTGCTCTACTGTTACCAGCTGGGGGTGGAGTGGTAGACCTGTAGGGCCAGGGCTTTCTCATGGCTCATCGATGGGAAGCAGTCCATCGTCGCCCCCTACAGAGATACTGCACTCTGCTGTGGGAAGAAAGGGACCTGGAGATGCGAAGGCTGGTAGGGTATTGAGAATAAAAGCTCTCAAGCTACTTCAACAGAAGCAAGGAGCAGCTGGATTTCCAGGCTTGTGGGGAGACACAGAGCGAGACATTGGTTTGGAGTCCAACAATGCTGAGAGTAAACGCTTCGAAATCTGGAGAAACCCAACCATCATCATCAATTGGGGGACCCACTGCTCCATCCATCCATCCATCCATCCATCCAGTTCCCTCCATACAGCTGCCTGGCAAATGTCATTTTTTTATGCATTCCATTCAAAATGATAAGTATTCTTACATTTTGACGAGAGACACTTAAATAATACAAACTGTTCCACATTAAGGAAGCACAAAGCTGTTGACCTATATGTATCATCATGACTAATGATCCATCTTTCCGCATTTCAAAACATCCGTACAGGGCACTGGACGGGCTACAATGCTGTTCAGCCACCAGAGAAAAATCTATAAGCAATATAACAGTTTCTCTTTTCTTGCCCACATCGTTGCACTGTCACAAAATAACTTATAACTGCATCCTTATCAGTTTACAGACAGAGGAGGATCCATGGGGTGGGCGGGGGGGGGTCATGGTTATGTCTGACCATCAGAGCCCACTAGCTGCGGTTGCAGACGACTCCCACATTATTACACGTTTGGGCCACACACACGTTTTCTGAAAAGCCTCTATTACTGAATTGATGCATTTTTAAAAAGGAGACACTATGGGTATTCTCCTCGTCTGAAGGAACTATGGTAGGAAAGGTCATTTTTTGTCTGAGCTCTTGTAAGGTTAAGTCCAGAGTATAAACTGGTATGTGCCGGCTATGGGAAACAGTCTTTTTTGTAAAAGGCCTTGGGACAGGTACATAAAGAGTCCCGCTGAGTTTTTCAGGGCCTAAAACAAACATAAATGGCGCGCTGCCCTCAGCTCGTCCCCCAATTTAGCGGTGGGTCGGCGCAACACAGCCTCTCGGCCCGGGGGCCCCACGGGGGCCCCTGCATGCCGCACGCGTTCTCTCAAAAACAATGAGATTGCAATTTGTATAACACAGCAACCCCCAAATTCAGACATTTAACCCTCTTTTTCAGTGAAGAATCTCAGGAATTTGGTAGCGATTGTAAGATTCTTTGATGGGGTTCTTTTTTTCCTCTTCTTCTCCTTTTTTTTCCCCACTTCTATCCATGAGCAGAGGCCTCGTAAAGAGTCGGGGGTCTTTGTGCCAGACCCCTTGTGTGGGATCTTTGTGTGCCCAGGATCATGGGCCATCCACAATGAGCAGCACAGACAAAACAGGGTCAGAGCAGAAAAGAGAACGGGGGCCGTTTTAAATTAAGAACCCGACACAACAATGGGGGGGGGGGCGGGGGGAGAGGAAAGAAAAAAAAAAATCGCTCCCAACTTTCTGCACCACAGAAGTCACTGTTTTTTGTTTTTGTGTGGGAGGGTTATAAGGATAAAAAATATCAAGACGAATCCACTCAATGTCTGTTAAAAGATGGTACAGGCGCTCCCCGGGTTACGATGGCCGGCGTTACGATTTGCTGACATTACGGTGGGTAAATGTGTTCAGTACATTACCCAATACTCCTGTCTGAGTCATTTCGCGCAGTACATTTGATAAAAGTGGGATTTCCTTTATTTCAACCAGTCTGAAGGGTCAGAGGTCAGACACAGGCTGCATGCATGCCCTGTGACATGTGCACAGCTGAACCTTTTGGGCCCGTCAGACATTAAAGGTGTATGGAGTGTTGCCATCTCTCCCCGAAGCGGAGAATATGCCTCCATGTCCCTGACGCCTTTGTGAAAGGCGCTGCTCAGGGAACTTCTCCTAATGCATCTTCTGTTATGTTTCACAGGCTCTTCCCTCTGTTGTGGTTTTTCAGGCTGATTTCTATCAATGCCCGTGTCACTCCTTCCCCCCCGTTACATACAGTTGCATGTTATGGCCTGCTGGTCGGGATGAAAGGCAGCCCCCCCCCCCCCCCCCCACCCACCCATGCACACGGCCACACTGCACCACCCAGCTGCTGTGGCATGGGGGCGGCAGGGTCCGGGTTCGACGTCGCTCTCGGAGTGCTCCCGTTGGTCAAAACGGGGAGGAGATAAGGATGTTTTCCTCCCTATGTCTGTTTTGAATTGAAAAGAACAGCAACCCAAGGAGATCAGCAATGGTGCTGGGCTGAAGCGTCTCAGAACAGAACCAAATAAATACAGACCGGAACTACAGACAGCGATGTACGCGTCCGTGTGGCACAGGATGTAAAACCTGGAGGTCTGCCTCGCCCCCACCCAGGGGTGCGCTGCTACCACAAGGATATCCCGCGATCAGTCCCTCTGTTCCCTCCGATTATCGCTCTATGCACGCCTAATGCCATGCTGTCCTCATCCCCGGCCTGGATGCCAGTCTCTCCAGTCACCTAATGGTTTATTTTTCACTGTCCTTGTTGGGATGAGGAGGGGGGTAGACTTCAAGAGAACATTTTCAAAACGTACTCATTTCCTGTTCTTCTTCAGATGAGACTGCCGACGGCCTACAGTCAGGTCTTATCATCATACGTTACGGCATCGGGAACCAGAACCAACGGCAAGCAGAGATTTGCTCAAAAAACTAATCTCGTGGGCTGAGAGAGTTTCGGAAATTCGGAAGGTTCCTATAGCCGAGTTTCTGTATCAGACAGGAGTGTGGGACAGTGTTGCCCTTCCGGTGTCGGTAAGGTGAGCAGACCTCAGCACAGGGGCAGGGTGACTGGGGTAGTGCGGCATAACAGAGCTTACCGCTAATAGCTCCCAGTGACTGTGGATGAAGCGTAACCCAAACAGGGATTATTTTTAGCGGATTCACCCTGCCTACCACCGACGTCGCTGGTGCAAAAGCCATCGCCTCTGCCAGTCGTGGTAAACCCGTGCGGGCGGAGGAGGGCACGGAAGCACAGTCGCGGGCCACAGGTGCGGGGAAAAACAGCTCGCCCCCATGCAGCCCGGACGCCCCCACGAAGAAGCACCCAGTAGATTCAGAGCCGGATAGCCGCCGCGTGTGGGTGCGCCTCACCCCTGCGACGGAGCACGGCGGGGAGGGGTCCGTGTCACCACCCGCCCTGGGAGCCACAGCAACGCCATTACCTGGCAACCGCATTACCACCCCCACGACTCACCTAATAAGGCAGCCCAACATCTGGTAGCTTCTACCGACTTATCACCATAAACCGTAGGTTTTCAAATTGGACAAACGTAATGATAATTCATTTCAACTGCAGACAGGAATATGGATACGATTTGAGCAGATACAGCAGACAGAAATTGTTATATTAATCGATTATCCATTTTAACCTGGTCAACATGATCATGCTTTTCTGTTTCAGGTACCTCATCCTGCGCTGGCTTCCACATCTCACCTTAATTGGACCCCCCCCCCCCCCCCAGCTCCAAGAGACCCACCCACCCAGAAAGGCAGAGAGCTGGAAGCCCATTTAACTGTAAGTACCTGTGTAGCAGTGGGTGGGGCCCTGCGGCTCCTGTCCATCAGCCTGTCACTCACAATCTGCGCTTGAGAGATCAAACTGAATCCCCCCGTTCCTCTGCTCTAATCCCGCTCAAAATATGACTCCCACAGAAAGGCGCTCAAAGGCCCCTCCCTCGGCCAGCTCACGTTTCCCTGCCGTTTTGTCCCGGAAACCCCTTCATTTCTGCCATACAATGTGCTAAAGGTTTAATTCAGCGGGCAGGCCTTGGGAATTCCGTGGGGCTGTGAGGCTGTATCAGGTTTTAAGCCCCGCTTTCATACCAGGAATGCTCCAGCCCGCTTTGAACTGCGCAAACAAAGTCCGCCCTTAAGACCTGAAAAGGTACGGGATTGACAACTCTCGTCCGAAAAGTTTCCTACTTTCCACCGGTCTAATCAATTCCGCCGACAAAAAGGAAGCGAGCCCGCGCCTTTGTAACGGCGGCCGTCGTTGGTGGCTAATGGGCCATTCAGAAGGTCCGACACATACAGGCGAATGTAGCCCAGATCCCTTACAGTTCCACATTCCAGATGCAATCATTCCATTGTATTGTGCTGCTTAGATTCCGTCTGTGGGAAATGAATTTATAGACAACAGATATTCTCCAGTTGCCCTCGGCATCTGGACAGTAGATCTTTCTTAAGTCAATGCAACTGAGGTAAAACTTTTTCATAAGGATACTGAGCTCTTTGTCCTTGAAGCACCTGTTTTTCTGCACCACCAGACTCACCAGAATTAAGTTTTTAAGAGCCGCTTGAAAGTCATCGCCCACCGAAAGTCGTTTCCATCGGCACTATAAACAACTTCATAAACAGGATTGGCTTGAGCCGCGTCCGAATCAGCCCTGACCGGGTGACCTTGCGGGGTCTCCCGGGGCTTCGTGACCACCCACGTGACAGGGGTTGGTCGCTTCTCCTGCGTCACGCATGTGCGGTTACCTCTCTGTGTCCCAGATGCGCAGAGGAGTGGGGTTCTCGCAGCAGGCCGTCCCTGTCACGAAGGAGCTGCAGGAGGAGAACAGAAGAACTCCATAAGCTCAGTGCTCAGATCTAAAGTAATAAGATTGGGTGTTTCATTCCCAATCGCTGCCTGTGATGAAACCGAGGGGGCTGGCTTTTGGTCCTGATTAACGCACTCAATGAGACCACAGACCAATCGTTCTGACATTTTAAGTTAATGTGACATAATAGGTGGCTGCAGAGCCATCAGGCCACCCAGGGGAAGCAGGTGTTCAGGATGTCTATCCCATACAGCAAGGCCTCACACAGACCCAAACCTAAATGGGCTTAGTCTCTCACAGGCCTGAACACAGTGTCACATCAATGGGGGCGTGGCCTCTAGCAAAGTGGGATGCAAACTCACTGGAAGCGTCCTCCTTTATTAATAGCGCCCAGGGTCAATGACTAATGCTACGGTACAGATAGGAGCCTAAAAGGGGGCGGGGACACTGAGAAAACAGCCAATCAGAAAGTACTAGCGATGGAGGAGAAACACACTCGGACACGGGGAGGCGGGAGGGCACACGCGGTTTGGCAAAGCAGCCATGACAGCTGTCTGCTCGGTGAGTGGCGGCCCATCAAATGGATTCAGCCCTGGGGGCCGTACTGCCATTTTAATTGCCGTGGGCCAGTGAAGGCGATGTGCCGTCATCAAATGCAGCTGGTCCCTGACCTCCACTCCGGGGACACGAGCTGGAAGAGAGGCAGAGATGCTGGGCTATCTCACCTTAGCCCGTACTAATGTACTGCATTTACTCATCTGCCTAATTACATCCATCCATTTTCTAAACCTGCTTGTCCTATGCAGGGTTGCGGAAACTATGGGCGCAAGGCAGGGATTAACAGACAATTTGACAACCATAATTCAGCTTAACATGTGTTTGGGAAACCCATAGAACCTGGAGGAAACTCTATGACGACACTGGGAGAACATGCAAATTCTACACATGTAGATCCACGGCAGAAACTTGAGCCCTGGTCCCAGAGGTGTGAGACAATAGTGCAAAACAATACAATTAAACGCACAGACATGCTCCGTTTGACAGGAGAAGCACCTGCACAGATACCAGGTGACATTATCCACTCCTGGATTATCAGAACCACAAGTTCGTTCTTGGTATTGAGAAATGCCCATGATCCCCTTTTTTGAAGACACACTCTGCTGATGTCATCACCGGGGGCCAATGAGAAGCTTTCTGCAGCTCTAATCCCACATAACAGTTGATCTATAGAGAACCCTCACCAGAGAACATGGGGATGTATCAAATTCAACGTCTTTGACTATTGAGGAAGTAAGAAACATCTAATCAGAAAGTGTTCTCTGTAAGTGACACATTTAAAGGAAAGTTCCAGAAGTAGCAGACACACACGTCAACTTGACTCAGTTTTTAAGTCTATTAATCCAAATGAATTAAAATTTAGACCGATTATAAAATTCTAATTAAACAATACCAACACCCATGAAGGCTTTAATTAATCTTCTTGATCTAGGCATTAATTGCCGGAACTTGGATATCACTCCTGAAAAGGGATAATGAGTTATTGGGCTCGGATCTGTAGGAGGAGACCTAAAGACACCTGCATAATGGGTAGCTGATCGAGCAGGAGCTGTGTCGTAGAAAAGGCTTCCCAGTGAGGTTAATCCCATCCCGAGGCACCTTCTTCAGCAAGCGGCAGGTACAGAACACAACAGTACACAACAGAACACAGGTATAGAATAATGGAGAAGCTGTCCTACGGCATTTGGCATGTGCTACGTCCTATTTCAGCTCTCTATGGACCAAGTTCTACACCATAACCTGCAAAAATACCCAAAGCTTCAAAGGCAACATCCGAGAAGGTGTTCCAAGGAAATCAAGGTCCACCTCAGCTCCAAGACCCACATATGCTCAGGTTCTCTGCTGCAACCTAGAACGTTCACAAAGCTCCAACAAGTAAGGCTGTCTTTCATCATGGTCTTGAAAGTCTACTGAACCCCAACAGCAGATCTGTACTCCCTTGAAGGATGCAGATGGTGCAGAGATCGTGACTAAACTGGATGGAGGTTGGTCTGCCCAAAGACACAAGAAGCAGAGGTGGGATCACCACAACCTGGTCAGTGGCTCACATTTGAAGCGAGGGCGAGATGTGAAGAAGTGTCATGTGAACCACATTGTGTTAGCTTCTTAGTAAAACTGATGGACATATGGTCAACAAACCAGAACCTGACAAGGACTCCAAAACACAGGTTACAGAACAAAAGGTTTACTTTTAGCGCAGTATTTTTGGAATTCTACCAAGCACAGCCTCTCGATTCTGGGGTCCCCCTGCAATAAAATTTGCCAGCCTTCTTCTTGCAGACATAAAGATCTCTCTAGGCTACTAAAACACACTTCTACTGAAGAGACATTTAAAAAGAACATCTAAATGGCATGTTAAGTGGTTCTTGAGTGGATCGATAAGTGTCCTGAATGTCATGAAATTAAGCTAGTTCCGTCTGGGCTGAGGGCGCAGTAGCCTGCACTAGCATGCACTCCTAGTGTGCAAAATTAGGGTCAAAAATCAGGGGAAAATAAAAGAAAGCCACAAAAAAAGGAGGGGAGAGAAAGGGCATACATTCCTGGTGACCATTTGGATTGTGGCGTTCAGTGGGCAGCCCCTATGTGGGGCATGTGCCTCTAATGGCTAGGGGGCTAGGGGGCTGGGGGGGGGCGGTGGGGTGGGCTGTCGGGAATGGGCAGGTCTGCTGCAATTACTGGGGACGCCTCCCGCCAGCAGAGGCCTGGCCCCTCGCTGGGCTTTCAGCGACAAGCGCCCTGTATTTAACGTGTGGGAACACTCGCCCCCATCCCTTATCGCTTTATTGTCGCAGAGTCTTTCTTTCCTCTTTTTCTAACTAATTGAATTCTTGACTCCTAAGACACAGCCCTGCTCGGCCAGGCCTGGGGCAGACCAAAGGCTAAAGAAAGATGCAAGGTTTGGTTTTGCTTTGCTTGAGTGGGGCGGAGCAATGGCTGGTGGGGGCAGCGGTGGGTTCCCTGTACTCTTATACAGAGGTCAGAGGTGACGGCTCCTCCGCTGTGAGAAAGAACTGATTTGGGTAGTTTATCCGACTGTCATTTTCTCTCTCTTTTTGCAAATTTAAAGAGGCACTGCCCTACGACAACTTTGTAGTTTTGCTTGATGAGTTCTAGACAAAACAAAACCAGAAAGAAAAGCCCCCTTTCTCACCTCTCCTGGGGGGGCTACTCCTCCACGCCATCGGTTCGCTGTCCCATTCCTTCTCAGCGCCTGGTGTTAGGCATGCTCTTCACTGGGGGGCGCACTCCGAGGTCTCGGCATGCACGCTAGTCATCCCTTCTACTCCCTGATGACCTACTGCTGTCCACAGCCTAACAAGCGTGGTCGTGAGACTGGGATTAAGGCAACCGAGCCGAACCACGACGAGAGAGTAGTTACAGCATGGTGCCGGCTGGTTCCCACCGGAAAGGGGTTTTCCGGGTTAGAAGATCAATAATTCTGCTCTGTAATATTTTTTAAAAATGGTGTTCAGAAATTTTCAAGTACTGAGTTGGGAATGCATCAATATTTTGCAATGTGCAATACTACTAATAATGAATAATACGTACAATGTGCCTTTTCCCTTCAGATAATCGAATCATATTAACACAGATCACTGGTATCTCGGGTACAGGCTCAGTTCTTGGCGGCAGTGGAAAAGTGTAGATACAGCACCCATTGGCACATGGTACATTTACTTATTTAGCAGATACTTTTGTACAACACAACGTAAAGGTATGGATCAGAGAGCAGGGTCAGCCAGTCCCTAGAGCGATTGGGGTTAAGGGCCTTGCTCAAAAGCCCAATTAGGACACCACTCTGCCCGCCATGGGATTTGAACTAGCAAGCTTCCGATCATGAGCACAGAGTCATAACATGCAGAACCACAAAACGCCCCATTGGTTAGCACTGCCTGTTGTCCTACTACAGGTGAAAAGGGGCATGTAGCTTGGAATCACATCTTGTATGTTCGCTCAGCCAACTCATCAAGCAGATAAGCTGCTTCCACTCCTCATGTTCCTCTCAAATTTCCCCCATCCATAGTCACCACATCTGCCATACTCCCCACAGCTGTATCTTGATATAGACACCGATGCATATGACATTCTCCTTAAAGATTCTACTATAATAAACAGCACAGCAAAGAACCAAAATCAAATCTCTATGCAAATGGCTGTCCGAAGGCCAATAAAAAAAAATAAAGGAGGGGAAACTCGGGCGACAGAGATTTAAGCGCTCTCAGTTCTTCTGCTGAGGGGCTACAGGGGAGATGTAGGTGAAGCTCTACTGCCGGTGTGATTAGTGCGTGCTGGTCAAAGAGGGAGCTGGGCGCAGTGCAGTGTCATGTAAAACTCGCTAGTGCTCATGGCAGTAGGCCACGTATTTCCACACTGCTACAAATATTATCATTCCTCCGGGACCACTAACAGGAAATCTGGGATCCTAAAACTATTTTCAACTCATCCTCTCCATCAAAACAGCATTTTTCATATTTATATTGATACTCCCGTCCTGTTTCATGACAAACTGTAAACATGTAAAAAAAAAAAAAAGTTTTTCCACTGTAGAAACTCGAGTCAGTCAAACTCGGTCAGCAAATATAGCCATTCACCTGGTCCAACGACCAGCACCAAGCTCCCTGTTCTTGGACTGTAGGTCATTTCCCTACCTTATGTAATATGTTGCGATCAATGTCTGTCCCCCAACCTTAGACTGAATTGCAATATGGAGCCCGTGTCAGACTTTCCAAAGCCGTTAATTCCTGTCACTGACACGTGAGGCCGGACATTCGGTGACAGAACACAGTTACCTCCACACTCAACAGCAGGGGGAGGCCTAACTATACATATAATTAAGCTCCCCTTTCCGGGCCTCTCTCTGAGTTTAAAATGCTATGTGTGAAGCCAAGGAAGGGGGGGGGGTGACATTAAGGTATCCACAGAGGCTTCCGGAATGATGAACGGAGGCCAGGGCACTGGAAGGGACATTTTACATACTTTCCTGCTCTGTCAAGACAGTTGGACTTGCATGCTGGAAACACAAAGACAGCACTTTTGCGTGTTCAGATTACACTCCCCCCAGACCATGTAAAAGGGACTGTTCTAGCACTTTCTAAACATGTTTTTAAGATTTCGGCAACAATTAGCTCAAGAAGAATAACAAATGCTTGACTGATTTTTTTTCCCCCTGAAATTTAAATACGCATAATTCAGTCGCAAAGGGTTTCCATGTCTAGCGTATTACAGTGCAGATTTGATATGTCGATTAGGAAGGAAATGCGTCTTCTGTAAACTAACCCTGCAGGCCATATCGGAGGCAAAGGTCAGCACCTCTGACAGTTAAGCTGATTAAAAGCTGCCATGATGAAGCCATTTTTAAAGGAAAAGACTGAACAATCCAACACCAAATGATGGATCTGTATTTCATCTGAACCGACAGGGGAGCGGTGCTGACACTAAAGGATTATGGGTAACGGGCCCACACCCAGACATAGTTCTGGGGGTTATAAGCAAAAGCCTCCCCTCCTATGGAGTGATATGTCAGAGGTGAAGGGGGGGAGGACTCAGAATGCAGGTGGGGCCCACGCTCAGATGAGCCAGCGCAGCTCGGGAGCGAGATGAAACGCGCCCCCCGCCATTTCGCTGGATTTATACGCCGCGCGGAGATGGGAGATGTGACGCGATGGGGAGTTCCTGTCACGGCCTCGGAACTCGATAACGTTGTCGGATCTCGGGGCCCTCGGCGGCGCGGCCTGGGCTGGGCCCGGGCGGCCGAGCGTGGAGGCCTGCATGCGAATCCGAGAAGAGGCTGGCGGAGTGATGGGTGAAAGGCGAGCGTGCGGAGCAAGGGGCCGGCTTCGGCACCTGCACGGCGGGGTCCCAGGTCATTCATCTGCACACAATGTGCCCCCTAATGGATCCTGGGATGCGGCTCCCCAGAGGAGACCAGCAAGTTGGATCTCCTTACACCCGGCCCTTTCTTTCAGCCTGGATACCAGTGAAGCCCCCCTCCACACACCTGGGGGGGGGGGGCACCTCTCACTCCCCACAACCCAGCCGCTCCCAGCTGCGCCCCCCAACCCCATCCCACCACCCCTCCTCCCCCCCCCCCCCCCCAACACACCCCAGCCCTGCGCTTTAGATACCTCGAGCGTGAAGCGGGAACAATGCCATTTGCAACACAAGGGGCTCCCTTTCTTCTGGGTCTGGCTGCTCAAATTAAAACACCCCCCCCCCCCCCCGACACCCCCATCTGAGATGTAGGTCCACCTACCATTCGGCAAAATATTCGAACCCATACAGGCGCAACCTAAAAACTGACCGCCTTCTCCAGTGTAACTAAAAGTGTCTGTGATGCCTTGATAAAAGAAGAAAGATTTAAAAATCAAATGAAAACTCAAATGAGACGGACAAGAACCCCGTCTTTGTAAATGTACAGGTGACGATGTCCCCTACATCACATGAAACCTTACAAAAGCACCAGTTAAAATAATAATATATAAGGGTCACAATAATCATTAATATTTAACCAACTGAAAATGATTCCTATTCCAGTTAATTCACAAATGCACATTTCCCTGTTTGATCTGCAGCCTATGAGTGAATTCCGGCTATCAAGGTGCAAGAAACACAATATCGGGTGTCCGCTGCTCGACACCATTTCCTGGGGCACAGGAGAGGGATTCACCCAGCAGCGGGGTTTTCCGGTGACGCCCGGCAGTGCTTACGAACTGAACCAGAAGATACAGTTACCTTTAATCGAATCTCAGTCGCTCGCGTGAGCCGAGAGCAAGGCCCCCCTCTGGCATGGAAGTGTAACTGCTGGCCAAAACGGCCAAACTGCAGACCCAAAAAACCGTACACAGAGGAGCACAGGACCGTGAGCTGCCCCAAAACCGGCCAAGGTGGTGGTGGGGAGGGGGGTCTGACTGCAGCTTTTGCCCCCCCCCCAAGGGGGGAGTGATTTGTTTGAGCACGGAGGGTTTCCAGGTTAGCTGACACCTCTGTTTCTGGGAATTTTAATTAACCTCTTGCCTCATCCACAGCTGCGTGGTTTCGTGGGGCAGCAGGCTGTGCCCGGCCTGCTATTTCAGCCATCAAATTGGAGAATTAATGACATGGATAATCACTCTTGAATCCGAATGCAAAACGCCTGGCTGGAGAGGCCGCAAGGGGCTGCCGGTCCAGGACTGGCCAGCCAGCTGATGCTGATGTCCGGGTTGCGGCCGGAGCAGAAAGGCCCAAAGAATCCCCTGGGGGGGGGGATACCAGTTAGCCAGGTAACCAGATTTGTATCTGTAATCAACGCAGGTCATGCAGAGGAGTAGAACATATGTGGGCAGGGGCCACCATGTAGACGGAGCCTCGTGGGGGTGTGGCGCCGGTGAGCAAGGACACAGGTCAGCAGTCAAAGTGCCGGCAAGAACAAGCTGGCTTTTGCGTGATATCCGGCCACACTTCCGACCGGCGGACGTACACCTGCTGGAAAAGCACGGAACTGCAGTGCAGAACCAAACAAATAAAAGCAACGGGGCAAGCAGAGGTGAGGAGACGCAGCAGTAAGGTAACATTACAGCAGGTTTACTCCCCATTAGTCATATCTAATGTCCTCTCTCTCTCTCACACACACACATACATACATACACAGCCTCGTTTAGTCACTGGGCCTGAGCTGTTAGTGGCACCGCGGATGACACCCCCCTCTTCACGGCTTCGGAGCGGCAGTTCATACTCAGAGGTTAAGTGAGACAAACAGAGAGGGAAGAAAGATTTGCTTGACCCCACGGAATTCATGGTCAATTGAGGATTTACAAGAGTGTTTTCTTTTTTTTTTCCCTTTTTACAGCCCTATGAAAAGGTTAAAGCGGTGCGCGTCATGCTATAAATCACAGTTAATCTGCATGTTTTATGTCGCAAACCCGCAGGACGGGAATCTTCCTCAGCGGCCGCGAGTGGACCGACCTCTCGTCCATCTGCACTTCAGAGGTGCTGCAGGACTTCAAAGCCAATCGGGGGCAGTAAACTAGAGACTCCGTCTGAAAAGGTCCCACTTCACGCTACCCCCCCCCCCCCCCCCCCCCAAATCCTGATCACTGGTTCCCGTTTAAGTGGCCTGACGCAGTTCACGCTCGGCCTATGGCTTCACCTGGAGGGCGGTGGCCTTTTCGAAGCATTTGATCACGACCTACGTGATGGAACTGAGATCCACATACGTCAGCAGCAAGATGCTAAATCTCCTTATATCGATTTACGCTGAAGCTTCTGTCCAACGCAGAATTACCCATGAAATCAGGCAAGAGTCAGAAGCAGGAGCTTGTGCGTGCGTCTCCAGATTGGGACATCCACAGAGAAAGCGAGCGTCGTGATGCAATCGCATCGAGGGAGGCGGGAATTAGCTTGCCATGTCCACAGCTGGTTGCCATTAACCTCACTTTATTACCCACTTGACATTACGTCGCAGCAGGCTGTGAACTCTGTAGGGTGAGGGAGGGTGGACTGGAGTGCCTGTGCAAGAGAGGTCAGCCGCTGGGGGCTGAGGGGGGGGGGGGGCAGGGCTTACCATGTGCCCAGGTCTTGCCCTGACCCGTAACATACATATGCCAGGAGGCCAGTCACTGAAGTGAGTGCTTAACTGATTAACCTTATTCTTATAACCAGGGGTGGCCAATCTTATCCGCAAAGGGCCGGTATATATATGCAGGTCTTCGCTGCAACTCCCTAATTAGGTCACTAATTAGAGGACTGATTGGCTGAAGAGTCCTCACACCTGGGTTTGAACAGCTGACCTCAAGGCTATCCCACAAACCCGCATACACACCGGCCCTTTGCGGATAAGATCGGCCACCCCTGCTTATAACCGTTTATGGAAGGAGCAGGGCAGTGATACTGACTGAGACCCAAACACCCACCCTTACCTCTGGGATGGACTAATGGCCACGGACCACACTCTGTCCAACATGGGGATGGTGTACAAACATCCCCCAAGCTGCTCCGACGACAGTGTCCATACCTTAGAAAGAATACAGGTGATATGAGCTTCTCAACATAGTCACATAAACGCTGATTTAATGAAAACACGCATGGAGAACAAGTGACTAAGACGATAACAGTTTGTACAACATCAGAATTGTGTTTTTTTTTTTAATGACAATAACATTTTAGCATTGGGTTATTACCCAATTATTTGTTCAATAATTTAATCTCAAAAAGAGAGGAGATACTACCTGCTCTACTTTAATGAACCAGCCCCCAACCCCCGCCAAAGCCCATAGCGCTACATACCCGTGCTGTGCGGTCTCTCGAGCCACTGACGATGACCCCGCCCTGGCTGTCAACGCAGTTCACTTCCTGCCCGTGGCCACTGAACTCGACCCACTGGCGACCCCACCGGTGGTGAGCAATAATCTTCCCATCTCTGAGGAATGAGATATTGTTGCAATTATTGCCTAGCAGATACCTTTTTACCTCAAAACTGATCCCGTGCCTGTGATAGGAAGGTTGCTGGTTCAAATCCCCGGGCCGACAGACTGATGTCGCTGCTGGGTCCTCCTGGCTGGGGATGCTGGCAGATCCTGCCTGCTGTCAGCTGTACATGTGTCCATGTAACACATACAACGCAAGATGGGAGAGGGAAAAGCCTATAGATTTTGCATCAATTAAAAAAGGTAGGTTGTCTCAAGGGAACTTGCAAGTCTATGTCCACAACCACTATCCATGGCTCTTAGGGGGAGGAGACCAGCAGCGAGAATGTTGCCTCTGTGGGAGCCTCTGAAAGGTCCCTTCGGAGTGGGGGAGTGGAGGGCACAGTTAATCCAAGCCCACAAACACCACCCCACCTTGTACTACAGGTGGAAGTCAGTCACTGACTGAAAGGTGACCAAAGCATAAAGCAAAAAGAGGCCCCGAGCTCTAGAGGCGCCCACCTACACCAGTGTGATGCCAAAAAGGATTTTAATGCTCAACTTCTCCTAAACATTACGGCTGAACTGGGGATTAAGAGAATTTTTCAAAGCGTGGTTGAGGGAGAAATGGTTCCGATAAAGGAATTCCTATCTAAAACCACTTGAGAAGGCAGCCGTTGTCAAACCTTACCCTCCGGCACTGATGAGGTGTGTGTCTGTCAAAACAAATCTGCACACATCCTCCCGGTGGCCTGAATACACAGCTGCAGGCCTGCGGATTCTCCCCCCCTCCACCCGGAGGTGGTATGCCCCGATGTCTGCCGCCTGAGACAGATACAGGACATCTCGGTCCAGCTGTATCCATGGCAACAAACTGTGGAGGAACACAGAGAATGGAAAGTGGTCACCCGCATGGATTTCCAAGCCCCTCCTCAGCTTCGGTCCCCTGTATGACAGGACAACTGAAAAATCACACTGATAGCTTTTCAAGCATGGCGACGTTTCAGGGTCAACCTAAATAAATCAAAGTGCTTTGTAAAAATTCTCAGTTTAAGTGATTTAAATATTAGTTTATATTATATGCTATAACCTCATTCAGAATCCTACACACATATTAAGTTAAACAGAAGTTAATAAGTTTTCTGGTTCTGAATATTAAGTTTTTTCTAATTTACTTGGCTTTTCATTAAAAAAATATATATACACCTTACATAGACATATACATAGACTTTTAGGACAACAACTTGGGATCTATGAAAACAAACTGCAGCTCCATCATTTAGTCCTCACTTGACCACTAGACGGGCTTCAAACCCATCCTGTTCCAACACCCCAGCTAAGACCTATTTATCACTAAGTTTTACGGAAGTTCATATTATGTTTCAGTCCCTAAAAAGACATTAACGTTACATTCTAGGTTCTTTCCAACCACCACCAGAAGGTCCAGTGTCCACAAATTGGGTGTTAATGATCAACCCCCACACCACCCCACCCCACCCCACCCCACCTCACACCAATGATCTAGCTCAGCTTCTGGAAAGATGAGCCTCGCAGTAAATGAGTGACCAAAATAGGATCTTGCATACATCATATTGGACTTCAGGGCGAACATCAGTACAGATATTATTCAAAACTATGAGAAGCTCTAGTTTCTCTTCACTTACTTCGTCTTCCACTTCAGCAAGACCTCCTTCCGATGATGTCCCCTCCGCCAGTTCTGTGACACCCTCACCCGGTCCTTTAGGGGGATCTGGGGGTACCTGAAAAGATCAATTACACCTCAGACATCATCCTTACAAATGCTATCAACATTAATACTAAAAAACTCACTAACCAGGTGTGAATAACTGATTCATTGAACACATT
Source organism: Brienomyrus brachyistius (assembly GCF_023856365.1). Taxonomy (NCBI): domain Eukaryota; kingdom Metazoa; phylum Chordata; class Actinopteri; order Osteoglossiformes; family Mormyridae; genus Brienomyrus; species Brienomyrus brachyistius. The sequence goes on along the minus strand of NC_064535.1, from coordinate 8,694,482 downwards.
TCAAACTGTGATACTACATATCTGATTGAAAAAGGTTGCAAGCTTACATAGTTTCACGATGCACACAAAAGCGATCGGTAATCAGTTTGCTGGTTATGCTTAGAACAAGCCAGTCAGTTCTGACCCTCATTGTTCGAATAAATTTTTGCCTGAATGCAGAGGAATGTATACAACTGAAATACGCAGTGAACACACAACGCATGCAGTTTAGCACAACCATACTTGTTCATCAATCACAAATATCTTAACTGCATACATATTACTAACTTGCTGTGTTACTAGATACTACGTGAGTATTAAGATCACTGAGGAAGACCGTAAATTTAAATGTTCATCTTAACAGAATGCTGGGACTTCTGGACTATCGCAATAAATGATATTTTTAAATACATAAATGCAACATCATTTTTACAAAAAAGATGATCGAATATCCGTGTTTTCGGCTACCTCAATAATAATTTGGTAATACAACACATCTGGCGTTTTGATATATTGATAATTTGGTAATATTGTTTCTAGTTGATTTAAGCACTATTTCAACGTAGAATCGAGGTACGGCAGTTGAAGAATTGCGGGGTACTTAGCGTCGTTAGGGATTTCCTACGTTTAATACGCTAGATCCGGTACGTATTCAACGTAGGCACGTAAAAAAATATGTCGTACGCAGGCCTTCGGATACAAATGTTTCACGCTAAATTACACAACAACAAAAAAAGCTTACATATCTGTCCCTTGTCTGGTCATTCCCGTGTTGATGCATTCTCTAGCTATGCTCCTCCAGACTGCGTCACGGTTAACGAAAGTGTGAATTTTCTTGCAAACTTGGGACAACCGGCTCAAAGACTTGCAGTCCAAATAGTAGAGAACGAGGTATAGTATGTCGTCTGGTAACTGGTATAACAGCATATTCCGTTATTTCGAGTGCTTTGCTCTCCTTCTCACATTTGCCTGATATTTTTTTCGGAGATGTCTGAGAATGCCTCTGTAGCATCTATGGGTAACCGTGTTTCTCTTTGACACACAGTTGTCCATGTTTTCAGACGGTGAGCAGGGAGCCGATGCAGGAAGCCATTACAGGGACTGGCGGCGGTCACGTGACTCGCGCCGGTGGCTCGCGGAAGGCGGCCGGGCATGCGGAACGGAGCCTTTGCATAATGCACGGCAATAACCTCTCGATTTATTGTTTCTCTGTATTAGAGAAGAGGCAGACATCGGCTAATATTAAACTGTCTGGAAAACTAGGTACGATGTATACCTTCATTGTGCCCCTTTTTGTAATTAAAACTGTTTTGCGGTGAATTAAAAAATAGACACTTATGTTCAATGATGCAGGGTCGCCAATTCTCACGCATCTGGCGCTTTCTGATTCTCAGATCCTATATTATTCCACTATAAACCTAAAATTAGCTACATCAAAAGCACTGCACACCCTACACACAATTTACAAGATAATAAAACTGTTACATACATGTAAATGCGTGTGCAGACGTCTCAAATTGAAAATGTCATACATTCTGTATTATATATAAATATATTTCACACAGTTTATAATTCGATATGGTCATTTCGTATATTCAGTATGTTGAATGTAATTTTGAATTACGTATTTCTGTTTCTATTGGAGCGCAGTTCCAGGTTACTTGCCTTGCACGAAAATCGCCGAAGCACGTCTCTTCCTCTAAGAAAGTAATCCTTCGTAATTGTCTTCGTGTCATTAACCAATTTTAACGACTCTTCTCTGCGAAACACACCGTGTTGTTGCAATTTAATGTGTCGTTAATTTAAAAGAAAATCATAATTTTATCTTCAGCGTTGTTTTATAGTGAATAAATGTTTTATTAAAAATCGACTTTCAAACACGAAGGCACTCGAGTACTTACATATAATATGAAGGCAGAATCACTAAGCAACACAGTCAGTCCTTCAGTTGAACACAAAATAACATTTTCTCTAATACTCTGCATAAGAGCGATATGATAATATTAATACTTTTAAGTACTTTCATGTTTAAATCACTCCTTTCCCCAATTACATCACTATTGCTTTGATTCATGTCAGCTTACAGTAATGTATACATTTTAAATATCTTTGTTGGTCAAAAAATGTGTTAGTAAGCTCTTATTTCAAATGCAAAGTGAATGAAAGCTATTAAGTTACCCCCGTTCATAAACGTATTTCTGAAATATTCTGTACATCACTGCGTTTATTCACTTTGAGCTGAAAATCAACATAGATTTACAAACCTGAGAGTTTCACATGATCATTTCATATATCCAGTATGTTGAATGTTTGTAGTTTTGAATCACATATTTCTGTTCAAGGCAGTTTTTGCATTAACTGATTAGCACTGGGCTAGGCCTGTTAGCCTGGGGGGAGGGACTCAGTGTACCCTTTACAGGGGCCGTTGAAGATGCAAAATATTTCAATTATCTAATGTAACTTTTAACTATTTAATTTGACATTTTGTCAGGGGATGCAGAATTAGGCAGTAGTTATGTCCTTGGCTTTTATCTGTGAAACCTGGCTTCTTCTGGGGGTGGACCTCCTGGCCACAAGAGCGGAGATGCTATCCCTCGGTGGGGTGCATCTCCCTACATCGCCCTCTGTTTCTTTAGTCGCCTTTTTCACCAAGGTCATGCTCAGGCGCTCCTGGAAAGCATTCTTCAGCTTCTCTCTTTATTTTTCCCACCATTTTGTCGTGGCCCTTACATCCCGGCACCCCCCCTTCCCCACGCCGAGACACATTCTGCGAGCCGGCCCCTCCCTCGTTCCCCCTGCATGTCCTGCCCCTCCGCCGCCGCTGGTGGCTCGGTGCTTCTCGTGTCATTATTCTGGGCCGTCATTGTAAAACATGTTTTATATCAGCGGCACAAAGCAGCCGTTTGATCCGGGGTTATGGTGTGTGAGTATCAGAGATGCCGGTCAATGGCAGAACTCTGTTTGTCACCAAGTGGTGACCTGACTTTGTGTCTTTCATCGCCGGGTTTCTGGTTCTTCACGGGCCGGTCCGCCCCTTTGCTGTTTCGCTCTCTGATCGCACTCAATCCGGCTCCTGTCACAGATATTACCTCACAGCAATACTCTCCTCGGCTCTAATTAAAAAAACCACCCTTTCTTTTCATCAGCGCGCTGCTATCTCCCGAACCCTTTGCTTTAAGGAATCTCTCTCCGCTGGATCGCACGGGACCACGGGGCACATTTTTGATTTAAGGACCAAAAGCCTCTGGGAATGAATTTGATATGATAAAATTCCTGCTGCCGTAGTGTTTTCAAATATTAACTGCTTAAAATGACAAGCAAATAACCCAAAAATATATCTGTAATAACAATGAAAAACATTGTTTTTCAGGACCAGGAATTGATCCAGCCTTTGTCATTTTCCATAGTTTACATGAAAAGATGAACATTTTCCAAATGGAATTGTTTGAGATCCACCACAACTGCATTTTCACAGATGCATAATTACCTAATTATTTGCATGTATGTATTTTATCCAGGTGAAATATTTTAACAGAGTTTAAAGACATATCAGAGAGTTTAACACCTTTAAGTAACACCTCTTCACCCATCCCATGAATTCCTCTACTAGCCACATGCTTCTTTACATATCCTGAATATTCTTATGTTGCCATTCTGGTTATTGAATAGTCTTATCGGGTTCTTGCTTTATTAGAAGTTGTTGTGTAGCTCCTGCTCCAGTCCTGCTTACATTCATACCTGGGCATTCACTGGAAGCTCAGCCTAGCTACCCTTATGCCTAGTTGACTCCATGACGGCAACGGCTTGCAATATGCTACTTGCTTCAATTGTATTTCGATAAAAAAATGTTTGCTAAATATGTAAGTGTAATTAATTAATTTATTATGGATACAATACATCACTGTCCCTCTTAAAGGACACCAAAAATCACAAACCAGCCTCATTGACTTGGATTGGCAGGGCTCGTTCTACAAACATTGGTCAAAAACAAGACATTGCCTCTACGAAACATGGTTTAATTTTGATTGTTATTAGAAATGATTGAAAGTCTTGTCAGTAAAGAATACCTTTACCTTCTCTGGACCCCCCCCCCCTCACCCACCTTAACTTCACTTTGGGGTGCCACTGGCTTTGATCAGCTGAGCACATCGGGGTATAATTGGAACCAACGTGTTTTTTGGGATGTGTCCAGTGCCGAGAGTGGCGTGTCCCTCGGTGTCTGGGTCCCAAACACTGGGGCTTTTAAAGATCATTTATGGTTGGGTTTCCAGCTGAATTGACAGGCCTGAAAGGATGGTCCCTTTTGATCTCTCTCAAACGAGGTGGGGGTGGGTTGAGGGAGGGGGGTGTTGGTGGAGGTGAGGGATTTTTTTGGCAAGTTGGCAAACATATTTACCCAATGATGGGGTTAGATCATCCTGACAGTCTCTCTTAGAAATGCATGGACAAACAAAAGTTTACAGCCCCAACTGGAAAAGTCAACAAGTCACCCTCCCTACAGAACCGTATATATAAACAATAACACTACTGGTTTTCATCTCCCCTTTGATCCATTTTAAACGTCCCTCTTGGCCTGGCTGCTGCCTCGGCATCCTGCCTCTTTAGATCACTTTTTACGTCATCAGAGTCACTGAGCGCTTTCAGGTAGCATCTTAAACCGCGACTTGAGGCCGCACGGGTTGCACTTTCGGCCTTTCTTGCGACACATGTGGGACGACTGAGATGGCTGCATCCATATTCATTGGCGCTGATTGTTTGCTGGGTCAATCCTCCCTGGGAAGCGAGGATAAATAGCGGAGAGTCATATGCGGTTCCCCTTCACAGCATCCCAGTTAGCATCCCGCTGAGATAAGGCTACAGAATGCTCTTCTCCCCTGCTGGCTCTCGTTGGCGCTCGCTCTTGGCAGTCGGCATGTTCGGCCTCATCTTGCCCCTTAACGAACCCCAAATCCCATGCAGACATAATTGGCATTATTGACTTTGTACCCAATTCTATTCTATGATTACCATTACCTAGCAATATTGCTTGCCCCACGCACATTCATAGATGAGTGAGCTGGTGATGTGAAGTTTGAGATTATAAATAGTCTCGCAGTATCTTTTTAAAATACTTACAATTTGGAAACTCCAGCAACCTCTTTCTAAATCGGTATTTTGAAAGCATCTCGTGCAGGATGAAGGTGGACCCAGCCTTGTTCTCTGTGATTCTTGGTGTAGACTCTGGACATTGAAGTCCTAATCAATCTTGCAGATTGAAAGATGGGTCAGTCATTTATTATTTATATCGTGTTTCTACTGTGTTATACAATATAACTACTGCATTATTCTATACTGTTTTATTAATTGTTGTAAGACTATGTCATGACACATTGCTGTCACATAACTCCTTGCTGTTAATTTTGAATAACTCTTTTTCAGATCACTAATGCACTATCATATATTGTTTTTAAGCTTCAAGACTCAAGCAATTTATTGTCATAAGTGCAGTGTTTACACAATGAAATTCTTAGTTTGTTCACTTCTCCAGATGCGGTAAGAAAAGAAATCGAAAACAGAAAACAACAGCACAGAAGACAAGTAGATAAATAAGGTATTACTATAACACTACTATACTATACTACTACTACTATACTATTCCATTACTCTATCTTGTTACTTGTTGTGTTTTATGTTGTGCGTTTACTGCACTACTCTGTACTGAAACGCTGTTATTTTGCGCCCTGTGTGATCCTGATTTGCGCTTTTCTGCCATGTCCCATCTCGACTCCTTCTTCTTCTGGACAGGGTCACGCTCCTCTGTCACCCTGCCGTTCTACGGCCCCCGTGGGGGGGCTCGTAGCAGTCTAAATTGCTGCCTAAGCAAATGAAGGAGGTAGCTCTGTTTGTTTATAAGAGTTTAAGAACGACAAGTGTGACCCTATAAAGTGGGTATGGCAGGCGCCCTTTGAGTGAGATTGCTCCCCATTTGCACGCCATCACAAGCCGCTCCGGAAAGTGTGATATTTCCCACAGCTGGCCACTTGTAGTAGAATGTCTTGTCCCTCCATTACCGAACGAAAGGGACGCGTTTACCTCGTTTGGAACTGATTGAGATGGGCTTAAACCGAGGCTAGCATCTGTCTGTGGAAAGTCCTCCCATGTGCCCCATGAAGTCAGGGACACATATGCCTGATCCACGCTCCCCTATAAAGGCGAAACACAGTAGCTATGCTGGCACTGTAACTGAAAAAAACAGCAAACGTCAAGGTTCTTTGACTGTCCGTCCGCATGTGTAATAGGTAAATGATAGTGTGCTTATTAAAATGGAACATTATGTGGTTATGAGATGAAACAAAGTCTAAGAGACTCAGTTTTGGTCATAACTCAGCTTTGATGAAATATGCATGAGCTCTCCTTAATGACAGCATACTCAATTTTTTACAGGCAAAGACTTTAACATTTTGAACATAATTAGCATTAAAAAAAATCAGTTGCAGAGGAGATGGTACCAATGTTGAAGAAAATTCAGCCATTTGGGTGCAGAATTTACATCAACATCAGGGATGTAGGGTGTGCTTTTCCTGATCAAAATAAAGGCTTTTAAAATTCTGAAACACTCCAGAAAGGAGCCCAAGTGCTGCATGCAGTTGATTCCTATCGGCACCTGAGATTAGAACTCGCTACGGAAGCTCGTCTCCCTTTGTCATGGTTACCGACGGAGATAAAAATCTGCTGCTGAATGCCTGGACCGCTGAAGTACCGCAGGGCGGCCCAATTAGGACACCCAGCTGCGAAATGAGTGTTTTTTTTGCTATAAAGAGATTCTTTTTGTGTATGCAGACAATATTCTTTGCAGGTGACAGATGCCTCGGTCACAGTGAGTGTGGCATGATTTTACGCTGGGGGCTGAAGCAGGTGACCTCCCTCCCCCCCCCCCCCACTCTCCAATGACCCAAGAGCACATGCTTGAGGTGTGTTGGTGTAGCTGGAGACATTCAGAACCGAACATGGGCCAGAGTACGTGGTATTTGGGTTGGGGGATTTGACCCACCGGAGTTCCACAAGGCCCCCTAATGCTCAAATTAATAACTGGAAGACTTCTTCCATCACCGGTCCAGAGGCACCGCCCCACTATGGAGGCCTGAGGCCAGTTAGTGGCCAGATTGAACCAGAGGGGTGCAAGAGGCCTGAGCCGAATGAAAAACACCTGCCTCTTTCTGCAGCGACAAGCAGCACCGGTGTTATTTTTGGCCCTTAGCATAAGCGGAACACCCCCCCCTCCCTCCCAGGGAGCCCCCCCCGCTGCGCCGTTGATCTAAGAGCTCGGAGTGGCACAGAGGCCACGCCCCTTTGGCCCCGGCTCAGCCAGGCTTCTGCTCCTCCACTTACGGCTCTCGGCAGCATCGTCGACACTAAACTAAGATGCGTCGGTCGCTCTGACTCGTGACGGCGAGTTATTTCCGGGACATGAAGCCAGAGAGAGCAATTTACAGTGGCTGGGTTGATATAAATGAGAAAAAAGGAAAGAAGAGATATAGACAAAAGGGCATTTGGTACGAAACGAGCAGCAGAATGACACTCCTGGCCAGCTGGGCTCTTCCTGTGCGGCATGCTGAGCCCTCCTCTCCGGCATAACGCCCCGTCAGCAGCCGGGGATGAATAGACAGGCACTGCCGCTATGGCCAGGCGCGATACGAGTGGCTGAGGGAGGCTTTACCAATGATAGGAAAGCCGACGGGGAAGTTGACTTTCCCCAGGTAAAAGTCCTTCAGCATATTTTTTGTTTTTCAAGGATTCAAGGGATTTGTCACATGCAAGGCATACAGTCAGACTGTGACCTGCAGTGAAGTGCAAGGTGGTCAACTCTGCCGTAATAAACCGTGAAAGCAAAAAGACATAAAAAGTAGCAAAATTAAGGCACAATAAAACCATACAATGTCCGTGATCATTGGACCGTAAACCATGTATTTCACTAATGAAACAGGTGTCTAGCTCAGTGTTCTTATGTCAGTATAGCATCCTACTTTTAATGCGTCTCAGCTTCTCCGATCTGAATGCCGCCACTTTGAACCTCAGTTGGTTGAGTGGTTCCTCTGTTGGACCCTTGAGCGAGGCCTCTAACCCCACCCACCACCTCCCTGTCTGACCCTGTTTCCTGTCCTGTACGTCACTTTGGATGAAAGATGCATAAGTAAAATGTGAATGTTCAAACAGGCAGCTAGGGCAGTATTCTAATGTCAATTTATTACACATTTTTAAATAAATATTCCATCATTAAAATTATTATACACATCCTTGAATAAAAATATATTTATATATGTATAAAAACAAACAAAATGCAACAGAAACAGAGTACTTCTACGCGTAAAACGAAACATTTACACCTCAGATTTACAGTTAAAAGAACAACAGAGGACCTGGGTTGGCTGATTGGGCTGCCATAGGTATGTGTAATTAAAGCTGTATTGATAGTAAGCATGTTTTCCCTGGACGAGAACCAAGCCCCACACTGGCCGAGGACCCGGTGGGCATGTGTTCGGGTAGCCATGACCCTGCCTGTCCTCAGCACAGCTTCCCAGGGACCCTTCAAGTTTCCTTAAGCAGCATCCGATGTGTAGCAGTGACTAAAACTTCCAGGCGAAACCACTGGGGAGAAGCCCACTAACGTCGGTACGCCCGACCAATCATATGCTTCGCTAACTAAACCGTTTCCTAAAATCATAAAACATTTTCTATCCGAGTACAAAAATAGATGACTTTTTCTTTTTTCTACATTTTTTTTTCTTTCTGAAAAATTATGAACAACTAAATATTAGGAATATGAACGTTCTGTACGCTGCTGTACAGGGCACAGTGAGAAGCCGATGTGGAGGGTCCTGCTTTGCCCTCCGCGGGCTCAGCGCTGCCCCGTATGGCGGGTGCGTTTAGTCCGTCGGTTGAAAGGGTAGTTGATGAAGTCGAATGGCCGGTGCTCTGCGACGTGGTGCCCCCGGGGCAGCCTCTTCATGAAGTGGACCTCCCGCTGGTGCTGGCGGGTCCGGGACCCCTTCCTGGGCCGGCCGCGCCTGGTGAACGCCATGTACCAGCCATCGTATTTGGCGCTCTGTAATGCCGTGTAGTTATTCTCCAGGACGATCTCCGTGAAGACACAGTCCTTGCCCTGGCCATTCCGCTGAGGGGGTGAGAGAAGGATGGGGGGGGGGGGGGCTGTTTAGTTACAGTGGGGTTTGCCGAAACGAGCGCATGGAGTGAGACCTGAACGCAGCCGGCGCTGGTTTCCATTCGGGCGGAAACTCCCCGTGAGAGCAGAGCATGTGCTGAACACATTACGCCCAGAGATCAAGGGGCAGCGGGATGACCAGAAAGGCTAACGACGTCTTGCCCCTTAAGCAAACACAAGTGCGGCCCCCACCCTGGACTCCAGCCCTCGTGCCGCACGGAGACTGTCGCGGGTCACCGCTTAAAGTGCTACTGGAGAGCGCCTTGTAATTCGGCGTTTCCCTCCCCAGGTAAAACCAGGCTGGACTGATTGGCTACCGCTTGTGTCAACAGTGCCTCCATGATCCAAGTGACCAGTCATTCTAAAATTCTACTAAGAAGTCCTCCGTCCCCCGTTCTAGAACATTCCGGGTTACTGTTTCTTTAAGACTCTTCTTGATATCTACCCCTTTCAGCAATGCAATCATCTTAAGTCAGCTTCACACGTATTTCTTCCGTGCAACTGCCACTGTTGTATTCTTTAACAATCTTTTAAGAGGTGGATCTACTAGATATTTTTTATATTAATTAATATGTGAAATGTTGAAAGGGAGTGCTAGCATAGGATGAGAATGGGAGTATGAGATTTCTGCCTTGGCCAGTGAGTCTAGGGACACGTAACATAGTCATGGTCTCTCCAGCCCTGCCCCCAACGCCCCCCACCCCACCCCACCCCCCCGCAGGCCTGCCGCATATTGCGTCCCGAGTGAGCCAAACGCAGAGCACATGCGCACCTCGGGCCACTTAACAAAATGGGCTGTTAAAAATAAACCAGGCATTTCAGCGAGCACCTCCAGGCACACCTATCGACCCAAAAGTGGCATCCAGGCGGTGCTGAGGGGGGCCAACATGTCAGGGAGAATAAGATCAGGGTCTCGGCCAGATGGCGGTCCCGGCAGGGTGCTGGGGGGGGCGGGGGGGGACAGTGCTGGGTGTGCATCCCGGTTTATTACCGTACGCAGCAAGAACGAGGCATTAATCTATGCCTGGAACAAAAAATGCCCACCGAAAAAGAGAGGGAGGATCCGATTGCTTTCACTCCATCACCCCAACAATTCATAACGGCAGAGGAGGGGAGTCAAAACCAAAACAGTAAGGAGGGGTCTGCACTCCGTTCACACCATTTACCTCACAGTGGTACCATCCGCTCATCTCGTCTTATACTGATGCAAGGTTACAAAATCAGGCCAAATAAAGCATTTCTCTGAAATGTAAATCTTTCAGGATACACATTCCTGTATTTAATCTTGTTACCCCCAGGTTATTATTACAGCTATATTTAAACATTCTTTTACTTATTGCATTGTTTTGGCCATCTCACATTTACTGAGGAATTCCTTATAATGATACCCCATGCTACAGTTTTCAGACCTGTATCATCCATACATGCACACATCGGGCTGGGGAGAATCTGATATTGGGGGGAGGGGATGGGGAGCAACTTAATTATTTAAATGCAAGGAACTAATGATGAATGAATCCAAATAAACCCCTCTCATTTCCTATGGTCCTGCATGCACATTGTATCTGTCATCCAAATTGTCTGTTACCACCGACTTAGTCTTCTTTCAGCTGTGTATCTACTGCATTTATGAGAGCCACTGACAACTGCAGAGAAATTCCCTGTCTGTACGAACCAGCTCGGCCAATAAACCTGATTCTGATTCTATTTCAGATGACACTGTAATTGAGTATAGTTACCTTGCCAATCAGCTTCCCCCGTTTGTTCATGCAGATGTAGAATCCTGTCTCCGCTCCTTTAATTCGAACCCGACTTCCAAATGTGTCTGTCTCCACAATGAGTTTGGCTGAAGGGATACAAACAAAGGACTCTTCACTAGAGGGATCAAACAGTCATAACTAGTTGGTACATGTGATGAATCCCCACCTTTGGACAAGGTCACGCCCGAATGGGAGTTCAGTTTGTATAATAGCCCATTTTTGGGTTACAAATGATGCATCCTTTATAAATGGCTTAAGCATGCAAGGATGCAAAACACGCATGCACACACAAGCAGTAAACCTGCGGGGGATATATCTGGAGATTTATGCAAGCGAGGACCCCAGCAAAATGATAAAAACACGTGTAGCCCTATCCCTTTAAAGAGAAAAGGAGCACCGTGGACAACCCTGGAAGGATTATTAAATTCTCTGTAATCCTACATTTGCATCGTACACATACAGCAAATTGTCTGCATTGTGGATACCGGGAAGAAAAATCTGGAGATAAAATCACAAATTGCAGCGTGCAGTAAATCACAGAGACGCAAACTGCCGACTTAACTCTGCCCAGTCAAGGAGCTTAACTGGAATTTTGACCGATTAAAGATTTAAGCTGATAATATTTTAGAATTACATCTACATCAAGCAGCGAATGAACTTCACACCTTTAGTCTTTTATGCTTAGAATATACCAAGCGGCCATCAATGTGAATAACATTAATATCTATTAATTATAAACACAAAATCTACAAAGACATAGTATAAATTATTATATGTCCAGATACAAAGTTGTTTATTTTACCAAAATTATTGTATCTATTTGGTTGTAGGGCAACAACACTACAAATTCTTTTTAGAAATTAAATAAAATTACTAAGCCATGCAGATCTAATGGTACCAGGCCCAGTTGGACCTGAAACCTGCGAGGCCTGATAGCTCTGGTTCTGTTTCTGAGCCTTACAGCCTGCGGCGGTTCTGGGTGTCGTTCAGATAGGGAGCTGACCCACAATGGCCTCTCACCCACTTTGACACATCGCTCAGACATGGACTGCAGGTCCCAAAACGTGCGCAGGGATGACAAGGGGGCCGGCATTGGAAGGCGGCCACACGAACCAGACGCACATGCTGTAGGATTTCGCTCCCTGCCCTCGGGGGTGTTCCTCCCCTTCCCCTCACCCCAGCAAATGTGTCCCGCCAGCAATACTGTTGCTTAATTTCTCCAAACACCGTCACCCATATAATATTAAGGCTTTAGGCCAAATAGGGACCTTCAGAGCAAGCTCACCAAGTCAGGCCACCTTGAGGGTCTCCCACTGGTGTTAAGTAGGCGACCAATATCGCTCTGTGCAACCGAACCGTAATTCACAGCTGCTGCGTTAACGTGACATTAGATCTAAATCTGAGCTTCAAAACAATCAGAAAACACGCTTAATTCATTTAAATATAGGTATCGAGAAAATTCAATATACAATAAACCTGTCGCAGTTAATTTAATTTTATGCCTACAATGCCGTTTTTTTTAAAAAAATAAACGTTGTCTATTTTAGTTTTCTGTAAAAGCCCATTGATAATTAACTGCGGTGCATTTATTATTTATTTTAGATGCGTTTTGCCGGTCTGAAGAGACAGAATGGCACAACTCTGCTCAAGGAATCCCATGGGTGAAACTAGGAATTAGGATTTTAGAAATGGACGGGACATCTTTTTCAGAGGGAGAGCTATTCCGGAAATATTAAGATGATTTCTAATGACTCTTCCAGACGTGTTTCTCTGGAGAGTGACAATCTGAAAAATCCAAAATCCATTTTTTTTTTTTTTTTTTGGTCAGTCAACTCGTCGTCAGTCAAACTTTACTAGCTGAAAGTTCTCGCCTCACCATCTAACTGCATTCGCATTAAATTTATACATGAAGAAAATGACACCTTGATATTTCCCAGCAATGATAATATCCTGTAAGTATTTCCTTTTCTTTATTGTACACTATTAATCTACGGATTCAGTTCATAATGTTTGGAAATAGTAACAGCGGTACTAAGAAATATTCTGGTCACAGAAATAGGCTTTTATTTTGACATTTAATGCCTATGCACCGATTTTATTCTTATTATATACGTCTGTGATGCATTAATGTAAACTTACAGTGTGTTTACGAAGTTCTTCCAACTTTATTAACAATCGCTTTTACGGTATCTACGGTAATTTACGAATTAGCCCTAAAACTTTGAAGACTGATTGGCATGTATCTTACCGAAAGTGTCTCCATCCTCGGCCATGGCATTGATTTTCTTGTTTCCGAGAACCTGGACGTGCTTCCCACTTGTACGGCTGTAGAGCTGGTAGGTCCGAATAAGTCTCCGGCTGACCCGGTCCGTCACTTTACTCTGCTCGCTCACATGTTGCGTAAAATTAGGCGGGGACTGAATAGTTACCTGTAGGAAATTAAACGTAGCAGAGTAAATATTTGCTAAACTGCTTAACCGACTTTGATTAAAGTTGTATAAGGTCAATATGGATGCAGGTGTGCCTGACTAATTGCTTAACTTGGGCAAACACAAGTGCGAAAGTTGCTACACCATAATCATCATATTAAATAAGTTTATGTCAAAATATATCTCAATTGTCTAAAATCATATCACAACGAAAAAGTAGAATACCGCCCAGATGGCGTGGGAAAAATGTCCACAATGACCGAAACTTTTGATTCATTCACTTTCTTGAAACAGTACATATAAATAAAAAAAAAATACATGGACAAAAGAATACAGCAACAGCTCGAGATGGAATGAATTTACGCTTAATGTGTCTTAACCCTTTAAATGACGGTGGCATCCCGGACGGTGCGTGTAAAATAGAGATCTCCGTGACTTTGGAGATATTCTTAAAAAGAAGACGGGGGTATTGCTTATTCAGGCTGTGGCCTTAAAACTCATTCCCACCGAAGTGCCCCTGGCATCCTCCGGCGTGTTTGTACCCTTGCATCGACTGCATGGAGCAATATGTTCCCGAATACCTGCCAGTTCGTGACGAACTGCACAGGCGGCGACAGCCGCCGTCCACTCCAGCACTGATCACGCTTATACCCCAAAGACACCTCAGCCTATATTCCCATCTATACCATTTAACCATCCAGTTCAGTAAGAAAAAAATATCACTTCATTTTCTATATGATATCCTAATTTAAGCCGGTCTATTTCAGGTGTGCAGGAATAAATGCGATTACTAGGAAGAGTGCGCCGTAACCGCGTCTAACTCATGACATCAGTTATGTCACATTACGATACCGTGCGAGCAGCGCGAACTGTGCGCGCACTATGCACGCTCGCGATTTTGGTATTAAAATGACAATGAATAAGAAAAAATGCGTTAATAATCGGGATGATATTGCAGAGAGACGATGCCTACGTACCTGAGCGTAGTAGCAAAATGCAAAAAAGTGAAGAAACCTGCAAAAGAGAGCAGCCGTGAGTGGAAATCTCTCAATGATGCATCGCCAACACATTCAAGGGGTTGTTGCTTGATTGGAAATATATAGTACTTACACATAGCTAAGTCTTGATGGTAGGATTTTCATTTTGACCTTTCGAGTAGAATTCGCTTCGCTCACAGAAATTGCACTGCTGTTAGATTATACAGAGATCTTGTAACTGATGGGAAAGACGGAGCTTTCGATATTTTAAATCTCTGCTGCAGGCTTCGGAACGAAATATTTTAGAAATCCCGACCAGAAAAAAATATATAAAGAAGTGACAGCGTGGATTCAGTTAAAAAACGGAGGAATGTATTTAAATAAGTGTAAAAATTTCCATATTGCGGCGACGATAACACAATATTACACGTCCTCAGTGATGACCGGTAGTATCATATGATGCCTGAAAACTGCATCTATCAATCCTCATAACAAGTGTCATTTCAGACTCGTTATACTCATATATCAACTACTTCTGAGTGGACATTGTGGAAAACTGAGCCGGTACATCTTCGAAAATGCGCCATGTAAGTTAGAACAAAGAAACTTTTTTTGCAATATAAATCATACATTTAGTCACAGAAAAAAACGGTCATTCTGTGTCCGTTAATGTTCTTGTAAACAAAATATATAGATGCTTTAACGCAAATGTATATTCTGATAAACCAAAGAAGTTCCCACTGGACATCAAATCCGTAGCGCTGACTTTGCGGCTTATTCTCTTGAGAAATTAGTTAGGATCCCGGAGTGACGGTCCCTCTCAGATCACGCCGAGCTGCTTATCGCTATGGGCGATGTGGCTTCAATGAGCAGCGGTGCAGCACTGACTTCTTCCCCTTATTCCCTCCTCTGCTTTCCATTGCCAGTCTCCAGTGTCAACCTCGTTCACGCTTTCACTCCGGTTAAAATGGTAGGACGATCCTGAAGGAGCAAGCCCCCTTTTCCTCGCGAACAAAAGCGACCCCCCCTCCCCCTGCATGTAAAATATACTCTCACCTGAGGAACAAGTCAACTATTGCGGGAGGGGCTTGTGTAACACCGCACGAGTTATCACACCTCTCTGCATAAGTTGCAATGCACTGCACGTTTGCATGGGGCTATAATTAACTAATAATCCAACATTTAAGAAAAAATAAAATTTAAAAAGCAAATCCGTGTATTTAAAGTAGACGATATTTATGCAAATTGTAAATAATGTATTCCCTTCGAATTAAAAACATGAAATGTATAATTCCAATGCAAATATTAGTACTTCAGATGTGAAAAAACACTATGCAACGGTTTCCTCGCAAAATTTCAAGGGTCAGTTTGTATCTTTTTATACGGCAATAAAGAGTCGCGCCCGGGATAATACAGACACTGGGATAGCTGACTTGTGTATTGCCAATGCAAAGTGTGAGACGTATTAAAAGGATTACAGACGATTAGCGTTTTTAAAACAACTCCCCCCTCCTTTTCTACCCGCTAAAGAATGACACATTCTCCACTACTTAAACTGTCGTTTCTCGCCTCATTCCGTTCTCTTTAATGATAGCTTAGACTTGGTCCTTCCATAGGTTCAAAATACTTCGATAAGAAATGAACCGCAAATAAACAAAATATAGGTCTTTGCAGTGTATTTTACTACCGTAATTATTACCATTTTGTTTCCCAAGAAAAACAATAAGGTGATTAAAAAAATTAATTGACTCAAATTTTAAACCTGATTATATCTCAGCCACTGAATAAAAAATAAAAAGAAAACACGAATAATCTAATTTACAAACCTTTCGGAAGCATTTATTGGTTGTGAGGATTTGTACATATAGATAATTAGTTATGATTAAAAAATAATTATTAATGAATTATTAGGCCTACTTATTATTACTGGACTAGTAAAAACGATTCCGGGAATTGCTTCAAATCTAGTATAAATCCATACTATCCTCCGCAGCTGCAACAAGAAAGCAATTTATAAAATGTGTATTCAGATTAAATTAAGCTTTACATAAAAGAGAGGAAAAAGGAATATTAATCCAAGGGAGACGAATTACATGCATATCTGCGGTACTTTTTGTCTTAGTTTAAGAACACTTTAAACCTCCCCAGCGTCTTGTAAGCGTGCAGGAGGCCTACGAAGATACCCGCTATTCCTCTCTCCTTGGTGGTTCATGGCAGCCTACACGCGCTTGTATGGGTTGCCTAGAAATAATTCGGTGACCGCCTCCAAAAAATAAATAACTTTTTTTTTGCCAAGATTATGTTAAATGACACGGATAACAGTCTTACAAATCCCAAGTACTGTGTTTTTTTCACAGCTCAAAATCTTTTTTGAAGGTGCTGAAGATTATAATTATATGTCTATGTTGCAAGATTCTCAGGTTCAACGTCTAAAAGCTATATTTTGAAGAACACTGACTGTTTCGTCTGTTTCATGTGTTTTTAGTATTAGAAAGAGTTGATTTGCGGTTAAGTAGCTTATACATTAAGCATAAATCGTTTCTATTTTGAAGTTTTCTTTCTTTGCACGTGATCATAATGATTTTTTTTCCCGATGTCACCAACACTTACCATTACTAGTAGTACTAAACTTTACTCTTTCTCTTTTGATCTTAAAAAATATTCCGCCACCTCCAGAATTCTCCCAGTTGTCCGTAAGAGGGCACTAGTCATAGGGATTTTACTAGCTGTCTATATACGTTTAGTTGAAGATTATTTCGGTCCATATTAAACAATAAATTTATAGCAAGAAATGACAATTACAACATTAATACTATTTTTCCAGATAATAAGTAAAAATCTTCTTGTTGTTGATGTTGTTTTCTTTTTGTAATTATTATTGTAATAATTATTCGCAGCAGTAATAGTAATGGTAGTTAAGCAGTTAATAGTAGTAGTTAAATCAGTCAATTTCCGATTTCAATCAACGGAGAGGGTAAATTCTCTTTCCCTCTTTAAATATCTTTTATTAAATTGCAAGTTAGTTAAAAAAAACTGTCAGTGTTAACCATTTTACAGAAATCTCTCCATTTGCCAGTAACATAACGACTTACATCTGCGCTCCAAACTTAAAGGGACACAAAACTCAGGCCGGAAGACACCTTTGAACTTGCAGTCTTCGGGGCTGCCCCCGTGGCAGGGGCAGTGCTGCTGTGCCAGCCCCTCGTGGACGTGGACCCCCAAAGATCCCAACAAGGAGCTCTGCTCAGTTGCTCCCCAGGCTCGGACGCTGGGGAGGATGTGGGGGCTCATTCTACGAGTTCCCAGAAAGCATCTGGAGTTCCCTCCCCAGGCAAACAAGATCTCAGGCCCCTTCTAATGCTTCTTCTTGCTTCTTCCTCCCTCATGGAGCTACATTCTTTTAACGCATAACCCCCCCCCCCACACACACACACACACACCCCACTCCACATTTGATGTGCTGGTTTGCCTTTGTGTGGAAGTAGAACTGTATTAACGGGCCATTGAAGGCGGGCTGGCCCGCTCCATGGCTGAACACCCCTGGATAGCCCCAGGCGCGTCTGGGCTCCATTACCCCCGGAGCGGCCCTCCGTGCCTCGCAGCCTAACCTGTCTGGGATGACTAGCCTGGGAACCCACGTTTGTTTTTCGACCCACGGCACAGGCGGCATCCAGGTGGTATGTGGGAAACCACGCCGGAGCTTCCAGCTCTCTCTCCCCGTGACCGACGCACTCACCTTTGCAGATTTTACCCAGGTAGTAGATTTGCTGGTACCAGTCGCTTTGTGTGCACGTTCGTTTTAGCCGCGGTCACATGACCGCGCCGTTGTTGAAGGATGGTCCTCCCGGCCATAGCGAATGTATTTCCTCTCGCTCCAGTCCTCCCAAGATTGTCATTATGTCCATTCATCTTTCATAACCACTTATCCAAAGCAGGTCTGCGATGAGCCTGAAGATTATCCTTGGACGCACAAGGCACATGGCCCCACACAGGACCCTAATTTTTCACATGAACACCCACTAACGGCAATTCCGAGACACCAGTCCCCGTAAACCACATGTCATTGGACTGTGGAAGGCGACTGTAAAATTCCATATTTGTATTCTTCTGAAACAATGCTTGTATTTGCAACATGATACAATGTAGATGTCAGCCATATGTATATGTCTTTGAAAATCGATAAAAATGTAGGTCTCATAAACATTTAGGATGAAAACCTTCAGGGCCGTTGTAGCCATGGAGACAGCTGACATCTTGAAAGAGGTGGGTTCGGCAGTGGTGAGGGGTTGCCGGGTACCTCCTGTGGTGGTCATGACGGATGCTGGCACTGCGGGGGATTGGGGGCGGGGGGGGGGGATCTTTTATAACGAAAGTCAGGATCAATGTGGCACTGGAGCAGCAAACTGGGATTGACAGTACCTGAGTGTCAGAGTACGTCATAGCACTCACTTAGCTGGACCCGCCTCGGAGAGAAGCACAACCCCCCACCCCCGCCCCCAGCCCCCACGGTGTCCTTTGAGACGTGCCGAAACTGACTGACAGGCGTCACGTGGACGTAGAAGAGGCGCGGGAGGGGCGTGGGGGGGGGTGACGGAGATGCTAATTAGCAGGAGGGTGAGGGTGTGGTGGACGCCGCAGGGCTCAGCATGCGAGGAATGCAGCCCCTCTTCGAGACGGCAACCAGCAGGGCTCCTGCTCGGGGAAGACAGAGCTCAGAAACACGCACTGCGGAGCATCAGATGTCACACAGCAAAGGCATCATTCCTTAGCAGTTACTTTCAACTAAAGTATTTACATTTGCTTACTTAGCAGATGCTTTTGTCCGCTGACTGGGTGAGAGAAGAGGAGTTAACGGGGTATATGCTGTCAGATTAGTACTGACTTGTCAAACAAGGCCCAGCCATAATTCTGTGTCCTGCTCCAACGTTCAGTATCACTGCCTGGGTCATAGTGGATGTTTTACATGCCCCTCCCTCTCCAAACCCAAGTAATTTCCATTCCAGTCTGACAGGTAGCTACTTCCTCTTCCTCTTTCCACAACTGGAAAAAAAAAAGAAACAACTCAAAAGCGGTAGATGCAGCCTAGAGCTACACGGACGTATTTATCCATCGCTACATTCATGTCACTCCCTTATACGTCAGTCCCGTGACGGTTTTGATGGATTAGCTTTTATTCTCCGCCTCTTAGCCGCGTAGCATCACTGACTGAGCCCCTCGTAGATGTTTTAAAGGTTTATCAGTACGCAAAGTGCTCCATCTGAGCGGCATCTGCTTATGAAAATCTCGGACTGCAGCGAAATCGGCTTATTCCCATGCGTAAGACCAGGGACTGTTTCATGGTCCCCTTGGGTTGACATAAATATAATCTTAACTTTTCTTTCATTTGGCATATGTAAGTAATACTTATTCCATATGCTTCTAACTTTAGCACGGAGCCAGCTAGCCAAAACGGTCGTTATTTAATAGTCTGGACTGTCTGTGCCTCATGGTATAGAACGATGTGCACTAAACAAGTTCAATCTTGCCTGTTCTGAGCACACAATACAATATGGTGTTATGGTATATGGTGGTATATGGTAAAATATTAATTGATTTCTGCCATTATGTTACCATTGTATCAATCATTTGTATTACTTTCATATTCTATTTTAAGTATAATGTAACCAATACTGTAAAATATACAGATGGTATTTAAGTGATTAAGGAATTAAACTTATGGCTGAAATGTCACTAGTTCAGGCTTTAGGACAGATTCTTGTGTTATATTCTTGAGGTAAAGACTTAAATGAACTTATGTAAATGACCTCAGCAGCTGTTTACACAGGATTAATCAAGCAACTCATGAGGATTATGATGATGAAGATGATGATAAGTATTATTATTATAAGCGACAATCATAATCCTATGATTATTTGATCAGTGATGTCGGATACTTCACTTTTGACGCCCAGTTCAGTAAGTTCTCGCCATAATGTCTAAGGCCATAGATTGGAAACTTACAAGCAACACAGTATTTTCACCGCCCATGTGCATGATTTTTGGTGTCTGTTATGTGACCTTATGAAGTTCAAAGGTTTTCAGCTCAGATATAGTGTTGGCTCTGGAAGTGTATTTGGAATATGGGTCCAAATGGCTGCATTATGATGGGATTGCGCCCTTTCCTGGGTTATTCCTTCCTTGTCTCCGGGATGTGGGGAATCCCACAACGCTGCATATGACAAGGAGGTATGGAAAAATGAATGACTGAATTAATGAATGACTGAATGAATTAATGACTGAATGAATGGGCTAGAGGATTCAGGCTCCCATGTGGCCTGCTAACGGAATCTAGGCCCGTGAGGTCTGGCAGAAATCAGGGCCCAGGGAGGAGCACAGGTCCATCTGCAGGAGGCGTCAGCTCCTGGGTGGCAGCGAGGAGCCTGCTCGGGTGTTAAATGTAGGCCACCGTCGCCATGGAAACCGGCTCTGGCGGCCACCCCACACACGCTCCCAATTAGACCCCCCCCTCCCCCCCCCCTCCCCCCCCCCCAAAGCACCCACCCTTCCCCTTCTCTCCGGGCCTCCACCCAAGACGTAACCTTTGACCCCTACAGGAAAAGGTTACACGCTCAAGGCAATATATCACTTCTGATCTTGGCAAATTGCTTTGGCGAAACACTTGTCATGGCGTAGTGATCAAGAGCGTGACTCCGGAATGGCTCTCACACGCCCTGGCTTTTTATCTTGCATTCTCACTTGCCGGCTCCAGCTCCCGGTGACCATGTGTGGCCGCAGCCAAGCTTGTCAGCAGTCATCCCACCACCATAGGTGTTTCCCACACCCGTCCTCGTCACCCCCCCCCCCGTGTGCCTGCTGCCAAGTCTAGGCATCCAGTTGTGGCTACATGGGCTGAGCCCCCTCCAAGCCCTTTTTTCCAGTACACACACCCCCCACCCCCCCAGAATGGAGCCTCTTCGTTGGACTCCGAGGGTGTGACAGGTGCGACGACACCACTGGGGGAGGCCGTGACCAGTTTGGCAGGCTGGCGCAGGTCAACACAGAGGGGGACTCACCGAATGTCCAGGCCAGGAAAACGCTCAGCCCCGAGGGCTGTCGTTTTGTTTCGCTAATACGAGACACGGAACGAACCTGCGTTGACCCAGCTAAGAGAGTAACAAGAGCATTTCTTCGGTGGATATGCCTGTGATGGAGAAAAACAGCCTTGAAAATCAGACGTTTCTCTGAAAAAAAGGAAAATAGAATATATATACTGTGGCAGTGTACCCCTTTTTGATTTCGACCACATATGCTGCTTCGATGATTAGCGTTTGGAACACAATTTGCCGGCAGACCTGAATGTGCCAGAACCTTCTGCCACCCGGCCTTGGTACACCTGGAACCTGTGGGGAATCCTCTGCTTGATGGAGAACACGGTGCCATTCGGCCCGGTCCGCGCTCATCTTGGACACCGTCATTGATATCATATGCAGAGATGCCGTCTTTGAACGATGCGTAAATGCAGCCCCCCCCCTTAGTACGGGGTATCCATTCCTCCTTAATGCACGTTTGTATATAGAAACTAAGGTTTGTCCACAATCAAAATCACCATAAATCACTAACTGGTTTTCAACCGATTTTCAAGCAGTCTGATTTGTTACGAATCTCAGACATGTATTCATGATACAGAATACCTGGTCAAATAAAAAGAAATTTCCGATGTAATGTAGAGTACTTCTATTCCAAATGAACATACTATTTTTTTCTGAAAATATTCTACAGCTACCATGGTGTCATTTTATTTATAAGTTTTGAAATAAATATTAATTCCTTTGAAATGTATACAGTGTATTATGTATAAAAATGCAGTGAAATGTTATTCCCTGTTGTTTAATTATTTCTTTCATTAGAACATCCATAAGCAGTACAAAGGTCCGGCACCTTCCATTTGTAGTGCATACTAGGACTCGGCAGAACCTCGTCACAGAATGGCAGCAAAATTTCTGCATGCTGACAAACCCAATGCGGTATCTGCGTATATAATATGTATGGGACACTGTGTGAGAGAAATGTGTGAAGTAACTGGATGGGTCACATGGGCGAAACATCGACCAATCAGATGGTGATATAGGTAAGTGGCCACTGAAAATGTCTGATACAGAAAGTGTGATTACTGTTTAATTTGGTATTGATCACAATAAGAGGCTAAACTCTCATCTCTTGTCAAACAATGTAATAATGAGAAACCAGTGATCATTTTTATGTCATTATAAGGGAACTCATCCCTTCCCTGGCAGTAATGAATGCGGAGTTCCTACCAGCCCCTCATGAAATACTCAGCCTTCTGATCGAGCATAATTCCTCGGATAGCATGGAATGTGTAGCTGTACAAGCATAAAGTCAGTATTGCCTGTAATCATAACTAATGTACTTATAATGAAGTAAAAAAGAAAAACATTAACAATATGATTTTGCAAATAAACTATTATGAATAGTAGTATTAATACTATTAGCAATTAATACTAAATCAGTACTATTAATTTCGCAACAGTTCTTGAGGCAAAATTGCTATTGAAAAGCGTGAAGCTCCATAAATTACGTGACATGAGAAAGCAGTTTGACTTTGTAAAGGATGTTTCCTTTATATTTACCCGTAATTAAGTGAACTGCAGGGCCCCCTTTGATTAAGCGTCTGTGTGTAGCGCACCAGCGGCGCAGCTAACGGCAAGAGCATGTGCCACAGTGAGAATACAGAGACCCCCCCCCCATAGTGACAAGGCCTCTGGGTATTCAAAGTACAGCACCTGTGCCGGCCTCCCACAACACACTTCTGCTGTCAGTCTGCCCCCCACGGCAGCATCGAAGGTCAATCCCCCCCAAAAAAAAAAAAAAAACGGCCTGCCGCAGGCCACAGCAAGGACGTCGTCTGGATCGTCTGCGGCAGGACCGACCCGTGACCTCACAAAACCCCCCCCCCCCACCACCCCAGCTCCGACCGAAGGACGGATGGGTGAGTGTTGCAGGAGGAAGGGCGAAGTGGAAAAGCAGAACGGGAGAGGAGCCTGGCTGGAATTCGGAGGAAAGGCAGAGTTAAAAACGAGAAAACAGCAAGCTGAGAGTTGTTGTGTTTACCCCCCCCCCCCCCCCCCCCTTCAAAGGACTCCTTAATTATTTTTCCATCTTGCGAGGCTGGAGTTGCACTGACTTGGGGTCTGAGATGCTCCTGCCTGTCACTGGTTAACCCCGCATATACCATGGTCTACTTCCACCCTATAGTACCCCTGACCTGTGCCTTACATTTCACTATTTATTCATAACACTACATCCCTCAATGTATGTCAAAGCTTGCACCCCCCAGCTAACCCATATAAGCTCTCCTACTCCTGCGTGACCCCATAGTGCATATTCAGATCACTGCCGTACACTACATATCTCTGTTCTGTCACTGACATCATATATGGCTCTCATATCACTCATGACCTCACAGGGACCTCATATTGTCCATAAATCCCCCCCCTCCCCCCCCCTCCCGAGGCCACATTTCAAACCTTTAATCCCACCATTTTACCCCATGACCCGAACCTCCTGCTACGTCCCGAGCATCCATTGGCTACGAGGCGCCTCGTGGCCATGGGGCTACCGACGCGGCCCCCCCAGCGGAGGTAGGTGGGTCCCGGAACCTTAGGGGGCGCCGCCCAGAATCACGGCGATGGAGGGTGGTCATGCACGGTCACCCCGTCCCCCCAAAGCACAGTGTGCAGATGCAGGCGGATTCCAGGGCACCCCCAGAGTACCAGGGGTGAGGCGGTGGGCTGCCAAGTGAGCATGAAGGCGAATGCATGATGGTCCGGTAACCACCCCCCCCAAACCAACACCCTACCTCTTCCCCACCCCCATATTTTAAACACATTGATCACAAAATCTCACTCACTCATCCTATTCAACACAGAATCCCATTAAAACCAGTATTGTAAAACACAAGCATAATTTTCTGTTTCATAGACCAGTTAGTTACGAGACACATGGCTCTATAGCCATTCTAACAGGACTGGCAGGCCGGCTTTGCTGATCAGATAAGAGAAAGGGGGCCTGATTAGCTTTTGAGTGGATAAATCAGTCCTTATCTCCATGTGGGAATCACGTCCAATCAAGCGGGAAATGAGGCAAGTCCTACTGGTTATGATAAACTCCTGTGTACAGCGTTGAACCATTTAATCAGTTAACAACTGAGAATGGGCCATGACTGTCTGGCCACTGGTGCAGTCGACAGTCTCATTCTCTCTTTTTGACAGGAGTGGAGCATGATTATAGATCTTTGGCTATACTGCAAGATATATAATTGGTTATCCTTACAGAAATCAGAAATGCGCTATTTCACCAGGGGCATTTACATGTCTGAGGAATTTGTTATATTGCATAATCTGACTCTTTACACATAACATATAACTGAGAAAAACAGGCATAGGATGACAAAGAATTATTATACAGTAACAGAATGCAGATATTTACAAGATAATGTACATAATTAGTAGAGCAGTAATAGAGACAACAAAATGTGTCTCTAATGTAGGGTGCAATTGTACAAAATGATGTGGATTTTTGCATATTATCTGTTAAATATGCTGTTGCATAAATACATAACTATGCATAGTACTGTATAATAATATTATTGAAGCTGATGTTGCTGTTTGGTTTTATGCAAATGCGAGCTGACGGTGAGCTGTTGGATCCCTTCCTCACGCACACTCCTCCGCTTGCCTAATTAGGAGAGCGAGGTCCGTTCCGGACAGGACGGGCTCGCCCTTTGGGGGCTGTTTTCAGGAATACTCAGCTGGTCACTGTGGCAGTGCGGACCTGCCTTGCCCCGCATTCCACTGGCAATTTTTAGTCACTCTCCAGATGTCCGTCAACCCTGTTTATCTCCTGCCCCCTGCTGCCCCTCCTCGCTCCGTGGCCTGTCGATGTGTTAATCACCCCGCACTGCTGACAGAGACACACAGATACTGTCCCCCCCCCCCCCGATAACCCCTAGCCCAGGTCACCACCGGCCCGCTCACCTCTCCCCGGTGCTGTGGCAAAGGCTCAGACCCCCACCATCTCTAAGACCCCCAAGTCTCTATCTCTACCCCTGAAAATAACCAGCCGTGGCAATAAAAACAACAAACCCTAATTATACTACTTCATTCCAAAGACATACAAGTCTATTTATATTTTAACGTTACTTCCCTGTAGTCTTTGCAATATAGTTCATATATGCGCCACAAGCTGACTTCTTCATTGATATCATAGGTGACTCCTAACCCTGTTTATGGGGGCATAAACTGCCCTATTTTTTGATTCAGCCCCCCAGAAAGATAATTATTCTAACCATTTAGCAATTTATCCCATATTTGTATGTATATTTTTTACCCTCAGCTCAGCATGTTTAATTGTAGGAGACACACACCCCCTCCACACACACACACACACACAAATTTAATCCTCGTTAACTTCAAGCTGGACTTTGGAATTCTTCTTCCTATCTAGCTGAACTAAATCAGACCACAGAAGGCTGGTGTACTTCTATTTCCTAGAATAAGTAAGACTATATTTGGCGGCATAGCCTTCAGATATAGGGAGAGTAGGCCTATCTGTTAGCCTGTGTAATGGATGCCCTCTGATTTTGCATAGCCTGCACCAGCTGATGTATTCGGAGCTGCTGTCTCCTGTATGTATTATATTTACGTGTGTCTGTGGTTTATCAGTCCATGGACTAACCCCCTGTATCAGTGTTTCACAACCTGGTCCTCTGTGACCTGCAGACAGTCCATGTTTTCGTTCCTCCCTGACCCCCAGTAGGGAGCAAAAATGTGCACCGTCTGGCAGGAAGCTGGGAGGGAGCAAAAACCTGGACCGTCTGTGGGTCTCTGAGGACTGGCTTGGGAAACGACACTGTATATTTGTTTTGTTCTCTCCGGGGGGGGGGGGGGGGTTGAGTGTGAACTATGCACATGGAATTGACACGAACAGATATATAAAGAGTTTATGTAAGGACTGGACCTGTAAGCTGATGGCTGCTGGTTCCAGTCCCAGGAGGGGCTCTGCTGGAATATTCTAGAAGAAGATATATGAAACAAGACAAATCATATTCTAAGTAATCAAATGGTCAGTAGATACAGCGCAGTCACAGTCATCAGTTTCCTAACCCTTCTTTCAACATCCCTTGTGGTCAACAAGCTGGTTCAAGTTTGCAATCGTAATGGATAAACATATAAATTGCTTGTTCTGGCTTGGTGCAATAGCTTAAAAATATGACATATAGCACACGAGGAAAGCTAGCTGAGGAGGACGTGTATCTAGCTGGCCTTTGTTACTGCTGTACTCGGCAGAGGAAGTTGAATTCGAATTAAAACTTTATTTGCAGATGTTCAGAAGTACAAATAAGCTGGAATTCTTGCACCATTCCATCTATTAAGATTTAAAAAAAAAAAAAAACATTAAAAACAATAACAAGGCTGTTCAGTTTCTCTATGCAATCAAATAAACAGATGAAAGATCAACACTGTGCTTGAATGCCAGATAAATAAGGTTTCTTGAGTGTCACAGGTAGTTGGGGGCAAGGGGGTGTGATTTAAGAGTCTAAGTGCAGTTTGGTTATGATGCTGGGGCCAGAGAAGATGTACGTCTCTCCCTCTTGAATGTCCTTAGCGGTCGGCCTGACCGCTGTCGCAAAGATGCAGTTTTCAAAATGAAAGAAGCCAGCATTGCCCATTCAGCAATATGGCGCACTGCAGGAATGAAGACAGTGAGTCAGTGGGTGTACAGTATGAAAGGCATGACAAGTGTTTTTCTGTGTTGTTTACTATGGTTGTATGTTGATATGAGAGTGGTGGTGGTGGGGGGGGGGGGTACAGCTTGCTGAAACCAGAGCCTCTCAGCTTGTCTTGGGGGGGGGGGGTGGATTCGGAGGGGCACATTTGATAGGGAACCGCAGGAGTCCTGACAGGAGCTGTCAAGGGAGTGGCGGGGTGCTTATCCATCAGCCGGGCTGAGCAGGGGCTGTGTTTGGACAGGGGAGGCCTGTCGAGAAACCAAGCGTCATCCAGATACAGGGGCGGGGATGGGTGTCAGGGTGTCATCAGGGGCAAGGGGGGGTCCCCCAAGCCGCCTCAGCATCACGAGCCACATTCTGCCCAATTTGTGCATTATCGACCCAGCTGTCTTGGGTTTACGCTGTTTCGCTGGGTGTGGCTCAGTGGGTTCTGATACAGTGGCTGTTAACAGAAGGTTGCAGGTTCAAATCCCCGTAGTCGCCAAAGTGATTTCGTCATAGGGCCCTTTAGCAAGACCCCAAGTACTATCTGAACATGCTGTCATGATATACATGCTGCTGCTGACTCGCTTAAAATTTCTTAATGGTAGAAGGTCTTCACAAGTTCCATTCTACCAATATACACACCTGGAGATGGATCTTCAGAAATTGTTGGACAGTGGTTACAAGCTACCTGTGCTCACAGAAAACATCATTCTGTGATCCTAACCCTCTGCCACCACCCACTTGCATGGGGGGGGTGGTCTTTGCATGTTACCCCACCTGTATTTGGTGATATTCTCCTGTGCTGGCTGCCTCTTGGAGAGCGGAGGCCAGGCCTACCTCCGGCAGCCAGCGGGTTTCTCCGGCCTGCTGTCGCGGGCCAGTTGGACAGATCCTCAGTAATGGCACAGGGGGCAGCCAGTGGCCAATTGTGAATATGTAAAGTGAGTGTGCCTCATAAATACAGCATGAAAAGAGCCCCGGCGAGAGCAAAGGGGGACTTATTAGCCTCCCTTTCAAAGTGAAGTGATAGCATTACAATGCAACTGTATACTTAGGGAGGAAGCTTTCAAACAGCACAAAGAGATCATTAAAAAAAGGGTGAAGATGTGATACTTTGTGAAGGAATTCAGAGAGAAACAGTGTGTTTCTTTTTGTTTAATTCACACATTTGAAATGCAAGTAGTTTGCACAGGTCAGTGAAAAGGGTAATGTTTTGTACCGGAATGTGTTTTTTTAATCTGAAATAAAAAGGAAATAAACATTTAGGCAGATTTAAATGGCTTGGACGTGTAGTGATTAAAGTCCAAATCGAGGGCAGTGCTAGTCAGTATAGTTACCCAACACATTTACACAAAGTAATTTACAGCAGGAGGAGAACATTTTATGCACATTGCCTGGGATTCAAACCCATGACTTTTACACTGATAACACCTGCTTTTCCCACGGAAGCCAGCAGTTTTGTAAATTTATCTTGCTGGGTATTTGCAGGCACATTCCAGCTGAATATGGTGCTTCTTGGTGTAAATCAGAAATATTACAATAGCAAATTTGTGTGACTTAAACACTGAGCTTTCGCCCCAGATGCTGTACAAAGGTATTGCCGAGGCAATAATGAGCCTTTTGGTGCTTTCCAGCACATTAACGGCAAACCTGTTAAGATCAGCGTGTCTGTAGGTACGCTGACAGAGACAGGCGTGCAGAGGGGCCTCCGAAAATGGATACCACGCTGCGGAATCATGCGAGGGCCTGCCGTACGCAGCCCTGTGTGGTCCAAACCGCACCCCTCTCCCCCCCTGTCCTGACCACGGAGAGGTTACTGCAGTACAGGAGCGTCTGCTAAAGGAATAAATGTAAACAAATGTGATCACGGAGAGGGGGCCCTCGGCGCAGGAGGGAGGAGGGAGAAGCCAGTGACCCTTTGCAGCTGGCCGGGGATCATGTGACTCTGGGTGAGGAGACATTAGCACCCTCACCTCCATCCAGCTGTGCCCCCCTCCCATTTGCTGAGCCATAGAAAAAATTGCTGTTTAGCTTTTAACAAGCAAGCCAATTGGCTGTATGTTAAAGTGCGTTTAGGCTATCTCGTCTACCATGCCTGTTCCTGATCATGTCTCCTAGGATCGTCTAGTATTGCCTGGCACTGGGTTTGCACCTGTGCGGCAGCAGCGATGGAGGACACTCACAAGAAATAAGGGAAATCTCAAATAATTCCCTTAGTGTATTTGCTGGGCAGTTGGGACCAGTGTGTGGCAAAGCAGGTTAGGGTTTTATGGCTGCGATTGGAAGGCTGCCAATTCGAATCCCGTCCTCGGCAGCATAGTCACATCTCTGTTGGGCACTTGAGAAAAGCCCTTAACAACCCCCCCCCCCACCACCACCACCACCACTACCTCCAACAAAATGTCTCAGGGATGCTGGAAAAACATCCTGGCTCTGCTTTGTATGTGTGTGTCTAGAAGGAGAGCATGATGGGATACGTGAAAGCAAGCATTCTCATGTACCTGTACTCATACTTACACATGCCAAATAAATCATTTCATTACTAAACTGTTTAACCACATTCTTCATCTGCTGATGACCAGTGCCATCATGGGACTCCAACACAACCACGAGACTGCAATACCCAGCATGCTTTGGGAAACGCTGCCAGATGCACCAAACACAGGGCAGACCTCTTACCGGTAATAAAGCTCGACCTCTGAGGCGGCGATAACCTGGTTCCTGCAGCCCTTGTCTCTCAGAAGCACCTGTAAAAGGATAGCAGGACGTTTCCGGTAAATAGCGTTAAGATCTACTTCAGTTTCTTTTCGTTTTTTCAGTGCGTGTTCCTGCTCCCCCTCTCCTCCACCGTACCCACTGCCATTCGGTGGTGACATTTACTTTCAAAGGGAAATATTGGGGGGAAAAAAACACCTCCCTAGAAACTGCGGGGTAGTCGACGCCCACGGTGGCTGGGAACGACAATGGTCATAATCTAATTATAGCGCATTAGCATCAGCGTCCGCTGTTTGTGAGAGACCGGAATGGGGCTCCCCTGGCCGCGCTCCCATTGGGCCCCGCATGGCCGAGGCCCCTGCTTTGTTCCCGCTGTGAAGGGGCCGTAAAGTGGCCCTCGCTGCTCAAAGGGATGCGCCGTCAGACGAGGTGGCGAGGGGGCGACCCGGCCCACGGGCCATCACACCACAGCGCCGTGCATCCTGGGGGGAAAAAAAGAAAAAAAACAACTTCAGCAATTGTTATTCGGACCGGGGCAGACAGAGGGCGGGCTCACGGGTTGCAGGTAGTTGCGAACTGCGGCCATTTGTCGACTTTCAGGCCCAGTACACAAAGAGAATGGGAGCACAATGACTTCAAATGGGCCCTTGTGGGTAAACTCCCTCTTTAGGGCGGCAGAGAGGGAAAGACAGGCCACAGACACACTCGCACCTTGCGTATTCTCGCTGTGTATTGGCTTTTTGTCTTTGCCTCGTAAGCAAACGAGTTGGAGTGCCCTGGCAGGTTGTAAAACCCAAACTACACTTTGTCTGCTGTCCCGGGTTACTTATAACTTCAAACAGACGCGGCGCCCCCACCCACGCCCCCCCCCACGCCCCCCCCCCGCGCCCCCCCCCCGCGCCCCCCCCCCCACGCCCCCCCCCGAGTCGCTTCTGCATTTGCATTTCAACTTTGCCGGAGCTGAAAGTGACTTACAGCTGTGACTGATTTATATGGTGGCATGTGTTAGGAAGCGATGCAGGTTAAGTACCTCTGGCCCGTCCTGCGACTGAAACCAGCAGCTTTCCGGTTTATACTGGTTTATATACCCTACGTGCTGCCTTTGTAGGTTACATTAGTTTAGCGGAGACTTTTATCCAAAGTGACATGCATTCCTGAGAGAGCGGGGTCAGACAGACCCCAGAGCGACTTGGCATTAAGGGCCGTGCTCAGGGGCCCACCACCAGGGGCCCACCACCAGGGGCCCACCACCAGGGGCCCACCACCAGAATCACTTTGTCAAGTCTGGGATTGAAACCAACAAACACTGCAGCCTAACCTGCTGAACCGCCACTTTGTCTCTTTATGAGATGGGTGAAATTCAGGTGGGTGGGGCTAAATGGCTCAATGATTAATTAATAATGTGACCACACATGTCCAGGGTTGTGGGCTCAGTTTCCATTGGCAGTTCTGTGTTGGTATAGCTGCAGTCATAAAATCATACTTTTTGTAAACTGTAAGCCTTATGATGGACCAGCTCCACCCCCCCCCCCCCGCATCCTGTGTTTACTGGGAGGGGCTCAAACCTCAGCCCGTGCCGGATACACAGATATGGATCGATAAACTCAAGCAGAACAAGATAATCAGGAAAAAGCAGCCAATAAAGGCGCAGGTGACGACACCTCCTTTAACGTGGGTGATTTCCGCTTACATCCACTGGCGTTAAGGAAGACACATCGCATGGCTACAGCAGCTGGGCGTATGTGTGACCACAGCTGTAGGTATCACCACCGGTTGACGATCTTAACTACAGCCCCCAGATTCACGGCATAGAGCTGCAAATTCTTTAGACGTCAGGCATTTATATTAACGGTCCCACAAGTATAACCCCATCCGACTGCAATAAACTGCTTTTATGTTCCGCCTGGTCATATTAAATAGTAATTTTAGTCCCTCTTTAGAAAACACAGTGAATAATTCACTAAGCTTTTCCACCTCTGACATACGTGGATTAATTATGTGAATGCCTAAACGTGTCTGAGCAATCGCCTTTTGATGGGTCATAACAGGGCTACATTTTACAACAATAGCTCCAAAATAACTGACTAATAATTGGAAAATTGTTAACAATAGATTTGAAATAACTCCAAGTCATTATTGAAATGGTGACGAAGGACATTCTTACAGTGATATTTCTCCCCCTTGTGGGGACTTTTGGTAATTACACAAGTATTTTTTCCCGCTTCTTTAATTAATTAATTAATTTTTTAAAAAACCGCCTTTGAATTTATGTGTGTGCGTCTGTGAATAATACATATTTTTCTGCAACCTGCAGTCTGGTTCTTCCCTGCTTCTTATTGATGAAGAGCTTCTTCCTTCCTTTATGGGACCTCAGCCGTGCTTCTAGGAGCCTGATACGAGCTGTCCTAGCAGTGCACCTCACACCTGCACTTAATGTTTCTCACTCCTATTGAAGGTCACTTGATGTCATCCTTTGGTTCATGAGAAACTGTCGGATAAGTTAACGTTCATCACTGGCATTAGAAAGTCGCTTCTGCCCTTTACCTGTCTGGTTTCTGGTCGTTCCCAGTGTCTCCTGCTTCACCTTGTTCTTGTGTACTGCTGTCTCAGAAATTTTGAACCTGGAAGCTACCTTCTGCTCAGTGTAGCCTTCTGCCAGCAGAACCAGGATTAAACCAGACTTTAAAAATGCAGATTTCTTTAAAAATATTGAGTGGTCTCAATTTTTTTCACAGCTGTACATGCAGACTATCAAGCAGTACAGCCAATTAAAAAAATGCTTTGCCATTAGTGCAAGCAATTTGGAATGCCCCTTTTCACATATTCCATTTTGCTCTCCTTTTGAGACAAACATGTATATACTGGTAAGGGCAAAGCTTGGGGTTGGAATGCAGGACCAGCCGGCGCACCGTTGGAGCAAATGGGTATCAAGGGCTCAAAGGCAGCACTGGTCTGCTAGACTCCAGGATTCAAACCAGTGCCCTTCTGATCCAAGGCACGAAGAGGAATCCACAAGAATCTTAATCGAATTATCCACACACCACTCTCAAAAAGAGCACCACTCCATTGCAGATAGGATTCAAACCCATGCAGGGAGACCTCTTCTGATTTCAAGGTCAACACCTTAACTGCTCGGCCACTGTGACTCAAGGTAAGGGGCGTGACACACGTTAGCGTCTGTGTCTTTGAATATTTTCATTTAACATGAGAGATTCGCTACCAGCTCTCAGGTATAATAAAAGCTAACTCACATTCATGTGCCAGGTGCACCCACACAAAGGCCCCCATCCTTATCATATCAAATCCACCCGGTGTGAGTGAGATTGGTTTTAACATTTTTCTTGAGACAAAGTTATGCTTCCTAAGCTTTTCATTAGAAACAATAAAATCCCTGCAGTCAGTGCAGACTGGAATAAATCTGTCCCGGTGGGACTGTTAATGCCGTTTGTTTGTGCGAACCACTAAATTAACACATTGTCCTTGTACGCCTTACCTGTACTGGTTCTGTAGTGTAGTGGTTATCATGTCTGCTTTACACGCAGAAGGTCCTGGGTTCAAGCCCCAGTGGAACCAGATTTTTGCAGGTAGTGTGTGTGCTGCAGTGGAATAGACCCCTATGGCTTGGAGCAAGTGCTTGGGCACCTGGTAAAATCACACCTTGTAGGTGTGCATTAAACGGCTGACCCTGTGCTTCGAATGCTGAATGTTCTCCCTGCTCCATATATATGTCTGTGTAGACCAGGGCTACCTAATCCTGCTCCTGGAGACCAGCCACCTTGCAGAGCTTAGCTGCAGCTCCAATGTACACACCTGATACAGAGAATCCGGCGCATCACAGCAGATTCACCTTCACTGACATGCGTACTGCTTACTTAGTTTGCCTACTTGGTTCAACATAGCCGACTCTCATACTGAGATGCTACCGAAAGCCTGGATTACCGCTGTCAGGTGTGTTCAATTAGGGCTGCACCAAAGGCTAAGTTTACACCACATGACCTTCAACGTCTTTAGATGGCCGTACCGTTCACACTACACAACTTATTGTCTTGTAGTCAGGGATGTTGAAATCAATGTGGTTTTGCTGATCAGCAACAGAGGACACAAATTATAGAAGAGGGGGAGGCAGTCCTGATCCTGGAGTGCCGGTATCCAGCAGGTTTTCTATCCTACATGGTCTCTGATGAACCACAGCTGATCTCAGGCAGATAGTAAATCATCAGGTAGTATAAAAAACCTGGCATTCCAGTATCAAGGTTGCCCACTCCTACTGTAGGAGGAATCCTTTATGAGTCTGTCGTTTCAAACCACGTTTTGTTATGAAAGCACACACAAGAAGTGAAACAGGGAAATGACACTATATCATGTGTGAGACAGAATTTTTGGTGTAGCCATGATTGTTGATGTGCTTGTTGAGAAGCCATGCTTCTCCCCAGGGAAAATACTCCACTGGTTGGTTGAAACATAACTTTGGTCTGGATTTGTACTTTCTGGACCTGAACTGTCTGCAGTGGGTTGCTGTTGTGAGTGACTTCCCAAACACCGTCTACAGTAACTAGCCCCCTGCTGCCCACTATGGTGCTTGGAGCCAGAGAAAGTCATTGGAAGCACATTAGCAGAGGTTCTGTCGAAGAAGGCCATCCATCTTGTTATGTTACAGCAGTGTGGGGCTGTTCCAGTGAAAGAATTGATCTGTCACCAGCCTTGTTCACTGATAAACAAAAAAAAAAAACATTTGTCATTCTCGTCTACCCCCCGACTTTTCCGCCGCAACTGTCTGTTAATGCTGTCATTGCAATCCTCCTGTCCCCCAAAGCAACGTGTAAATGTTCATCTAGAGTGCCCTGGGGACAGAGCACATCCGTCAACATAATACTTCCAGAGTCAAGAGGGCAGAAGACGCTGCCCGTTTGTCGTGAGAGTGCCTTCCACTGGCAAAGTGCATTCAGGCCGCATGGCAGCTGTCCGCCTAGAGCCTGGAGGGTTGTGCTTCCGGGTGTGGTAGCTATTCTGTGAGCCGTATAGATATATGTATATACTGTATATATATATATATATATATATATATATATATATATATATGATTCTGTTGTGTCACAGAGCATCCCAGGAATAGTCACTAACGTGGGCCCATTATATATGAGGCAGTCTCTTGTAGCATTTCTAACAGGTGGAAAATGGGAGAGGGAACTCTTACAGATCTGTGATATGCGAGGCTGCCTGAATTAGCATCAGCTGGAAGTTGATTTTGGAGCATCATTAGCATTAGCAGCTACGTTCAAGGGAGACACCCCAGAGCAAATAGGCAGGATGGGGCTGGATGTGACCCCTGCAGCTCATAAAAGATCCCTGGGCGTCTTTTGAAGGAGTATGGGTTTGACCCCGAAGCCCTGGCTGATATTACCTACCGTGGCCTTATCACATCTGGCCTGCTAATTCTCTGCTATATCTAATTGATCATTTTTCTTCCTTCGCTACTGCGTGGTGAGTGTTTTGGTGCAGAATGGCTGCCGTTGCAGGTGGGGGCCAGACAGTGGTGCTGGTGGCATCAGCTCCCCATTGCTTCTCTAGTGCTTTGGGGGCCTAGAAATGTACTGTATAAATGCAACATTCATTCATTACCCAAACAAGGTGGGGTAGAGTTATAAAATACACTGGGTCTTTCAGATGGTATTTTTTTAGGTTTTGAAATTGCTGAGCTAACACACTGACAGATATATCATAGTTTAACACTAACATGAAAATCATTTAAACACCTTTTTAAACAATTTCTTTCATTGTCTAAGACGATCACACAGTACTATATATATGTTCAGCCCTTTGGAAATTTAACTACTTTGTGCTGAGGGGAGTATGAAACGATCCAGTTTGCTCATTGTCCACATTGCTGGAATATCATTGCCACCTGCTGGCCGACAGCTGCACAGCATCTAATCTCTGAGCATCTACAACTGATGCAGAAAATATCCTATTGGGATTCCTACCAGCTTCCAGGGCCATCTGGCATACCAGGCATTTTCCCAGTGGGCCAATGGGATTGCGGACTGGCAAAACTTGCTGGCGGCGACCCCGTTCAGTCAGTGGGAGACCCCAATCGGATTTTTTTTGTAGGTATGTATGTGAGACGGGCCAAAGTCCAGTCCAATAATTCCAGCTGCCCACACACTCAAACAAAGCAAACAAAAAAAATTGCATCCACAATGGTTTAAAAATAATTTTATTCAGTATTTATGCTATAAAGATTTGGAAAAACCCTAATAATGCAATCTGAAATATATTTCTATACTTCATATTTATATACTTATAGTCTATACACAATCGTAACAAATGTTGTTTTTTTCATAATATGTAGAATAAACCTAGGATTTGTGCCAGGCAGGTGTCAGGTGGCGTAAAGGAAAAAAAAAAAACTTGCTTTCAGGAAGTTGAGGAACTTCCTCTCAAAAAAAAAGAATAAAAAATAAAGATTAAAATTAAAGCTAGTCCCAATTGAGGAGCACCTCACATATATAGACTGCACTCACGAAGAGCAGCTCACCTTTGTGGCGGACTATCACACGGGAACCGAGACAGAGTGGACGGGCAGATTCCCACAGACAAGCTTTGGGCTGATTGGCTCTGGGCATGTGTGAAGATACCTTAGTGCAGCCAATCGCATGCTGAGTTTAACTGTAGCTGTATTTGCAGGGACTTCCCATTGACTCCCGTTTTATCACAAATATCAGTCTGATAGTTGGTAGGTTTATGGGAGTTTTACAAAAATGTTCAAAAAATTTTATACAAAAACAAAACTACCCTCACCAAGCAGTCTGCGCTGTCTTGGTAGTCTACTAAGCTATAGTTTCTCAGTTATGGACTTTGTCCAATACCACACTCACCAACTAGTGGACAATCCAGAGAGAATTAAGCTAGGAGCCATCTAACCCTCTTTCCTAAGACCCTTCCTCTCCTGTCTGCTCAGATGCCGGAGGCGGAGCTGTCGAACTCCAGCGAGCCGCTTTCCAGTGCCCCATAACCATTCATCTTCTTCAGCTTGAGCTGATCCGGTAAACTCAGGGCCTGGGTCTCCGGCACGGCCTCCTTGGTGGAAAACATTTGGCTGATCTCCATGAAGGTCTTGTTCTTAGTCTCCGGGATGATGAAGAACACGTAGGTGGACACGAGGAGACAGATGCCGGAGAAGACCAGGTAGCAGAAGGACCCAGCTGACATCTAGAACAAGGAACCCCAAGGAGAACTGGCTGCTGACATGCAATCATTCTATATGGTGTCTTATTTTTCTCGTGCCAATTTAGCCATTGGCCTACTAGAAGATGGCTATGATATGCACACGCTAAACAGCGCCACCATGTGGGCATCCTCTCACCTGCAAGAAGGGGAAGACAAAGCCAACAGTGAAGTTGGATATCCAGTTGAGGGACCCCCCGACAGTGTAGGCGGCAGGCCGGTGGGACTGCTTAAAGAGCTCGGCAGTCATCAGGAATGGCACTCCAGCTGCACAGCCCAAAGGTGTCACATTAAACACTGCAGCGGGAGCTGTCACAGAGCACAGTGCAGTGCAGTGCAATGCAGTGGCACTGTGTGCATGGGAGAATGCTCTGTCACTACGCACTACACTGCGCAGTACACACACAGCAGAGCGTACTGTCAATTTACATACTGCACATTCGTTTCAAATTTTATTGTCACGTGTGTTTGGGGAACACAGTGAAAGTGAAAGTACCACAGTTGCAAAGGAAGGGACTGGTGCATGGGGGCTGGCAGGAAAAAAGAGCAATGCATTACTAAACAAACACTGTAATACTAATACTAAACAAATATTAAACAGTATTGCTCAACTAGACAAGGTAGTGCAGAGCAAAACGATAAATATAGGTAATTTGGCTTGGGGATGATGATATATTCTACTACATCTATCCATCCATCCATCCATTTTCCAACCTGCTTATCCTACTGGGTCGCGGGATATTCTACTACAGTAGCTCTTAATTGGTTTTGTCAGGATCTGTCTGTCATGTTCCTGTTTGGCCAGCAGAGGTCGTGGTTGGCCATTGCGTTCACTCCAACTCATGTCTATTAAATCACACCTGCCTCTCGTTTCCCCTCGTTAGTCCAAGTCTGCTTGTCTTGTGCTTCCCAGTCTGGTCATTGTCATCATCAGTGTCATTCCCTACGTTTACATTTATGGTATATGGCATACGCCCTTAGCTAGAGTGACTACAGTCACTTTACAGATTACCACAGCAGCCTTAGATGAACTAGTAAAAATCCATGTGACACAGGGATAAGATGTGAACTCCACACACAGGCGTGGGCTGCAGTGCTAAAAACTCATTAAACAACAACATTAATAACTATTATTATGATTATTATCACTGGGTCTGAAAATCATTCATTGATCGCGTTTCATTGCATCCCAAATTTAAAATGATGGACCTTTAATTCCGAACCATTCACTACCCTGCAGACATAGTGAATCAGAGTGACTCACATAGAATTTGTGATACTCGTGCTACTGCTATTGGTAATATTAGTACATACCTGCAGTCATGGTTTACTGGCACATTCAGCTCTCATATAGGCCTCCCTCACTGTCCAGTTCATTTTTCTTTTCTGCTAATGAAATCCCTGCCCCATTTCTGGCTGCATTTCTGTCCTTAACAAGGATGTTAATATTCTTGTAAGGAATCAAGCCTAATTTACATACCTACTTACGTTCCCTGTGCCCACCCCCTGCCTGAGTGCTTCCTGTAAGTCAGTATAAGTCAGATCTCCCCCTTAGGTGTCATTAGTTCCTTTGCTGTACTCCATGTAGTCCTTTGTTTTTGGTTTGAGTTTGTTTTTGGGTTAATAAAGCCTTTTTGTTCACCCTATGTCCACCTTTGAGTTGTCTCTCCCCACCAGTTGAGAAATAGTGCTCTACAATAGTTTGTACAGTCACTTTACAGATTACCACAGCAGCCTTAGATGAACTGCGCAGGAGAAATGGCACATTGCACGGATGAAGGTGATTACAACTGGCTTGCGTAGGGCTTGTTAGCTCAGATTGCAGAAATCTTAAACAGCCCCATTGCCGAACTTCTAATCCTTTTAGAAGTGCAGAATCAGCGAGCACAAATTTCTCTTAATATCTCTGAAACTATTTCAGGAGGTGAGCATTTACTTCCGGCGTGTTTTTGAAAAACAGCGACTGACGCGGTTGGTGATGAGAGAATCTGCCGCTAATGCACAGTCCATGCAGGCTTTTGTCCCAGAAACCCAGATCCATCATCATTTACAGACAATGAGCCATTAAAATGCCAATTATAAAAGCAATTACAGCTGTAGAAACATATATCAGACAATGAAGCATAGATCAGTCAGCACGCTGGATCATGCGTCGACTCTGAGGACCGGTCCGGCTTTAATTAATTATTCTTACATGGCGGCGGACCTCAGCCCAGCCTTAAGCAAAGCTGTAGAGGGGTGCTAAGCTGGTTACATAAAACGACACAAAAGCTCTCATTGTCCTAGAAATATTATTGGGCACAAATATGTAAAGCGTAACGATTCTAAGAATAATAAGAGCAGCGGAAAAGTGCTGCTTTTCTACCGGACATGAAGATAATCAGCCAGTCTGTTTTGCAGACTGATCCCATACTGGGCCGCGCTGAGCCAAGGGCTCAAATCAAGGGAGCCCTGTGCCCAGGATGCCAGTCATAAACGGGCACAGGTTTGGCGCGATACCCAGCTTTGGACTGAAGGGGGCTCCAGAGGACCCGGTCTCCCCCTCCCTTTCGTAACCTCCTGAGACCCCACCCATTCATTTATGTCCATTGTAATGGACATGTTGTTTTTGCATCTCTTTTCATTGATGTAAGGAAACGTATTTATTCCTGTTGTACACTAAAGAGGACATGCTGTGGAATTAAAAATAAAAATACATTTGAAAAAATCTAAATTGTAAGACGTCTTATATACTTATATACACTATACCTAGTATACTAGCTATTTATACAGTACAGTTGGTCAAGAACAAGCCAGAACAAGCATTTCTCTGCATGTTGTAGGAGTACGACTGCATGCGACAAATAAGGAACTTTGAAGTTTGGTAAAAATCCATGTGACACAGGGATAAGATGTGAACTCCACACACAGGCGTGGGCTGCAGTGTTAAAAACTCATTAAACAACAACATTAATAACTATTATTATGATTATTATCACTGGGTCTGAAAATCATTCATTGATCGCGTTTCATTGCAGCCCAAATTTAAAATGATGGACCTTTAATTCCGAACCGTTCACTACCCTGCAGACACAGTGAATCAGAGTGACTCACATAGAATTTGTGATACGCGTGCTACTGCTATTGGTAATATTAGTACATACCTGCAGTCATGGTTTACTGGCACATTCAGCTCTCATATAGGCCTCCCTCACTGTCCAGTTCATTTTTCTTTTCTGCTAATGAAAGAATCCCTGCCCCATTTCTGGCTGCATTTCTGTCCTTAACAAGGATGTTAATATTCTTGTAAGGAATCAAGCCTAATTTACTTTACCCCCCATTATCTCATTAGGCGAAGGAGTCGTATTACGAACAGACATTAAGGATCACGTGCACAATACTGTCGATTGGGAGACAGCAGTTGAGTTAGTAGGTATCACTGTTTGGGGGGGGGGGGGGCTCAAATCCCACCTCTGCTTTTTGTGTGTGGAGTGTGCCTTCTCCCCCCCCCCCTCCCTCAACCAAGGAGCTCCACTTCTCCACTTTCCTCCCACAGACTAAGAGCATGCAGTTACCTGACCTGGCATCCCTACACTACACATGGTGCAGGTGTATGTGTGTGTGTGTGTGTGTGTGTGTACGCATCCTGTGACAGCCTGGGACCCCATCCAGGGTTACTCCCCCTGTGTGTTTCCTGGGATATGCTCCAGAACCCCCCCCCCCTCATCTGACCAGGGTGAGTGGCTGTAGGGATGTGGTCTCATTTAGCCAAAAGCTGGACTCACATTGGCATAGAAGCAGGCATGTGATTGAATGGGAGGCCGTGACCTTACAGAGGTGATGGATAAAGAGCTCGATCTGCCTCGTACACATATTTACAAGCAATGGGATGCAGTGCTTTACACAGCAAGCGCCATGCATGCTATGAGCACCAAAGGGTAAATTCACATCGACGGGACAATTCGGATTTAAAATTTAATTTTGGGCTTCGGTTCAAAAACTGTGGACAAGTCTAGCAGTTTGTAAAAGACATGTTATCCGGTCCGAAATTCTCTGGATGTGATCATTGTTATTATGAGCGATGAATGAAAATGTTTCCTGCAATAAAAATTCTGTGGGTGGAATTATATAGAGAAGGTAATGAATTACTGTAAAAAAAAAATTTTATGAAATATGAGCCTGACAGCAGCAGTGCTTGAAATGTTAAGGAGTTGTGCATAAAATATAGATTTAGTTAACGGGTGTGATTTGTACACGTCAAGTGAGAAAGACGCTCATTATATGCTTACATAACTGCAAACAGGTGTGATGAATACTGAAATTATACATCTTTTTAAAGACTTAAACTCAAAGTGTCAGAAAGGACGTCAGATAAAAGGAAGATAAATGGCTAAAACAGAGATACTGATTCATGTAGGGTTCAGATAGCAATTCAAAGTCTTACTAAGATGTAAGAATCCAAATGGATCCCAGTCAGGGCCATAGATATTTGATAATGGGGGCCCTTGGAATCATTTTAACTCACCCCCCCCCTTCCCATGGGAAAAGTTCCTACTAGTAAAACATAATTGTTTTTGTGGTCTTATCAAATATCTATGGCCCTGACTGAGATCCATTTGGATTCTTACATCTTAGTAAGAATTTGGAACGTAACTGAATTGGTCCAAGGCAACTTGTATAAG
Organism: Brienomyrus brachyistius; assembly: GCF_023856365.1. Lineage (NCBI taxonomy): Eukaryota > Metazoa > Chordata > Actinopteri > Osteoglossiformes > Mormyridae > Brienomyrus > Brienomyrus brachyistius. The sequence goes on along the minus strand of NC_064535.1, from coordinate 8,652,766 downwards.
GAAAGATAATGGTCTTATGCACAAGGACAGCAAGGCTGTAGTGTAACATCTGCCCCCACCAGCTAATGAAGCTGGTCTTTCCTAGAAGTTTGTTCCCAGTTTGCTGGCTTTAAGCTCTTTAGCAGTCCAGCACGCTGGCGCTCACGGGGCCTTAATCAGCTTGTCAGATTATGCTTGGATTTAGACGTGTGTATAACTAACCCTGTTAGTGAGAGAATGGGGGATGATCGTCAGTGTAAGAAAGGGGGGCTGACAGGACAGTAATTCTGTAACTCTGCTTTGTTTCTGGAAGTGAGACGAGCTGAAGATAAAATAGAAAAAAAAACTCTTCTGTATTCTAAGTCACAGTAAAATATTCAAGATGCACAGTAAGTTAGTGACAAATATTGCAAAATCCACGAGCTTCAGTTGAAAAAACAAACAGCTGAGAACTCATCTTAAACATAATTTCTGCCCTAGAAACCAACGTTTTCACTGGGGATGAAGGAAAAATGCTTTGACTTTAATTATCTATCCATCTCCCGTAATTGCTTAAACGGCACCCGATCACAGTGAGCTTGGACGAAATCCTAGGAGACATCACTCTCGCAGGAAACACACCGAAGAGTGAAAATGAAACCGTAATTGCAAGTTTTTTGGGGCTGCAGGAGAAAAACCCTCACAAACATGGGAAGAACATGCAAACTTCATACGAGGCATGGGAGGGTGGGAATGGAACCCACAACATAGAGGAGCGAGGCAACAATGCCACACAGTTAAACACAATGCCACTCAACTTTTAACAGGGGAAGAGCTACAGATTTTGGGCATCTTCGTTGCACAGCGTCTCTCCATCCATCCATCCATCCATCCATCTCACATCATGTCAGTTATATGAAAAAAAATCTACATTATTATTTTATTATTACCTTGTTATAGTGATTCTCCAGCATAGTATACTGGTAGTTTTGTATTATTCTGACACATAAGAGCAAACTGAGAATTTCTGTAATTTGGGTCTTTTTATAAAGCAGTATGAATTAAGTTATAACTAGTAAGTCAATGTCTGTCAAGGTTTCTTCTAAATTAATTACAGAGCCAAAACTTTCGATAGAAGTCATGTATCTGAAATACAGGAGGTATTTACAATCTCACCACTAGATGCCACTATTTCACTGATTCAATACAAGTACAAGCTACCCTATTGGGAATAAGTCGGTGGGCTGACGACTCATAACAATAAGCACATGCTTGCTGAACATAATAAACCGAAGAAGAGTGGGGCAGAGCAAAGAGAGGCTTGGCTGGCTACTGGGGGCCTGAAGGACCTCTTCAAGGAAAGTTCTCTACCTCCAGAACCTCCAAAACAGAGCAGTGATACATGGCTGGTTAGAGTGTGGGGCTCACCTGGTCCGATGCAGAAGCCTGCAATTATGCCCACTACACAACCCACGCTGACGTACCGCATGAAACTGATGCGTTCCTGCAAGAACAAGGAGGTTAAATAAGTGTAGACCAGTGATTTTGCAGAGGGGGGGGGGGGCAAAAAGGTTGCATGTCCCCCAGGATGAAACACGGGCTCACCTGCAGGACCAGTGACAGCGTGATGCCTGCACAGAAGACCCCCATGACACCAAAGCCGCCGATGATCAGCGGCCGCCTGCCCAGCCTCTCGATGGTGAAGCACTGGGGTGGGAAGCAAGAAGATCACCAAGGAACACGACCCCCATTCCAGAGTCACGCAGAGTCACCAAGCAAACGCTTACTCATCAATACCAGGGGTCAGCCTTGGATTGCAATTCAATTTATTGTTATATGCAGAATAATAAAAGAAAGAAAGAAAGAAAGAAAGAAAGAAAGAAAGAAAGAAAGAAAGAATGAAAGAAAGGACACTGGAGGGGTCCAGGATTGACTGGATATCCAGCACCCACCTGGCCATTATAACATTATTCAAAATGGAGACAATGAGTCTGCGTTAACAGAGGCTGGTGTGAACTGTGTTAACTGAAGGAATGATAAGCGTATGTGATTTCAAAGGCCTCAGAATTTCCGAGGCTCAGGCCTCCATGGGATTCACGCCCCATGAGAAGCCCCCTCAACAACCTGCTCACCCCAATGAGCCCGGCGATGATTTCTATGGCTCCCGTTCCGACCGTGGTGTACTGGATCTGCGAAGCCGGGATGCCCGCGTTCTGGAAGATGTCGTTGGTGTAGAACCAAATCTGTGGGTTTCCGAAAGGAGACAAAAACCTCATGTGGCTCTGTGAGTTAGCACTCTGTACCCGTGCTCGGAAGGTTGTCGGTTCCAGTCGCCAGACCCTTAACCCCCAGCATCAGTATTCTGTTCTCGCAGCATGGAAGGCTTCAGCTTCAACTCAAAGAGATTTTGTGGAAATAAGTTGTTAAAAAAAACAATTAAACCTTCTATTATACACAAAAGAGGAGTCTACTACACATCAGTGGTTAGGGTTTGATTGCTTTTTGAGTATTTGGTTTGATAAAAAATAAAATCCTCACAGCGCCACCTGGAGGGCAATGTCTTCATGGTGAGGACCACCCACTCAGCCCCCACAGCCAAATTTCTTGGCACGCTATTGATTGGTCTTTCCTCAGACTCGTCTATATCCTCGTCATTAGTAACGGAGAGGCGTGCATTTCCATGACAAATGGGAGAATGCAAAACCAATACTGTGATCAATATTAGCCACAAACCCAGTGCCTTGAATAATAAGTTTGCCTGAATCACATTTCTGCAATAAACTAGCATAAACTAGCAGCCACAAATGTGGTGAATGATGCCTTTCCCATTAATCACAATTGCTAAAAGTGTCCATTGTGTGGTTTTGGCCCAAACTCCATCTTTTGATTAAATGTAATTTGATTTATCCATCTATTTTCCATAACAGCTTATCTAGCTACGCAGTAAGCAAGAGTCTATCAATTGAAAGCAAATAATATAGAGGAAAAAATATTGTGTACTATGGACACCACATCATAACAAGGCAATACACACAGACACAGACACACACACACACAGGGGTGTGCCCTTGTATTAAATGGGTGTGGCCTTCTATTAAATGGGTGTGGTCACATACTGTTGCCACACCCCTCCCAGTCTTACCGCATCAATGCCGGACAGCTGCATGCCGACGTTGATGACAGCCACAGAGAACACCTGCCAACGCACAGAGCCGTCCAGCAGCAGCTGCCACACAGACAGCGTCTCCACCGACGACAGCGAGCGCTGCTCTTCCTGCATCTCCTCGATCTCTGCCTGGATGTTGCATTTGGCACGGTACCACTTCAGGGCTGTAGGATGTGTGACAGTGTGGATTCGCTAGCTGAACACATTAAGGACCAGGAACACAATACGGAGAAGAGCGTGGGCTTCAGTGTGGCTCAGTGGCTTTGGATGCTGTGCTCTGATCAGGAGTTCGCTGGTTCAGGTCCCACAGTCATCAATATGCGGCTTTGTAAAAGAGCATCTCATATGTAAAGTTAAACACAAATACTGCAAGTAATGCAAGCATTTAACCATCCATCCATTTTCCATAACCGTTTGTCCTAATCAGGGTCACGGTGGGTGGCCCAGAGCTAATCCCAAAGGCTACGTCTGCAAGGCAGAGAACAACCAGAGTGCCCCGCAACGATAAGGCTGGAACATGTAAACTCCAGATACATGAAACCCCGGGCCCCAGAGATGTGAGGCAACTGGGCAGCTCCTGTACCACTGTGCAACCCTTACAAGCCCAACAACAGAAAATTGAAACATCTTAGTGGATCCTCAGTATGTTGTTTAATCCTGAGTTTAATCTCAGAGATCTTTGCTCTGATCAGTTCAGTGTTTATGATTGTTCACCCCTAAGGTCACCCCCCTATGACTCCCCAGTAGCCCGGGGCCTCGCCGTCTTACCAGTGATGGTAGCGTGGATGTTGTGCTTCTCAATCAGCAGGTAGCGTGGGCTCTCTGGGAACCAGGGCAGCAGGATCAGCTGGACACAGGTGGGTGCCACCACCAGGGACAGGAAGAGGGGCCAGTACTCCTCCTGAGGAAAGAAAGCAGAGCCGCTGATAGCCTGGTGGCTGCCTGAGACAGGGGGTTGGCACATGGAGCCGGAGCGCAGAAGCCGAACCTTCCCCAGCAGCTCCTGCAGCCCCAGCACTTGGGCTGTGAAGACCCCTAGGCAGATGAAGATGCTTGGCACTAGGCCCAGGAAGCCTCGCAGGTTCTTGGGTGCGATCTCTCCCAGGTACATGGGTACCGCACTGAGTGAGATGCCTATGGAGAGGAAGGGGACCTCACTGTGCTTACCGAACGAGTGATGACAAAATAAAGCTTCATGAACCATTTGCTGTATTTTTTTACCCCACTAGATGGCGCTCTTGGTTTGCTCTGGGGCATGCTTCGAGCCCTTTTTTGAACAGAGAGCACCATCTAGTGGTGTCAGAAAATACAGTGAATGGTTCATGAAGCTTCATTTGGCCATTGCTATTGCAAACCAAAGCAACACCATGCCATGCCATGTGTCACCGCAGGGTGTACTGCTTTGATAACGATGGAAAAATTATAAAACACCTGCATATGCAGATAATTATTTTATGAATTTATGATGCTTTCTGCATCTCCCACTGACTTAAAATAATAAAGCACAGATTCTGAATCCTGTTCTATCTGTCACCAGGATCCAGTCTGCTCCCTCCCGGTGTGGGACACGTACCCGAGTGAATCCCGGTTACAAAGCGACCCAAGATCACCATTTCCGGGGAGCCGCATATCCTGCTGAAGCCCATGAGACTGCCGGCAACGAAAACCAGCACAGTGGAATTCACCACCGTCCCTTTCCTGTGGAGGTAAATGGCATGAAGCGCCACCTATTGGTCAAACACAGGAACAGCCTGCGAGGGAGGGGACCCGCAAAGATACCACAACATTAATACTCCTCAAACAAATCAATGTGTGGAACTACAGACTGACAATAAACTTGCATCCAGATTTGTAGTGCAATTTCCTTTCTTCAGCAGCATAAATAACCTCTATTTCTTACAACAAATGTAGCAAATGAAAATTAAAATTATTTTTATTTGCAAATACTGTCAGCCACAAAATGGTTTTCTGCATATTATTACATATATTTAAAATAAATTCTGAATAATAATATTGGTTATTACTGTATAGTACTGGCTGCACATTGCAGCTTTATTGCACATTTGTATTTATTCCTTGCACTTAATTTCAAGTTTTTATTTTTAATTTCGAATTTTAATTTTGTAATTTGTCAAAGAATGCCACCGTTTTCTGCCCCTTTGTCTTTTTAGTAGCTGCTGAAAAGCTCCATCTATCCATCCATCCATCCATCCATCCATCCACAAAAGGCACAAAAGTCAGAAGTGTAGAAATGAGGGATGTCAGATTATCTCTGCCAGCGTCTCTAACTCCAAGGCATTTGCCATCTCACCTGCCGAACTTGGTGACCAGCATGCCAACCATCAGGGACCCAAGCAGACCGCCGATGGCGAATATGGACACAGTGGCAGAGTACATGACAGTCAGCGTCTCCTCACTGACCCCAGTGCCATTGCGGCTGACGACGGTGTGGTTGTAGAAGTCCTTTATGTACTGGGAGGTGGGGAAGAGAGCATCGCAAAACATGCGACATATTCATTAAGCTCTGATTGGCCAATGAAACAAGTTCCATTCAATTTTTTTAAAAAAGCAAAAACAGCCACTTTTCTAGATGATATAACACGTTAATATCCAGAGAAAGGTTGCTTGATTAAGACCATCTATGAGGCAATACTGGCTGCTTCAAGCCAGAGACAGACTCCAGTGTCAAAATTATGTATGAAGGTAAAATACCCCAACTGCGTATTATATCAAGACTGAATTATAGCTGCAATCGTAGCTGTTAAGCTCTGTTTATCACAGTAACAAAATCTCTCAGTTTAACTATGCTTGGTTTTGAAGAAAAAGACTACAATTTATCTGCCAACTACATAAACACATCTTCTGGACTGTAAAAAAACTTTGAAGCTCTTTATCTTAGTTTCAGCGTCAGGGGTGTTACTCTGCATTATCTTTTCTTCAAACCCTGTCCCAGGAGACGCAGCCCTGCTCCATGACACCATTTTTCTGACTGTAGTGTCTCACTCAGAAAACCGTTTGGGCCCTTTTGTCAATCCTGAAGAGAGTGCCGAGTCAGAGACCCACACAGCCACTCAGCGCAGCAGTCGCCGCTCCCTCTCAGAGACTGCTGGGTCGCACGCTAATTGAATCACGGAGCCTCATAGCGCCGTCCTCTAATAACCTTGGGGTGAGTCAGCGCAGGGCTGCCAGCGTGCCTCCAATTCACCACACAGGCCGCTTCTCAATATGCGTACTTGACCATTCCTGTGTTTTCGCATTACTTCTTTTACAGCATCTTCCATTGCTGACGACCCAGTCCTATACTAAAAGCAGAAGTACAGAGGGCATAAAACTCCCCGGATGTCATTCCTACCCTGCCTCAAATTTCAAGGTTGCATCGGTTGCATCCTCGCCAAAAGAGAACCAGTCCCATGATTCATTGCGTCCCAAGTTAATTCTCGGGAAGCAAGCTAGCAAGACTTAATTAGCGTGATAGTGACAGAAATCTGTCGGCATCCCTTCATTTAGACAAGAATCAAAATTCTGGAAGATTCTTTAAATGGTGTTAGCATATAGAGAGTTAGCACTTTACATTTTCACTGCAGTAAAGCGAACAGCATTTGAACGCCATAATTTCAAACATTCATATCAAATGTAACTTACAATTAAATTAACACACGGAACATATCTCCTAACTTATTTCTAGAAATCTGCTGAGGCTAAATAAATTTCACGTATTTAAATATTTACACCTTTTAGTCTCGTCTTGTAGGCTGTAAGAAATGAGAATAAGCTGCACTGGCCCAGGTCCAGGGGCTTGGCCTACTGTGACAATATTCCGAAAATACCCAAGATCCAAAGAACACTGTTTGTCTGCCCCTCAAGTGAAAGCATGAAGATTGCAGTACAATACTCACCTTGGCGGGGGAGTTGACCACAGCCAGGTTATATCCATAGAGCATGGAGCTGCCAAAGGACGTCAATAAAGTCACTGCCAGCAGGGAGAAGTTAAGGTGCTGCAAGACAGAGCAGAACTGATGTGGTCACCCCATCTGCCAAGTTCCTGCAATTAAATAAGTAGAGTAGTGTGCTAACAATGCAAAGGCTGTGGGTTTGTATCCCAGGGACTTGAATTATAACCCTTCCCTCTGGACAAAACCAATCCTTCATTAATGCTGTTGTTTTATATATCTGCCACACCTAATCAGCACTGATGGCTAAATGAAGCTTCATATACCATTTGCTGTATTTTCTGACCCCAGCAGATGACACTCGTGCCTTGAACTGTTTTTAATGAGCAGACAGCACCATCTAGTGGGGTCAGAAATTACAGCAAGTGGTTCATTAAGCTTAATTTTGCCATCACTACCCTTTGCCTCAAGTGTTATCAATTCCTTCATTCATAATAATGCCACATTCCTGTCCGTACCTGTCTTGTTTGCCCATCATGTTCCTGTTTGGCCAGCAGAGGCTGCTGGTCATCCCGTAATCACTTAATTGTTTCCAGACAGATGTGTCAACTATTCACACCTGTTTCTGGTTTGTTATTCCTTAGCTGGGTATATATGTTCCTGCCCTTGTTCTTTATTGTTTAGGCAGCTGCATCATGGATCGTCACCCCTTCTCCAGTCATGAGTTGGTATGTTCTGAATGTCCATGGTTTCTACTTTCAATAAAGTTCCTCCTTGTATCAGCATGGCAGAGGAGCCCCTCTACATTTGCACATTTGTACTGACCTACACACCGCAGCGGTTTTTGAAAGACATCTGCCTTTCAGTTCACTCCCAAATTTATTCCAGCGGCTGATGGCAATAGGCTCTAATGCAGTCTACAGGTTCTGAAATGGCCAATAGGCCTGTCTGACGCGAAGCCATATTCGAGACTCAGGCAATGGTAAATCCAAAACGAGTAGTAGCTTTGACCTTGTTTAGCAAGAATTATTGCAAAACAAATCCTCTTAATACTCGGGTCTTGGTTTAACATTCTGACATGGTTTAATTTTTGCTTACTGGCATAGACCTTGTAGCCAGCGACCACGAGTGTAATGCTAAGGGTGTCAAACCACCATTTCTTCATTAGAAAGACGGAGCGAAAAGCAGAAAACTTTATCTGGACACTAAATGGTCAGATGCTGTTACTTACGCACACACACACGTGACATCGGCTGCATAGACAATGCTGCCTTGTGACCTGCGGCCGGGCGATGGTTCCCAGTAGGTAGTGGAAAGGTCTCTCTTCCCTCCCTTCCCCATCCGAATCCCCGTTTCCAAAAACAACTGTTTTTTAAGCAGTTTCTTCGACCTCCAAAAAGTTCTGACAAACCTGACGATTTCATCTACACCTGCTTAACATTTTTGCCCATTTATGAGCTTAAAACAAGTTAAAAGCTCCTACTGGGAATCTAACAAGCAACCTACAAGTACAAGTGCATTTCTTAAGCTATCCCAGTGGGCCCTACATACATGCTTAAGAGCTTGTATTGTATTAAATAAAGTCATACTTTACTCAACATTACACATCGTTTACAATAAAACAGACATCTTTCGCATAATAAAATGTGAGAGTATACAGAAATTTGTCCAAATGTAGAAATCAAATCCTTATCAAGATTAAACTCAGTGATACTAAATAAGACGTAATAAAACAACTTTTAATCCATTTATCAAATAGACTTGTGCTGGAATTCAACCCAGCTGTTCTCCCATACAGTGGACAAACTGACCGATACTCGTACCATCTTGGAGAGCAACTCTCCTGATAAGCAAATACACATAGTATGAACATGTTTCAAAGTCAGTGTTGTACTTCATTTTCATAGAAGTTTGAGCCAAGTGTCATCGAAATATATTGGATATGTAAGAACGTCACCTAGTACTTTCTATATGAAATAGATTAGCATGTTATCTATACCGCTATAATTAATAATACTTATTAAATTATCATTTGATACAATTATTTAATCATTATAATTCTTAAATTTATGGATAGAAAAAATCCTATAACAAGATTATATATTTAACTTCTTATTTAAAATGTCAATAATTTTACGGGGGAAAAAACTCAATAACTTAACCAACCAATTCTCATATATGAGGTATCTACTATCCAATACATAGTATGTTCCTATACGTGAAATTCACCATGACCCCAGCGGACTAATTGTGACCGTTCAAGGATTACATATAGACTATAGGTTGCTTAACACTGGTTTTAACATGGAATACTATGAATATGTCCAATGATACTGACTTACCGATCGAATTTTCCCCGAAGGCGGTATCAATATTTCTTCAGCCATTTATGGAAGTGAGAAGAGAAGCATTTAGACAGCCGGGGGTGTGTTAAAGAGCGTCTGGCATTTTTGTTCACCTCAGTCTGTAAAAGCAGGCGTGGTCACTCTCAATTGACCGTTTCCGTCCAGATTACACTCAGAAAAGCTCTTCACATTAGTAAAATACACGGGCGGTCTTCAGATAAGCAATACCCCATGATTAAGGAGCAGAAACTAGCCGTAATCACATGGTGGGCGGCAACGTGATCATCAGTGTGAGGGTTGTAATCAGTTCGGTAAGTTAATTTACTAACGTCTAGTCCTGTGACACGTGCCTTCCTCTTTGACCAGAGCAAACTGTTCTCTGTGACTTAATTGCTTCTCCATGATTTCTTACAATCCGTTCTTGCGATGTCTTCTACGACCCTGGATCACTTTTAACAGCATAAATTAACAAACCGGAACAGATAATAACCAACGAAAACGCAAAATACAACTACAAAAATATAAGCAATTATAGTCCTATTGCACAAAAATCAAAACGCCAATCAGTAAACCATGGAAAACGATAGAGCAGTTATGGAATATCTCGCTGCCAAAACTCTTGTAAGAAAATGTCACATTCCTTTTTCCTTTTTGCATTCATGAATGACGGCTTTATGCTGAGAACATTTTACTTAGACGCACATAGTATTGCATTAGGCCTGTGGAGCCTATTAACATTGTTAACACTTGTTACAGGTGGGTTACAGCAACAGATGGTGCGATAACAGTAAATTTCCTGCAAAGATTATGGACTTAATAGCCGCAAATCCCGTGGATGAAATTTCAACCCGTAATGAAAGGTTGGCCTGTGCGTACAGGCTGCATTCAGGCAATCCCTTTTCCTATACGTGAAATCCTGTCTTTTGCTAGTGAACCGTCACGCAAGACGTTTCAGAGAAAACATGATAGCATGTACTGGGCTAATCTTTTATTTAGAAAATATAATCATGTACTTTCTAGGTGTTATTTATGTAGACAGAGTGGTATATAATATAAATTGATATATAATATAAAAGTAGAGGCAGTAAAAATGTGAGTATGGAAATTTAATACTCTGGACAATATATTGAACAATGTCAATAAATTAGCCTAATATGTGTAAATGCACTATTTGGGCACAATTTTACATCTTGGGGCTCTGAATGCTCGGAAGAACAAAAGTCCTGTAAACTATATCCACTTCGATCAGTTGTCCACGTTTATTTCCTCGGCTGCAGCTGTATGTCCCATGCAGTGATATTGTGTTTAATAATACGGCACTGTAATTATAGGAAGACTGGCAGCTTTATATTTTAATGCAGGATTCTGTGTTTTTAGTGAGCTTAATTATAAGCTTGTTACAGCTTATCTATACACGGCCCACGCCAGCACACTGTAAGTGATTTCTGCGAGCTTTATGAAATGTTTCAAGGTGCAAAAGTTCTGCTAACATGGTTTATCCAGTGTCAGAGGATTTGGTGACGTTTCATCGTGCGCCCTTGCGCTGTAAAGGCCGTTTTTGTATACACTACACTCTACCAACAATTGTTCTTGCTTCATATACATGAATTCGTCAGATTTATGAGTCGAGCCGCAAGTTATTCAGTGATTCTTGAATTTTTTTCGTTATAGGCTTTTTAGGGAAATGGGCGGTGCTCCACGTTATATCTCTGTTTGTCGTGGTCTGTTTGCTTTTACTTTAGAGGAGGCGAATACGAGGATTATTACTTTAATGGCAATGCATTAAAATTACGATAAAGATAACGATAATGGATTCCGTTGGATGGCTTTCCGAACTCCTGAAATTACGCTTTGATGGAGGTTAATGGGCCTGACTTCCGGGTACTGCTGCAGCTGTCAGTAATGAATGATTCAGGTTTGCTTCTGTGCGACCGCGATGCTGTTAGGTCACATGGTTGCACTTATTTCCTCCCAGTATCTCGTCAGTCACTGTCACCACTTCTGTTGAAAGACAAGTTCGTTGTTCGTCCCGAGAGAGCGTGGTGGGGGGTGGAATCGTGACCAGATAACACCCCCTTGTGTGTTTCTCGTGCATTACACATTAAGTGGATGGTTATTACATAGACTGTGAAACTAGAAAACCAAAAAGGTTTATTTCTCAAATTCCTCATGAATTACAGACTAACCACCAATGACACCAGTTTCTTAAACTGGTCCTTTTTAATTTCACATTGTAAATCTGATGTAAACTTGGACAAGGGTTGGGTGGGGGTGAGGTCGGGGGCAAGGGGCAGAGGCCTGAAGCCTATTCCAACCAGTTTTCGACTCATGACAGGGCTGGAGCACCCGCAGAGATGGCCGAGCACCCACAGGAAGGTTCGAATACCTTTGGTGTAAAAGCTTTAATGTGATTGGCCAACTTCCCTGGCACCATCGTGCTGTTTTGTGGTGTGTAACATTGACCAAGTTTCTGCACTGTTTAGCTCTGATTGCTAGTGGTTAAATTGTATATGTCAATATGGATAGGTTACGGAGTGTTTATGTGTTGGGGGGGGGGGTGTGTGAATCATTTAGGGCACCCACTGAGAGAGAGAGAGACAAAACAGGCGCTTATGCTTTGAATGGGATACCAGTATAGGAAGGGTGACCGTGGCAAATCCAAAGTCCAGTGAGTATTAGAAATTATTTGAGTATATTTTAAGGTCCTGGTTACCGTAATTACTGATTAACACGGTGGTCTCACTGGGTTAACACTGCGGCATGTGGCGGGGAATCGACGGCAGCGAGGTTAAGTTAGACTGATCAGTGTGATATGGGCCTGTCGTCCGTACCGTAGTCCCAAGTGCTATTTAAACCTCATCAGAGACCAGCTGAAATGCACTGCGGTAAAAATAATTATAGCAACAGTAATCAGTTCTGTTAAGCCGCAGGGCCAGTTATGACTCATATGTGCAGATGTTACAGTAAAGCTGGGGAACACAGTGATAGTGTGATGTCGTTAAAATTATGACTCACCTGTTTTTCATCTTAGCTAATTCTGCAAGCCTGTGAGTATGGCTCCGTTTTCCAAGCTGTAATCTGTTTAATACTGTCCTTGAAAATCAGCGGCCTGTATTTCGAAGCTGGGTTACTGACTTATCGGGGTACCTTGTTGGATTTAAGGTAGTCTGGGCAAAATGTAAGTGAACGAATATGAAGTCCATTTAAACTGTGGTACCATAAATTCGACAAGCTACCCGATAGGCCAGTAACCCCGCTTCGTAGTACAGGCCACTGGTATAATCCTGAGTCTTTTAAAAGCTGGTAGTGTGATATTTGCTCAAAAAGTTGAGTTGACTTTGCTGACAGAGGAACACCTAAGCCTTACTAGATAGATAGATAGATCTTTATTGTCACTATTACAGTCACAGTAATGATGACTGGTGTACATTTAATTGTATTTATCTTGTATTCTATAAGTACTGTGTACTTTCAGAAAAAGAAGAAGGTCAGGACAGGCACCAGTGTGCTGCTGACACTAGAAGGTGCTTCCCAGAATTATCCACAAATGTGTGCAAGTCAGACTCTTAGTATTGACTACAATTTGTGATGAATAAATTAGCTGTTTTCTCAATGAGACATCCAGGTTTGCTCAATGACTGAGCTACAGTTTTATTTACTACCTTGTGGAGGAGGATGAGCTTTTCTTGCCACCAACACCATAAAAAAGGAATATTGCCTCAGTCCCAATTCCTTCTGTAACCATGCATCCTGGATTCCTGACAGCCGTCTCTTTGAGATGCAGGCTGCTATTTGGCTCTTGGACTTTTGCAACTACAGCCAATGAAATGGAAGCATGAGGCCACTCCCCCAATAAGGTCAGCCCAGGGCGATGACCATGAAAGTGATTCACATGATACACCTTACATACCCCTTCCCCAAAAGCTGGGGCGATGATATCTGTGAATCACTGTTCCCCACACAAACATCAAATTTTTATCATAATTTAAAAAATCCTTGACAATCTTCTTCCCACATAGTTTGAAATACCATGCAACGTCCGACAGGAACATACCCTTTAGAAAGGGTGCAATTAATAAAACCAATCTTATTGGCCAAATTCCAGCTTCGAATAACACAATAGCACCTTTGGATCAATAACGTGTTTGCTGTAGGTGTAGTTCGCAATTGAGTTTATTTTTGCAGCAATCCACTTAAAAGAGCACATTCAGTATAGTGATGGTTAATCAATAGGGGCATGAGTTGTCAGGAGAAACATACAAGACACTTACGGGTATTGATTGGGTGAGCTGACCTTCTATGAGAAAGTCTATCTGTGTGGTGGGAGAGGAGCTGCCATAGCAGAGGTGGTGCTGGTGGTGAGTCCTGGTCTCGTGAACCCAGGGACGGATTATGGGTTGTGTGGGCCCCTGGGCAAAACGTTCGCGAGGGCCCCCCCCCCCCACCACCACCACCACCACCACCACCACCACAACCACCACAATTCAAGGGCCCCTGGCAGCCAAACACCCTCCCTATAGGGTCAGGGGCCCTTGTAGGCAGAGGATCAAAGAATGTAGGCCCTCTAAAATAGACAAACGAAAATACATTGTTGATAAGCGTTGCAAATTGTTTTGGGCTAGGGGCCCCACGGGCCCCCTGCACCCCAAGGGCCCCTGGGCAGCTGCCCCGCTGGCCCAGTCCGTAATCTGTCCCTGCGTGAACCTGAAGGCAGGAAACCAGCTGGAATTGCTGACCAGCGCTTGGCCCCTGAAGTGGCTGTGATCAGTAAGCAGGCCAGAAGTGCAAAGCCAGTTGAGCAACAGAAGGCCTCTAATGTTCCTGATCTGCTCCCTGGCTCTCTCGGTGGCACTCCGACAAGCAGACAAAACTTCCGCAGACATATAAACACATACAGTACTTATAACTGAATTTCTATATAAAGCACATGCTTTTTGTTTTTGATTTGACATGTCAAAGGAAGCAGTATGGGGGAAATGAATAGCTGGAGGTAAGTGTGTCATTCCGAAGTCATTCCGACTGTCGGCAGCGTTTGAATCGAACACGTTTATCTAAAGCAGGGGTGGGCAATCTCATCCAGAAAGGGCTATTGTGCAGTAATTAAATAACTAATTAGAAGACTGATTGGCTGAAGAGTCCTCACACCTGGATTTGAACAGCTGACCTAAAGGTTACTCGATAAACCTGCAAACACACTGACCCTTTGCAGATAGGACTGCCTACTCCTGATCTAAAGCAACATGTATTGCTTGAGAAGGTGAGGTCAGACAGTCGCCGGAGATCTTGGGGATTAAGGGCCTCACTCAAGGGCCCAACGGTGAAATTGCTGTGCCAACAGTGGGATTTGAACCTGCGACCTTCGGATAACATCCTAACCCGTACACAGCTCATCCAGAACAAAATAATGGAACTGATATTAAAATTTAAAATGCCTACTATATGAGAGTATACCATGCAAAATAATGAAATTCGTGACCTCTGTTACATGGAAATTATGTCATGTATAATTTAAAGTAAGAGTGCCTGAAATGTGAAAGGAGGCTGGGAACAATCATATGAAGAATCCAGCCAGATTCACCACTGCGTTCCAGGAAGGATCCCAATCGTTTGGATCCCGTTGGATTCCCTTTGCTAAAAGCGTGCCGGTTGAGTATAAAATGATCCGGAAGACTTTTAAGTGCTTTATTGGAACCGTGCTAGGGAGGAAGTTTTACCTGATGCAAAATTCAATGTTTCCGACGAAACTCGCAACTCATCATGCGTCTGCAATAAAAACTACAACACCCAACACTTTTTTAGTTTCAGAGGAATCAAACAGGTGAGTCGTACAGTATTTTGGCAATTATCTAATTGTAATATCTCCATCACACAAGCATTTTGAGTGACATATAACTAAACGTCACGCTGTATGATTTTCTGCCGTTTTTTGCCCCAAAGAAATGCTCCCTTAAGGGTCTGGCAGAAGTCAGTAATCAGCCCGGGACTCCACATTTCGTCGAGTTATTACATAATGCGTTGTAACACACCTCTTAACTGTTCTCTAACAGAATCTTTGTTGACCGGTGTTACTAGAAGAAACGCACATATGCTTTCACAATCGATGAGAAACTTGTACTGATGAAACTGAACGAAGCTCTGGTTTAAAAAGGTAATTAGCTACCGTTCGGCTTTCGTATGACTAAGGCCACTTAAAAAAAAAATTGGTTCTCGTCCTTTTTTTTGGAGGAGGTGGGTAGGGGGGGAGGGATTTTTTTATTATTATTTTTTTTTTTACAAATTTTGATTGACTGTTTGGACTTTCAAATATGTAAGAAAATACATATTTGAAAATACATACCGAAGAGAGCAGACCTACTTAGTACGCCTCCTCAGTTCTTCCAGTTTGTTGCGTTTCAAATATATTAAATGTAAGAAAATACAAGAATGTAAATTCCTTGATCCATGTGTATCTCATAAATGCCTTCCCAACTATGGATTTGGATACTTTATGCTGTTTCATTCGTGAATATAAAAAT
Source organism: Brienomyrus brachyistius (assembly GCF_023856365.1). NCBI lineage: Eukaryota > Metazoa > Chordata > Actinopteri > Osteoglossiformes > Mormyridae > Brienomyrus > Brienomyrus brachyistius. The sequence continues at coordinate 8,636,892 of NC_064535.1, read as the reverse complement.
GATACTATTTGAAACCAATATTCTGTTTGTCATTCCCATTCTAAATGAACAATCAAGATTTTAAAATATATATCTAGAAAGAAAGTGTATTAAAACATGTTAAAGCACGAGGAATTTACAAAATACAGGAACCTGAATGGTTGAACAAGGAAATGCAACTCTACAAACAAGTACCTAAGAACATGTACCACATCACTTCCCCAGATTTAAATCTTTGCACCAGCCCATCTCAGGTAGAGACAGATTTAGGTTCATGAAACCATTCCAAGACTAGGATTACACAATGTGGATCAATCGTCGATGTGGAATGCGCGGGAAATTCAAATTTTCCATGCTATTTTTACGAAATAAAAAATAATTCGGGTCGGAGGCATTTCGGCGGGTCGGGAGGGGACGATAAGCAATTTTTTTTAAGTGGCCTAATGTATATACAGATCAAAACATAACGCTTATAGAAATATAATGTCCTTATTGGCGCGGGGTAATGACGCGCATTTCTCCCACCCGATGCTCTTTACTTTTTCTAAAATGCCTAAAAGAACATATCCACGGTCCTTGCTATTTATTTACTTTTTTGGTCTGTTCCCACCCCCACGGGATTCCTTTGTCTTCAAGAATGATTTCGTTTTGTCTTGTTCCCATGGGATGGGAAAGGGAAAACCCCAAGGAGGAAACTCGGAGGCTTCTTCACAAACTCCCCGTGTTCCCCTTAGCCGAGCCGAACCGAACCAGCTTTTCTATAGTACAGCACCGTGCGGTTGTATGTATCCAATTCCATTTTCATTACTGATTTTATGAATTCACGACCACTAGGGGTCCGCTATTGTCATAATCTGCCTGATCTGCCACAATTACACTTAAAATTTTGTTATTTCGTCTAGTCTTTCCAACTCCTTACACTCGGATAAATGTAAAACTAATGAGATTATTAATAAACCCGTGCATGATATAGCACCATAGAAGCATCATCCTTGAATAGAAAATCTGCTTGCAAGAAGTTCTCACAAGACGCACGTACAAGATTTATTTTTGTTTGTACCTTACTGCTTCACGTGGCATGTTCATTTTTAATTGAATATATCTATCTGCCCACATACTGGAATAAGTTACTAACAGAGACATGGATAAGTAAGTTTAATTAGACCATTACTGTCAAATGTATGATTATGGTTGCTTTTGAAGAATGTACCTAATTATCATCACTGTTGTCTGTTACTAGGTATCTAATTTGTAATTCAACAGTCCATCTAATACTGATGTACTAATTAAAACAAATTACAGTGACTTTAACGAACCACAAGGACTTTATAGGCATTTAAAATTAAATGAAACAGATGTATCCTTTTCAAATATTAGAGCAATTTCTTGTTTTTGCCTGGGGTCAGTGATTCCTACTGGAGACCCCTGACAACTGCCGCCTTGACTGATTAAATCCTGACAGCTAAAATGTTGTGTGTGCATTTGAAAAGACTGGCACAATTATTAGGAGATCATTATCGGTGGGTGTAGCCCCCCAGGAGCAGGCTGATGCATTGGCCAGAGTACCAGCAGCTCACCAGATGAGCCCACAAATGGGGGAGGGGGGGGGGGGTCTCAACTCCCCACACCTCTGCATTCATCACCCTGAACTCTGAAGTCAGAGGTGCCTGCAGGATTATATCTCAGGGTATGAAGCTGAACCCCCCCCCCCCACCAACACACACACACAGGAACCTGCCTGCTACTGAATCGCATTCTTGCCTCCCAGTCACATCGGCTTCTTGCAGTGCTTCCCCGCTGTCAGTGAGGCGTCATGGTGAATATTCCTAAGAGCCAGACCAGTGACTTGGCGGTCTGTGATACTTGCCGAGTTTGCCGGTACAGATCAGCAGAACGACGTCACATCGATCTTTATTCTCTGTAAAGTTATTGATCAATAGGCCAGATTTAATAATGAATTACAAACATGTGATGAGCCAGTACTTTGAGATCTCTTATAAGTGGGGAATGAGCTGATTGTCTAATACTATTGTGAATGAGTATAATCTCATTTATATTTTATCCAAATTTGTCCAGCCTTTCTCCTCTTTTTTGTTTCTGTTGCATTGATGATGAGGTAAAACAAAACATGTAACGTCAGCCAACTAAAAACATCTGAATGTCAAGGGAGTGCACAGTGCAGGCAGCCATGCCTGAAGTTAATGCATGAGCCTTTGACCAGACCGCTAATATCTGTGTGGGTTTGCTGACACTGGGCGCACTAGCGGCTGGCTGCCTTTAGGGGGCAGTAGCGGGCCCTTACAGATTCACAGCTAACATGAATGCCTGATTAATGTGTTGCTCATTAGCTCCTTCTCCCAATGTGGGCTGCACCCTGTGACCAGCCACCCCTGATGCTAGTGGCACTGCATGAACGTCAACCCTCTCAATTTGCCAGCACTGACCCGTGGACTAATTAAAACTTTCAATTGAAAGTCACATGGTATCAGAGACTCGCATTATTTCCCAACCACAGCCCCTCTGACAAGCTTCTCCATCTCCGTCAGAGCAGGGTGGGGTTCAGCAACATGCCGCTTAAGGCAGCTTTAATTAAACACTTAGCTTTAACACGGACCCCAGTATTTCACTTGTGTTGTTCATTACTTGTTCCTTCAGTAGTTCGCAAAGGTTTACAGAATTAACACATACAGTCACAAGTATAGTAACTGCCTGAGATAAAACATGCTTCAGTATTCATTAATGATGAATTAACATGAGATCAGTATGTAACTAAGTCTGTGGTTAATTAATAATTAAACCATAGTATAATGCTATATTATCTGTTCCCTGAAAGTAAAGCGCCCGCCTCATTTTTGACCATTTTTCTTTCATCCGCTTGCAGTTTTAGTTGCGATTATGAAGTAATAACACTGGTGAACAAATTTTAACTTTGTTTTAGTCACACAAATCAAAACAGATCAGTAATTTTTTTGTGCAGATTCCAGTTATCAAGTTTTGTCATCATATAAGGATATTGAGTCACACATGATTAATCTTTACACTAGACGTATACTTGCAGTATATGTGCCTAGAAGTGTATGATTTCCTGCTGTTCTTGGCCTCAGGAACGTCCCTCTTTAGAGTAAAGCAGCAGTCAGCAGGCATACTGGGGTCCACTTGCTTTGATACCATTTTTCCATATCAGAGAAAGAGAGCAGAATCCTCTCCACATGTCCCAATGTGTTTTGAGCCTGTGAACTCTGGCAAAACATACTTAGTACTGTGTGCCTTTCTGTAAAGTTTTTAAAATATTCACAAATAGAAACGAAATAATTGTTCCTAAAATAAACTTTAATATGCTCTTACATTCTTAATAAATATTTAATGCACTATCAATATAGCCTTAAATTGCGGTCACTCAAAAACTATGGTTATCTGCAAAATTCTGAGTTAATTTCTAACAGAACAAAGTTGAAAGAAAGCACAAACCCTTAGTTGTTCTGACAGAGTCTTTTTGACCACTGTAATTATTCCAGAGAATACTTGTTTCTTTTTGGGCTTATTTCATCAGATAGTTCACCTAAAACATATATTCATAATCTCACATTACCTGTAATCCATTATTACTAATTAATGCTACAAAAACATAGATAGTATATAATATTTTCTCAAGACTCACAAGAGGTATCACGTTCAGAGGTTTCTAAATCTGTTGGTTTTTGATTAGACCATCCCATCCTCCTTTTCCGAGGATCTGTTCAGCATTCCAGGGGAACCAAATTTTTTTTTACAGCAACAAGTTTTCTTATTTATACAAATTTATGCAGTCTTGTCATTCTCAAAGGGGCCTCTAGGGGGTGCTGTTGAATCCAGCGGCAGCATCACATTCCATTCTCTAGTACTTTCATAATTTATTGTTTCTTTGAGGACTCTGTGTCCATTAAAAAGTAGTACTTTATTTGGAATTAGTTAACTTTGCTAATTAGCATTCTACTATCTCCCCCTAGAATACAAGAAGAATCTACAGTCCCTGCTAAATGAGTTTTTTACACTGAAGTCTATTTTTTTAGTCTTTTGCTGCAAAGATGACACCTAAAATTGAGGCTTAGTGCTATGCTCTCATATCTAAATCACATTTTTGTCGTTGAACTGAGTCATTCTGGAAATTCTGCCATTATGTTGACCCAGTCCCACAGTGTAACATTTAAGATCCTTACTCTGCATCTATATCTCATTCTCAGATCTCTGGACCATAACTTAAGCTCATTTTCAACCAATAACCTCATCAGTAGTTGCATAAAACAGTTGTGTTCACACACGCGAGCATACAGAAGTGGGGAAATAAAGGATTGTCGGTTTGGCTGCCAATGAAACACACCCCATTAGGGCAACCCTGTACTCTATTCATCATCTATTCTACAATAATGGGTTCATTAACACTAGATTAGGTATAAAACCAAGACACTTCATGTGGGAACACAGATACAATTACTAGGTTGGCGTGTCAAGGCAAACCCATTGCGTTTTATGTGCCCATAAAAATCTGGGGCTTAACTTGACCTAAATAAATCATGAACCTGCTCACTTCTTCAACCCTGAATGCAGTGGCTACAGGAAAAGAGAGGGGGGGGCTGATATTTATGAACAGCTAATGACAGGGGCCAAGCTGCTCCATCTACCCCAGAGCCAGACAATGGCTTTGACCAGTAATATGATGAAGACCATCATCTCACCAAATTCTCCTTTCAACATACTGAGAGGGAGATATGATTATGAATATGATTTAAAGCAGACAAGCTGACCGAGAAGGCGAATCTTCTGCTGTCACTCTTTCTGCATCTCGGATAAATAATGGTTTAGCCAATAAAAACTGACACGATAATAAGTCTATCCAATAGGGACAGATGTAGTAATAAATGTATCCAATGAGGACGCATACTGTGATGTCAGTGATTAGTGTTAGTAAAAAAAATACCCAATACACTTTATAGTATTAATATCTAGTATAGTATTAGTATTATCTAGTATAGTATTAAAATTAGCAGAGGTGCTGATGATGAAAAATAGATTCAATAGGCATGTCATCTAACACAGCTTTCCACGCATGTTAGAGTACGCTCAGCCCAAACACACGAAGCCTGCATGTTCAAGACGTTGAAATACACATAATTTAAAAGCAATAAGCTGATTTTGTAAATACAGAAGTTGGCGACTTAAGCAGGTTTCAGCATACCTTAGTAAATTATCATTTTAATTTGTTAATATGATATAAACAATTAGAAAATCGTCACAATAGATTCATCTCACACTTTTAGCTAAAGCAATTTGCAGTAGAGCTAAAGGTCACGATTTATGTGTGCACTTCCTGGGACTGAAGGTCACAACGTCGCTCAACTTGTTGAGATACAAAGCAAATTGACAAACAAAAAAAAAACTGTCAAGAAAATCAGTTCATCTTTCGAATGCTGATTAGTATGTCACATATTCAGACGCAAGTCGTAGCACAGTGACAACAAAGTCAATGTGCAGTTATGTAGAATTCAGTAACAGAGTTGGCACAAAGGTAGTACAGTTGCTTAACTCTCGGCCAAATTATGGTTGGCCAATCCAGTTGCTGATGAAAGAGTCCCACGCAGAGCTGTCTCAGGGGCCCGTCGTGGACGGACTTCAGGGGAAGCGCCGGACCACCAGCTCCTGAGCCAGAGCTTTTCTTTGGGAGGTGTTTCAAAAATCCACGGGAGGGGTTACTGTGGGTTAATCCTCCTGTACTCTGCTGACAGAGGAGAAGGAGACAGGTGGGTAGAACACTAGTGGCTCATCGCCGGTGCCGTGGCGGTCCAGACGGGCCTGGTTCTGCTGGTGTTTGTCCACGGAGGCACTGTGAGTCGGGTCAGGTCAGTTGAGCGTCTCCGGCAAGCGTGGAGATTATGGGATGGAAAGGACCTGGCTCTGCAGCTGACACAACATAGGGGTCAGGCAGGATAGTGAGGCAGATACCTCCCCAGGCTAGATCTGTCCAATGGCGTTGGCCAGTGAGATAGGATTGTGTTAGTCTATGTCCACCTCTGCTCTCGATTAAGCAAACATTCTAAATGGAACCAAAGGATCTATTTCCTTCGGCTTTTTTCCCAGATAGGTTTCTCCTTAGATAAGCCACATCTTAAATGCTGCAGAACAGTGCTCTGTAACGTCTATATTTCCTCATATGACCATAACCCACACGCTAACAGAACTGATTCAACAGCACATTCAAGTAGCCTTCCCATGATAAATGTTTTACCCCAAAGATCTCTGGGTTCTCTTTAAGTAATTGTCTGTGCACATTTTATAGCAGTTCTTCAGGACTGGGATGAAATCTGAAGGAGAACAAAGTTATAAATTACATCTTAAAAATGGGCAGGAAGTGAAAGATGGTACAGAAATGCTTTAAACTTCAGACCCACCAACCGGTGTGTGAAGATCTAAGCATGAATGACCGTTTACTATGACAGAAGCTGGGTATATGGGATGATGCATTGCAGAAAGACTGTATATGATGGCAACCTAATTTAGAAGTAGATACGACATATTATGAAGGATTTCTAACACAGAATGCAAAATTGATTAGGCCTAATATATAAAGATCTACAGCTCATAGTTTGCAAATACAATACACAGACAAATTCCTTCATTCATTCATTTATTCATTCATTTGTTCATTCACTTTCCGTATCCGCTTGTCCTATGCAGGGTGGCAGGTAGACAAATTCATATAGAAAAATTTTACTTGTCCTCCATTTAATGTTAATTTAACTCCGATAACATACAATCAGACATCCTTATAAAACTGAGCAAAAGCTTTCTACCAATAGGGGAAACAGCTATGACAACATGGATGAAATGGACCAACAGCCAAGGCTAATGACCAAGGTCACCGTATTTGACCTTCTGGTCATCCATCTCAGGGACAGCTTTCACACCATTCAAATTCCGTCAAACGTATCATCGTCTTATTTATCTTTGGGAGGAAAAAAAGCACATGAGATGGACAGCGGCCTACAAGTTTATTCGACTCTATTCGAGTTACTTCATATTAAATTACTGCCAAGAGAATTTCAGAGGCATAATATTTCTATAGAAAACATTCTGCATGGACTTGCACACCACACCGCTTCATTTGGACAAACGCTTGTCAAAAATCTATCAAGACTGGCAACAATAAATCTGCATGATCCCTCCTAAGCCAATCAGCTGTGGGTTGTGGGAGAGGCCGGTCATGGCTCTTAGGGCCATATTTGCATGCACAGCACTGGCGGCTGGCTGCTGCTACATGGGCTGGTGGAGTCGACCTACAGGGATTGGGTTACAGCAGACAGGGAGGTCAGAGGGCATGGCTCCAGACTTCGCCTGGTGTGAAAGAAACTCAGGGGCTTATGAAAGAGCGCAGAGAATGTTCAAAGGCTTTCCTACGTGTTTGAAGGAGCACAGTGCCGAAGTCTGACATTTACATCTTTTGGATTTATGTATTGGCGGAATCAAAACAAATTGTCCATTATATATGTAAACTGGGCCATTAATAGTTCTGGGCATTGCTGGGTTAGTTGAAATAAATATACTCTGGATGGACTGTAGAGGTTATCCAATTCAGAGCATGTGTCCTACAGCCACCTTTATTCTCAGTTTCACTTTAGGTCTATTTCTATATAGTATCCACCCCAACCTGGTTGACCCTGAGCTTTCAACAGTAAATATAGACACAATAAATTATCTAACTTCAAGTCAAGTTGCATAAATTGCTCCTTTCAAATTTTATTGGTCTCTGCCTGCTTATCAGTCATGAGCTTTGTTGAGTCTATGCCATCATTGCTACAAATTCCACATCACCCACTTCATATCTCGGTTGCTGATGCCAACATCCATTGTCGTGCACCTCATCATCTTCCTCGGCCTCCTCATCGCCATTTGTCTCAGCCTCATCTGCATGACATGACGGGATCCTTCCGCGACTCAGCACTCACATGGGCCAAGTTGGCGTTGAGTAGTATTCTCAACCATCCCGCTCCAAATCAGGCGGCAGTCTGCTCTGGTTCAGTGGCTCTTCGAAACAGCTTCATTGCTTAGAGAGACTCTTAGATTGGTTCAGCTGTTGTAATGCGTACTTCATAGAAGCACTGAGGTGCTTCAGTACTCTGAAAACCTGCCTACACAAAGGCCTGCGAGGACGGCTACTTTGGGGACCAGAGATTTACGTAAGAGTAAAATGTGATTTGGCGACCTGCTTTCTACATTCCACCGCGGTCACAAATGCCATCGGCTGACGCTTGGTCTGTGGAAGCTGATGAAATACAGACCAGATGGATGTCTTCATAAACTAGTGGAAGTGGATGGGGTAGTTTTGGTGTCAGTTGATGCCGTTATTATCCCCTGGTCGATATTTCCGTCAATGTATTTTTCTTCTGAAATCCTTCTTTCTTCCTTCCGATTTCCGAACTTTCCAACAAAAAGCTACCCTGGAATCTGCCCCTCTTCCTCTTCCTGCTTGTACACCTCCAAACCCCTCAAAATCCTACCGCCATTAATAGTCTGCAGTATTCAAAACCCTCAGAAAGAGAATATCCGGAATACCATGGTGATTTGTTTGCTATGTCTTATCCGCTCAACAGGATCATGTGTAATGCGGGGACCTACAAAATTGGGGATCCGAATGCAAAGGAAGCTAAAAATCAGAATCTCAGAGATCTGAGATGGAGTTGGAAGCACGGACCGGGCTCAAAAAGAGGTCTGGGGGTGCAGAGAAAAGCAGACCCGTGTGTAGATGGGGGAAAGCAGAGTTACACACTCATGCAGGGAATGGGATGCACATCGAAAGTATCCCTAACAATAGATTGTGGGAACTAGACTATACGGATATAGTGGACCAGTATGGAAATGCACTGCAGCTGTTCGAATAACGGAGAGTTGGATCAGTAACAAGGGTGCAGTTGATATGGTGGATGTGTTGGATTGGAGTTGTGCCTCATTCCATGGTAGACTGGCGCTTTGTGTTCAGCTTCCTGCTTGTATAGTGGCAAAATGATGGTGTTCAAGCATCTCCAGGTATCTGCTCCATAATCTGAACCACTTTCAGCAAAATTGGCAAGATAAGACTCTTTTAGAAGGTGAACCATCTGATCTGAAACATCTGAATATAATTTGCTAATAAGAGAGATGGATACTAGAGAAGCAATAAACAAGGTAGCAAACAGTTTTCAGCAAAGACACTGCCCCCCCCCCCCCCCCTTCCTCACAGCACAGAACTGAACAGGGAATGAGACCCTCAGTATCACATATGAAACAAAGAACCTCTTTAAGAAAAGTCATACTGTTCCCAATACAGTTTGTTAAAAATCATATAACTCACATTTTTACTGGCATCTAAATTTTCATATACCCTAAATTAAGCCCTTTCTGATCGTGAAATATTAAAACAACATTTCAGTATCTTTCAGACACAACCATTCGTTCTTTATGTGTATGAATTTTAGACCCCATTAATAAAGGGTTAGTTTTATAGGGTAAGTCGTCAAGATTTTAACATTTTTGTGATGTGCTATAAATAAAAATGCTAAATTCTCTCTAAAATGTGATTTTATGTAAAAAAAAAATAATGGCCTGGATTAGCGGTTTGCCATTAAATATTTATTGTAGTCCAGACACATGCACTATATCTGAAATCACCGTGTCAAAAACAAGCTTATTTTTGACTGCAGCTCTGATACCTTCATGATCTAAAGACAACGTGTCACTTATTAATCTATTTAGTGGGTTTAGTGTGTTTACAGGAGTATAACACACACGCACGTCAGCAGCCATGCGAATCGGCGAATATAAAGATGAATGATAGACACCTCCGTCCGTGTTAAACGAGCTTGGATGCCGGTCGGTCTCTGACGGCCACATGTGTGCCTTCTCATGTTCACGGGCAGGTCTAGGGACATAGCATCCTCCAGAATTACACATACATCGCATTGAGGATTATGCTATAGTTGTGCACGGGCTAATCGATACCTCTTGTCGCTTTTGGCAGCGCCGCTGTCCAGTACCCGCTCTTGTTCCCGAGTCACTGTGTAAAATGACAAGCATTAGGTTCCTCAGGGAGCGGTAACGTGATGCAAGATCAAATCCAATGGAAAGAGTCTCTTGACTTCAAGGGGACCCATTTCTGGGCCGCTGCCACATTCTGAAGGCCTGCGAAACACCCCCCCCCCCCCCCCGCCTCGACCATCATAAATGGCATGACGGCCTGTGCCAGAAATCCAGAGGCAGGGGGTCTAAAGCTAAAAACAGATTCAGGTCAACAACAATGATGATGTCATGGTGACCTAAGCCTACCACCGCTTTTTAAGTCTGCCAAAGTATGGTCTGTGGCTTGCTAAGGTTCCAGGTAGATGGAGAATGAAAGTGATGCTTTTTCTTCACAGAGGCAGCTGTTTCCAATGTTTAAACAAGTACCTTCAGACTTTGAGTAAGTTGACCAAACTCTTAGCACGGTGACTGAAATCTTCTTGGAAGTTCTCGAACGATGATTTCATGATCAGACACCACAGGACAGTCATTTTCTATAAATGCAGAACAAAGTACGTCTTCACTGCGCACATCCCACCAAAGCATGAATGCACGTGACATCAAATCTCCTGGATAACCGGGGCCCTAAGACTTGTCTGGAAACCGTTTTGAAATGATTGAGGATCACATTTGTTCTTGAAGTGATGACCAGATGAAGACCGTGCACAAAAATTGAATTTCAATAAATTTAAATTAAAAAAAAATCCGCAAAATTCTGAACATTATATATGTCACAGAACCGTTTAGATCTGTTTTGCGTCTGCTCTGCTTACCGGGAAAATGGCAGGAAACCTCAGTATATCTTGCAATAAGATCAAATAAAATGTAATTATAGCCTAGAGTCTTTCGTAAAGGCAAGCATAGCATACAAAAGGGGGAGAGGACCCGAAATTCATAATTGTAACTGTAGAACAAGCATCTTCCGCTTTCCCCTTGCCTATAGCTGCTTTTCCTTGAATTACCGATCGATGTTCTGCGCGTCAACGGAGCGTTTTGAACGAAATCTGGAAGAAGTAGGAATGGACTCTATAGTCAACCATGCAGAAACTATGACGCTGATGACCATGTGAACAGTCTATGCATTATAACCAAATGTTTGAATTGCGTATTTCATCATTAAAACGTAAAATTTCCTCTCAACATTACGGACTGCCTGGTATTATTTTACTTGTATAAGTAAAACCAAAAACACAAATAGAAAACAGTTAATTAAAAACCGAAAACATGTTTATATAATATAACAACTGACTCAACATATGCAATAAATCTGTACAGAGTACAGAAAATAACGTATTATTAATAAATATACCAGTATTGATTCTTTTTGTGATACCAGTCGCTCAGTATTCTTTAGACTGTCAGGCATTTTTGATATCGTGAAGAGGCAAGAAACCCTTTCACTAAAGAAGTCAAAAAAGCAAACGACTGCAAAAAGATTTTCTGATTTTGAATATGGGTTTGTAGTTTGTCGTTCATGCATGTTGCTCGTAAACAGACTAACACAAATAGACATATATGTCTCGTTTTGTCGAGGTAAATAATAATAATAATAATAATAAATTATTATTATTATTATTATTATATTGTTACGTTACTCCCATTCGATATTTATGGTATGTCTAAGCATTTACAAAATGTAAAAAATAACATTTCTTCAAATCTTAGACGAACAACTCAGTTTAAGATAAATATATGTAATCTTTCTCTCCATTGTGTATTTAATTACAGCATAAATAACAATCCTTTTTTTGTCTAGATGAAGGTTGACGTCGCGTGTGTTCATAGTCGTAACGTTTCATTATACATGGAAAAGTATTAGAACCGCACGTGTTCAGGTGCGAAAAAAGCGTCAGTTGTGAGCAGATCGCTTGGTTCGCGACTCATCCCTTTACTGCTTAACATATTGAATCAAACTGTGTTTCGGTTTACTTTAATATTTCGCGTTTTGTCCGATTTTTAATCGCAGACATTACTTTAAGGAATATTCCCACTGTTCTGAACTATGTGATTTTACTGCTTGTTAAAGTGATCCGTGTCTTACTTAAATAATTATAATATTGCATTTAAAACTTAAAAATCAATTGTTTTATTTGTTTGTGTACACACTGCTCCAACATGAATTATAACTTTCTATATACATAGTACACAAAGAATACAATTCAAGTGGTTCTGTATATTCAGGTGCAGCCCTATTAAGTCTAATATGATAGCTTAATATCAAGTCAAACGCACATGGGTTTGATTAGGCATTGCAAACTGATCCTAATCCTGATGTTTAATGACCCACCAGTTCTCAATCGCACCTCTACCCACGCGCAAATATTTTCTCGATTACCAAAAACTTTAAATCCATAATTTCTTGTCCTTCCGTACTGTTTATGTATACAACGTGACTGAGCTATGTCGCAGTCTGTATCGACATCTTATTTTTATATTTATTAACAAGAAAGCCCTTACTGTTCTTCGCATTTCAACCCCTAGATATAGACTTCTGACTTCTGTCAGTTCGCCGCAGCGGGACGTTTATTCTCGGAATTTTCATCTTAATTATACTTAATTATACTGTAAATATACAGTTTTCGCTTCAATCTGGTAGTACATTTAAATTACAAAATTGGCATTTTACGTGCCATACAAAATATTTATACTTTACACTTCAGTGGCCGTATTATAGAGGGATGAGTGATAGATTTAACTACTAGTTACACATAAATTAATTCAGGCCGGTGGGTTTGAATGAAACTGAAAACGCGCATGTCCATCCGTGGACTGTATACGTGAGACCAGCGCTAAGCTTATATTACAGCACCTTAGAATCTCGTGCTCCTTAAATATCAAGGCTACTAGTCTAGTAGGTTATATGTCTAGCCTATAGTAAAATGCTCCTTACCACCCGTTTGTAAGCTGTGATACTGACACTTCATAAATCATGGAATCTTTGCAACTTCTACGTCTTCCCAAAATAATTAACATTTCGATGTAGTTTGACGCAATCAACTACAAAATCCTGATCCTTGTCACCTTTCCGGTTTGAAATACCTGAGTCTGAAATTAATTATTCACTATAAGAAAATGCAATCTGTCTGTAATCTGAAATATTGTAACGGCCCAGCGATATTGTAGTCTATTGTCAACTTCAGTATTAAAAACAACAACAGTAATGATCTTAAATAAATGTAACGTTTAAAGTTTAATGCAAATTGAATTCATTGGTTATAGCCCAGGCCATGGTTAGAGTGCACCTGCCGGGTTTTTAAATGACATTGCAGCTACAACAATGAAAGGTGGCATTTTGCGGTTGGTAACACAGACGGCGGTACTGAGTGAATCTAATCCGGCAACTTGTCAGTTTCGTTCCCGCTGTTTCCATTCTAGCCTGTCATCAGACTTCTGATTACCCAAACCCACTTGGCTATCCGCCGCCTATACTAACAATGGCTGAGCATCTGATCTCAAGCTCAACAAAAAAAAAGCGTTGGAGAGACTGGACTTAACTTACGAGGCGTAAAACACAAATGAGGAACCAAAAAATTCTGTTCGTATAATTAATATTATGAAAACCACACTTTCACTCTAAGAAGAGGACACGGCGTTGGGCTTCGCTTGGGCTCCTCCTACTGGTCCTGCCTTTTAATTAACGGTGCTTACTGCTGCCCGCATTGGACTACAGCGCGGGAGATGGTCCATGCGTGCACCTTCCGATCGATAGTGACTTAAAGCGTCACTGTTTCCTCTAAAGCATTTCAGTCCCCCGGATTGCCATACGCTGTGGGTGAGCAGTACCCTGGAAATCGTGGACTGCAAAGGCGAAACCTTTGCGCGAACCTTTTGACTGGTAGTTGTAATGTCACAGATATTTCGATCTAAAACTTCATCCGACAGTTTGACATTATAAAACATAAAAGACAGGAGAGGGGGTATAAGAGTGAACGATGACATCCAATGAAGATCATAAAAGTTCTTCGGCTGAAGATGGAAGCAGAATTCCTCCGCCGCCAGGGAATTCTATCAAACCCCCAACTCCGTTCAGCATAGAGGACATTCTCAGCAAACCCTCGGTGAAGCGTGATAGCACGATTTGTGGGACATCGCACCTGCTTTCTGCTACCAAGCAATTCATTCACCCGGTGACCCCCCTGCCTAAAAGGGTCATTTTCTCTCAGACATCGCCTTTGTGCGCCTTGGAAGAACTGGCCAGCAAAACCTTTAAGGGTTTGGAAGTGAGTGTCCTTCAAGCGGCGGAGGGTATGTCCTGCTTTCCCTAATATTATATGCCACACAGTACAGCAAAATTATTTATATACATATCCATATATAACCCAACTTGCAATATTAAAATATTTACTATTTTTTTAAAATATATTTTCAATGAAATGTATTTTTTTAACAAGCAGTTTGCAAACAACAGCTAAAAATACACACGCATAACAAACGTATAAATTTTTGTCGATTATTTTCAGTAGGCCTTGATCGGTTGGGCGTCATATGAAAAGATATTTTGCATTTAATAAATGCAACAATCGTTACATTAAAGAATATATACAGATTATGTAAAACGGTAAAGGCTATGTTGCATGGATAGTTTGTATGACACATACTTAATAAAATGGGAAATTTTAGGACGCCCGGCCTGTGTGCACATGAATCATGATTAGAAAATATTTTTAAGTTTGTTTGGGTATAGCCGTGACTTATTCCAGTTTCATATACCTACCCAGGAAGGGACGGGATGACGCTGTTTGGACAGCGTAACACCCCTAAAAAGCGAAGGAAGTCCAGGACAGCGTTCACCAATCACCAGATTTACGAACTGGAGAAGAGGTTTCTGTATCAGAAATATCTTTCCCCCGCAGACCGCGATCAAATCGCTCAGCATCTCGGGCTGTCTAATGCTCAAGTCATCACGTGGTTTCAGAACCGCCGAGCCAAACTCAAGAGGGATTTGGAGGAAATGAAGGCGGACGTGGAATCAGCAAAAGCACTTGGTGCAGTACCGCTTGAGAAAATAGCCAAACTAGCAGACCTCGAGCAAAGTGTCAGGCGAACGTTCAGAAATTCAAACATAGGGTCTCCAACGCTACTGAGGCGTGAAAACGAAATTTCGGCCGATGGGGAGACGTCCCTATACTCTCCTTCTACCAGCCACTCAAGTAAAGGGTGTTCCGGAGAGGAAGACGTGGAAATTGATGTCGATGATTGACTGCTTAATTAATCCATTATAATTATAATATCGCCGCAGTCATTCTTGGAAGACTGGTATTAATGACATTATGGCGCCAACATTTTTTAAGTCTCAAGAGATTTTTCTAACAAATATATTAAAAGTGAGCATGGTCGGCGTAACGATATTATATTTATATGCATCCACAGAAACTCTGTCATCTACTAATATTTTTTCATTTTTACTTTAAATAGACTTTATGTTCAAAATAAAAGCAATAACCAAAGATCATATATAGGCTTGTATGATGCTATTCAGTTAAGCGCGCTTCCGTACGTGTTCTACATGTGATATGTCATTTGGGATTTCTTGTTTTTCGTTTGACTTCATTTTTGAATACGTTATTCCATTTACTAAAACTTAATATGAATAGGGTTATAGAACATATTATGCTACTGTATGTAGCATATACTATATTACCGTAATGTAATGTTTATGTTCACCAGAAGATTCTAAAGACATATAGATCAAAACGCATTATTTTTGCTGCCCTTTTAAATGTCATCATTCTTTATTGTTAATCTCTTTTGATTGAGCTGAATTTAATTTTCAAAGTCCATTTATGTTAATTTTTCATGTAAGTGCCTTTCCAGATGACTATGCTATTCAAAGCAGAGCCAAATGTGTTGTTAAGCATAAATAAAACCAAATTTCTCATAAATATTTTTGCATTTTATATAAAACTTGCAGCATCCTGCCACTAACTGTTGGCGTTACTTTGTTTCACTGCAATGTTTCATTTATAATGATGTTCATTTTCGTATCGTTTACATAAAAATAGTACCGCTGATTTGTCCTGCTTAATTATTAAATTAAGGTAACTTTAAATGAAAACTATCCATAATTATTACAAAATTAACATTCGTAGATTCAATCTAAACGTGCATCCTGTCATGATGAACTTTCAGCGCGCGGTTTCCCGCTATGAATTAAAAGTGTTAGAGAAACATGTGTTCAAAAGGCAAAGCAGGAAAACAGAACGACGAGGGCTGACTTTGTCTGAGACTGTAGCTCCCTTTTTTGTTGAAGGGATGAGGCTGTATTTTTTATAGCGAAGCGTGAAAACTGGTAACAAATGAGCAGCGTCCCCCGGCGGGGTCCTCACAATAGGGCACGCGAAGGCTCCTGCGGCCCCGAGCCCTAAAACCGGAGCAAGGCTACTGACAAAAAAGCAGGCTAACGTTTGGGCACCATATGGTTCCTGATTCTCCTCACAATTCTTAGACAATTTGATGAATTGAGTTAACCCTGTCCGTAAAACGCTTACACCGTTTCACAAAAGCAATAATGCGTATATAGACCCTACGACATCTGTGCTGGTTAATGCCGACGCCGTAATCTCTTTTCAGAGGCTGTGCTGAACAAGTCTATGAATTACAATGAAACCCGCCATTTGAACGCATTTTAAATATAGACGGCAAACTAATGTGTCTGTTTTGAAAAAGAACATAGATTTTTGTCTCCATTTTAAAAATCGTTTTGTTATCCAATATTGTTGACATACTGGAAACACGCCAAATCAAAGTAAATATTATATTATATTCAATTCTATTGTACGGTTTTATTTATAGTAATTTATCATTACGGATAATACATTTATAAAACGAACAGAGAAGACAACAAACCTCGCATGAATATTTATTCGGTTTAACTGAGTGATATTAAACGATCAAATTATTCATGTATGTTTCATACAAATATTTGCAACTTTTATGCAGCTTGTTTATTTTCTCTTCTAAATGATTTATAAATTATACAATAGATTCTGAACCCAAGGCCATTTAAAAATCGGAAGTGTACGGAATTTTATACATTATAAAACTTGACAGACGTTTACAACAACTCAATGACTATAATAATAATAATAATAATAATTATTATTATTATTATTATTATTATTATTATTATTATTATTATTATTATTAGGTTGTAACAATCTAACCATAAGGGACATGTCTATATGTTAGAAGCATATTATGATGTGTTTTTTCTATAGAAAATATTGACATATACCGATTTTTTGTAAGTAGGTGTTTGCCTTGCAACTATTATTGTTATTTTTGTAATATCATTTTAATAAATATTGATATTTGTGTGTAATTTATGCGGAGTTCCGTCTGTTTTATATATGAGGATATTTGAGGGAATATTACCAAATTGCATGCGTCTGAGAAACCTACTTTGTAGGATTTTAATCAATTTCACAGCAAGCTAAATATCATGCTTATTTTTTTGGGATATTTAAGTGAAAATTTCAATAAGATGAATATATATTTTAAGTTTTTATGTTGGTCTTCTTCACGTTTTTGTTATTGAAGAGACTCTTTTGAATGTTAGTCGAGGCTACTCGTTAAAAATATTGACAAATTGTTAGGCTCGAGATGAATTTTGGGATAGCTCACTATCAATTCCAGACAGAAAAATCAGAAAAATTCTGAATTAACCCAAGCGAGTGATAACGAAGTACTTTATCCCATTCTACGAATACAGCGCTACAGCAGATACTGTAGCAGTGATAAATAAATAAATATTCTCCAAATACAAACACATCCGTATGTTCTATATACTTCAGGATTTGATTTTCAAAAGATTAATTTAAGTTATATAGGCTACATTACGCACTGTAATGCAAAGATGCATACATACATGATGTTTCTAACATTTTTCACTTTAACACTAAAGATTCTGAAATAAAATGACTAAGTTGTGAAATAAATAATAAATAAATGTCTTATTGTAATACGAAGTGACGTTACACAAGTGGTTAAAGGCTGACCTCAAATTATTATTATTATTATTATTATTATTATTATTATTATTATACATTCGTGCGTTGTACATTAAATGTCACAAAATGCAGAATCACACAATTTTCCAGACGATTGATGGTTTTGAACCAGTTATTTGATAACTATAATTTTAATAGATTTCTCTACCACAAATACATTTTCACAAGTCACATTACAGAAGTATATAACGGAAAATTAACTGTATAAGAGTAAATGGGAAGCCCGATTGATCATTAAATACAATGGATTTGAAAGTTTACTCATGATGTTACAGGAGATCGGCGTGATATTTCAAACTTCAATTCTACGGTCGATTGAACGTGATCATGTTCCTGCCAACGCTGATATATGTATTAATTTTCTTTAAGTTCTGATCAATTGCTCTCCCCAAAGCGAAGTATGAAAGACTGATTCCGTCGAATTTTCATATCAATGACAACTTATTTGATCTTTTAGGTATAAAATTGGGTCGGGGTGATATTGTTTTGAGCCAAATATTTTCCCTCCCTTGCTGCTAAACCTCGTGTATAGTGTATTAAAATCAAAGTTGCATAACGAGCGCGCTTGGCTGTATAAACATAAATGTCCCGTCAATTTTCAAAACGCGCTGATCAGGCAGCATGTTTGAAAGTTATGGGGGAACGAAGCTTGCTCAACACACAAACACACACGTGTGTGCGTGTGTGTGTGTGTGTGTGTGTGTGTGTGTGTGTGTGTGTGTGTGTGTGTGTGTGTGTGTGTGTGTGTGTGTGTGTGTGTGAGAGAGAGAGAGAGAGAGAGAGAGAGAGAGAGAGAGAGAGAGAGAGGCGGATTCCCAAATAAAACTTTCAAAGTATAATTGTATTGTGAATAATGAACAGATAGGCCTACCAGATCGTACAGGAATATTTTTCATGCCGTTCTCTCACGTTAGCAGTACATTCGTAAAAAAATGCATCTCTTATATAGGTTCCCCATTACCATCTGTGACGCCCGCTCCTCGTGTGTGCCACGCCCCCTAATTACCCACGTGTGATTTCCTGATCGTGCCCAGTCGTGTCTTGTTTCCTGCTGCCTTGTTTCTTGTATTTAAGTTCCTGTTGTGTACTAATCCAGTGTCTGTCATTGATGTTAGTTGGCGTCTTCTGTTCCCTGCCCCGTCTTTCGGAATAAACCCCTTGTTTGCCCTGATTACGGCTTGTCTGCCCGTTTCTGCCTGCTCGCCCGCACGATCGCCGCTCTGCCCGCGATCGAGTGTGACACCATCTCTTACAGCACATTGCACTCCCAATCAACGCCCCCGATGAAAAGAAAATACTCGTAAAATACAGTAAAATGTCTTTGGTTGTTTTTGTGCTGTACTATGAGACAGCCTGTTAAATATGTTCTTTATCGTTTGGTTGACAAACACATCAAGCAGCTACTGCGTACATGACAGGTAAAAATCAGACTGCAGGCCCTACCTGAAGACTGGCTGGATCGAATTACAATCATTAATACGTACCAGCATAATTTGGGGTGGTAGCTGTGAAATGTACGGTCTAATAAGTCCTTAGTAATCCCAGTTTTCACTGCTTGGATTTTTGACTCCACCGTAACCAACATAAAAACCCACAACCAGCATAAAAACACTGTATTGTACAAGGATAACCTACCCATGTGCATTTGAACGGCCAGTGTAATTTCCAGAAAATCGCAACGAAATATGTAGTATTACCGCCATCTTGTGGAAAACATACTTATTTACGGCGTGTTAGAATTACGTTTAATTTATGTTATGTTTTTAAAACCCATTTTAGTATAATATACTGTATTATTACTGTATTATCTTTATACTTTCATGTATAGACCTAGGCCTACAATGTTTATATATATATATATATATATATATATATATATATATATATATATATATATATATATTAATTACATTTCTTATATCAACATATTTTAAATAATTTCCAGTGCTAGGCCTCTTCCATGAGTCCTTCATAACCATTTATACTTTGCTCTAGGGGTTCCCAACCGTTCGATGGCCGCGGACCGCTTTGCGTCGTGCACAAATTCACAGTCCGATTTCACGAGTTGAATCGTTCTCGTTTTTTCAGAAGCGTGAACTTGAGGGGGCGTATACTTTTAAAGCGTGTACTTTTTTTTGGGAAATTAAGCAGCGCCTCCGCAAAAGCCTCAGTGGAGTTTTGGCCGTGGACCGGGCACTGAGAGCTCCTGCTTTACAGTGCTGGTATCAGCAGCCTAACACCCAAAACATCCAAATACATTAGTTTTCCTACTCGAGGACGCATGAGCGGTTAAGGAAAATATTACTCAGCTCCACTGTCAGACCATGCTGAAAGTAACTTAGAATGAACAAAATAAATGAATTGCTATTGAGACTAAAAATGCACGATTTGTACTTTTTAAACATGTCAAGGTTAAATTGAACCATACTGCGATTGGTGAGTTTGTGCAGACATGCATGGTCAAGGCTGCGGGAATTGTGCGCCGCGACAAGCTTCAGGCTTTCGCTACATTTAACGAGAAATGCGATTGCATGCAGGTAAGACTTCAGATCTCTCATATTTTCAAGTATTTTCTTTCTTCATCACTAATTAATTAATTGTGTGCTGATTAACTGCACATACTATACTGAAAGGCAGCGGCCTTACTGAAACAGATCGAAAGCAAATGAACTGTTTTCGTTTACATCAAGTGCCATTGTTTGTTACCAATTATTATTACTAACCGCGCAATGTGCTGGTAATCGCGTTTTGATTAACACAATCAATCTTCCGTAATTGTTTATGAGGCTAGGCTATATATGGGGGGAAACCATTAACCGCCCCCACCCGAATGAAGATTATCAAAAACCCTCACGTTACGGTAATAATTTAAAAATAACATTTAAGGGGTTCGATTTTGGTTAAATTTTAATTTGGTGATTTAAATTTTAATGTGGTGTTAGCCTTAAAGATTTGAGATCGGATGTGTTTCAGCCACCAGGATGTCAGTCTATGACAGAGCACACAATTACACACTATAGGGAATTTAGGGACACCAATTCATATAACTGCGTATTTTTGACCTTCTGGAGGAAAACGGAGTACCTACACACGAACGGAGAGGCCGTTCAACGGCAGTAACGGAGCCAAACGCTGGGTTTGAAGCAACGGCGCCACCTTCTGTTGGTTTTCATAATCTTAAAATGTCTCGTAGTAATTCTGAAAAGTTTGAGCTGCCAGTAAGTTGGAATTAAATTTGCTGCTAAACTAAACATATTAAGTTACTCAAAAATCTCACAGTTAGGTACTGAATTATTTGATATTCTATTATAATTTTACATGTCTAGACCATTTTCCTGCCTCTCTTAAGCGACATTTGGCAGACTATTACAGTCAGTGCTAATATTTAATCATTTTAGGTTTTTTTTGAGGTTTTATTAGCATATTTTTAAGTGACAGGTGGACATAACTTTATTAGCGCGACCATGAGATGATAGACAGTTCTCTGGCTCCCCCTGGTGGACAGTTGTCATAATTCCATTTAATAGAATGATGATCGCAATTTTGTTCCCAGCGTAGAATTGGCTAATATCCCTCAACAGCTGACAGCCATGGCAATGATGGTAGGATGAAGGTTAGCTCTGGTGTGTATAGTGAGAGCTAGGTGAGCATCATTACATACCTGCTGTTTTCTGAATTCCACCAAGTCTTGTAAGCACCAGGTGGAGTAGTTGTCTCCATAGAGCAGAGGTGGAAGGTTCAGGTCTGGAAAGTACAGATCCAGACCAAAGTTTTGTCTCAGTCAACTAATTGAGCACAGTGTGAATGTGGCTTTTTATGCTCAGCTGGTTGGTTGAAGCAAAAACTGCCATAGCCCTTGTGCGGAAACCCGGGCTGGTTTGTCACTTACTGGGCCTCACCACTGACAGCTCATGTCAGTGAGGGGGGGGTCAAAACTGGATGAACCCCATGGTATACACCTAGCTGTGACTGGGGGGTATCATTACCAGCACAGGGCCATTTATCTTTAGTGAAAGTTTAAGTAATACAACAAGTAAGGTCAGACCAAACAGTCAGACTGTAATTACAGAGCCCATAATTATCAGATTAACCTGCAGCCACACAAACGGAGAGAAGCTGAACGTCAGAATAAATTCAATTCGATGTTATTTTATATAGCGCCTTTCACAAAAGAATTGCCCAAAGGCACTTGACAAGAGTGTGGCAATTCATTACTACGCTTATTGGAATGGGAAAGAAAAAAGGATGAATGAATGAATGAATGAGTGAATGAATACAACAGAGGAGAGGAACCAAAAGCTAGTGAGTAGTGAAAAAAATAACCTCAGAGGCTGACTGGCTACCCAACCCCCCCCCCACCCCCCAGGATGTTAATGTAAGAAAAATGAGGAAATTACTCTGCCATAATAAAATCAGATCGCAATCTGTGGTTCCAGTCAGATTTCATCAATGAGCCAGTCCTCCAAGCAGGTCTGTGTAAGATGGCAGACCGTATGCCTCACTCTCAATGGTCAACAGGTTCAGTGTCGCGTAGGAGACTCAACAGAGAATATCTTAAAAGTATTCCTCTCTTTAAGTGTCTTAAGAGTTCAAGCAAAATGACAAAGTCCATTGACTAATGACCTTTGGCCTCATGTTGCAAAGAACTGATGTTTTCTGCCCTGGGGCCTGCGTCTGCTTTTTCTCTGTGACCCGCTGAGTATTCTGCAGACAAGCTGGGGATTAAGCTGATGCATACGGTTCCTCAAGCAGAACAGTATCCAAAAGGCGGCAGCTGTCAACACTGAGCTGCAGGCGTCGCTGGAGGACCCGTGTGACGGCCTGCTAACCGCGAGACGCTGAAAGCGAGGCCCTGGCTTTTCAGCACGGAGTGACTTTGACCAGCGGCGTTCTGTGATTTATGATGATTTAAATCTGCGACTCGCATAGTTGTTCTACAATCTTCAGGCCGCACCGTCGCCTCGCCCATATGTGCATGTGTGTCGTGCACAAGGTACATCCCGCTGTGAGTCTTGCTCTGATCAGGTATGGGGTCTGAGCCGGACTGGTGGGGCCAAGAGGAAACATTAGCCATACATTTATAATAATTACACCCCAAGTAGCAGGTGCATTGCATGAGTATGTTAGTCCCAGTTTCCTAACTCACTTCCTAAGCAAGATGGCCGCACCCCCCCCACCCCCCCCCCCCCCCCACCTCACACTTGCCTGAAGCCCGGCGCTTCCTGTGGTCTGGGTCACTGTACACTCAATGAAATGCGATTGGCTGCTGTCTTAAATACAGGATAAAACACTGGGGAATCTGATTCATCCTCGAAATCCCCCCGGTTTGCTCTTCCAGTTTCCTTCAGCACCCTGACCTGTTTCAGTCAAAATGGATTCATCGCTACTCATGTGCCACAGTCCGCACAGGAACCCGATGTGTGTCACCTGAGCACAGGAACCCGATGTGTGTCACCTGAGCACAGGAACCCGATGTGTGTCACCTGAGCACAGGAACCCGATGTGTGTCACCTGAGCATACGAATGTCAGTGAATGATCAGTCTCAATTTTGTCTTCAGAAAAATCAGTTTTAATCTATAGGGCATTTCAAGCCCCAGCCCCAGTCCCACTTTGCTTTCAAGGCCTGGAGGGGCCCCCATTTGTTTTGGGTAGTCTGGCTGTAAATGAACAAGGCTGTGCGAGACCTCATATACGCTCATGTACAGTGGCCACTTTATTAGGTACACCATTTGAATACCTGGGAAGACCTACTATTTTCTTGAGAACCACACTGAGGGTTGATGAGATGTGAATTCAGGGAAACCTTTCTGCACACCATGGTCATACCCTTGAGGCCTTCAATGAGTCTGGCTATTCTCCATTGAGTTGTGTCATTAACGAGATGGTGTCAGCTGCAGAAATGTGTTCGGCTGACGATTCCTTCTTTATCATAGAACTCTTTGTGAAACCTAAGCACCGTATTGCATGGGAATCCCGCCAAATATTTCTCAAATATTGGAATCGCCACTAATGCACTAACAATCGCACCAGGTTCTAAATAGCTTAGATCACTTGTTTTAGCTTTTCAAATTCACAGTGGAGCGGTATGGGAATCTTGTGACCCTGTCTGCTTGCTGTATGTATTCAGTTATAGTCACATGGTTCACCTTTGGTCGGATCAGACCGTTTGCACCAGCATGCGTATCGGTAATAATCCGACCACTGTGTGTAGTATGATGCCTCAGTACCCAACCAGTAGCGTTACTGCAAAATTAATGCCTCCTTTCTTGCTTTCTAGAAAAACTTGCCACCCTCACCGGGGACTTGGTGACGACGGAGGCTTTGCTGGCGAGAGCTCAGCCACGGCTCGCAAAATCCCCTCGTACCTCACTTTCCGGACGTTCGTTTCTTGTCGAGCTCAAACATGAGTCTCCGGTTCGGCCAACGCGCAGCGTTCGCAGGAGCGTGCGCGTACTTCGTCTTTATCTGCCAGCGGCCCTGACAGCGAGATCCATCAGCTGGTGGCGGTGGCGGTGGTGGTGGTGGGGGGGGGGGGGGGGTGTCAGTAGCTCCGGCGCTGGCCAAGGCGGAGCCTGGGGACGACACCTTTATTGCTGCCTCAGAGATACAATTTCCTGTCTCTGCAAATTTCTTGAATGGAGTGGGAGGCTTTTGGGGGCACGAGGGTCGGAGTCACAATAACGTGACGCACACCATACCATGTACCAACATGTATGTCATATACCAGTATTCAAGAAATTCATGTCTACATACAGATTACGCAATACACTTCAAATATCATCCACACAAGCGCAACCCCCGTTTCCAGAAAATGCTGTTTAAAATGTAAATGAAAACAAATGACACAAACCCATATTTAATTGAAAATAGAACAAAGACAACATATTGGATGTTGAGAAAAATTGCATCGTTTTATGTTTATATTCATTCATTCATTCATTCGTTCATTAATTAATTCATTCATTCATACATCTGTGAACATTTTCTATCACTCTGCAAAGAGCTGTGGGGGTCTGGAGCCAGAACCAACAGGTGCAAGGAAAGGAATAACCCAGGGTGGGGCTCACAGGGTCATGCATTGTATTCATCCATCCATTTTCCAAACCGCTTATCCTACTGGGTCGCGGGGGGTCCGGAACCTATCCCGGAATCAATGGGCACGAGGCAGGGAACAACCCAGGATGGGGGGCCAGCCCATCGCAGGGCACACTCACACACCATTCACTGCACGCATGCACACCTATGGGCAATTTAGCAACTCCAATTAACCTCAGCATGTTTTTGGACTGTGGGGGGAAACCGGAGTACCCGGAGGAAACCCCACAATGACATGGGGAAAACATGCAAACTCCACACACGTGACCCAGGCAGAGACTCAAACCCGGGTCCCAGAGGTGTGAGGCAACAGTGCTAACCACTGCACCACCATGCCGCCCCTGCATCGTATTCATTCATTCATTATTTAGTTAAATAATTCATTCATTCATTCATTTTCTATCCCTGCTTGTTCTAATGTTCATCAAATATTTTATTTTATGTATATGTATAGATAGATATGTATATATACACACACATATAATTTAGCTGAATGTTTTTATTAATTATATGAATTATATTAAGTTTTATTAATGTTCTGTTTATTGTAATATCTCAAATGTATTTCTGGGGAATATTTGACCTTTGTAACATTTGTTCTGCAGGCTGGGTTGATGATTAACCTGGTTCTGGATACATTAACTAGCAGAAATAAGCTGGTGGGGAGAGATTTCGCTGAGTTAACTTCACTTATCTGGGATTCCCGTCTCTCTGCCGCTTTTACAATCCAAAGTCAGTTTAAAGGTGTGATTGTTATGCTTCGTAGTCATTTTGTCAACAATGAGGACCCTGCTTGGTGTGGGACTATAAGGTGAAGGTGTTTAAGGTTTATATATTTATAGTGGGTTTTTTTTTTACATATTATTATAACTCAGGTGCAAACGCTTCCCTTTAATTGCAGGAGGGCAAAGTAATAAATAATGATCTGCCCTCTTTGGCCAACAGGGGGTGCCTGTGCTGCTGTCCAGCCCTACCACTGGCCACCCCCTCCACAGAAAGGAAATAGCAATGACCTCACGGTCAGGCCCAGTTTACCGCGCTGTGATTGGCCGGCCTCTGTGCGTCTCTTTATTAAGCCCTTCATTGCAGATTGCCCCGGTACCTGGCGCCTCGCTCTCTCGCTGAGCTGGAAGGTGGGCCAGCTTGAACACAGTAATCCATCACCATCACTTTAATGATTATCCCCATTAATCTGAGGTAAGCTAATAAAGTGTGCCTCGCCTGCCTGTCCAGCTGCAAAGCCCCCCCCCCACAAACATCGTCGCTAAGTCTTTAGTCCGTTAATATGTCTCCGCTAATGTCCATCCATCGTCTGTCACCGCGTGCCCCTCCCTAAGCTTGATGGGCGGGGCCACAACGTGGCTTCATACACTTACCGCTACAGAGCATGCCAGGATGGGAGATGGACAGGGCGGGGGGGTGATGCGTGAACGGCTGCTTAAATTTAATTTCCCGCACCCAGACCTCAGATGGGCCCCCGCAGTCAAGGGTTTAATTTGGCTGATCAAGTTATAAATGCAAGCCGGGCCGGGTAATCAATCTTCCGCCTGTCAGGCAGACAGGCGTTAGTCCTAAGCGAGGCGGACTTCCTGACGGTGAAGGCTGCTTTAATTACCTCCAAATTGACTGCTTTTGTGTTCCGGCGATGTTTTACAAAACTTTGCGCAATTAAACATGATGAAAGTGGCCGTCCCTAAGGGACAGTGGGAAACGTCACACTGTCGGTGTCTGTCAGGTTGATACTCGCCCAGTGAATGCACGTCCCTCTCAGCAGACGCTGTTCTGGGCTGGTGCTGTGATGCCATTTAAGGAGCAGAGAGAATCCCCCCCCCCCCCCCCCCGTGATGAGGACTAGCAGTCAGGCACAAACACTGACCAGAGAGACAGACCTTTCAGTGTAATTACAGTTCTGCATACAGGGATTTTGTCTGACATAGCTGAAAGGGAATTTTACAACCTTTTTCTGGAAATGCTGTTTCCAGTTGAAGATTGAAATGATCGTCATTAAGTCTTTAGTGCAGAAATACATCTCTGCTGAAC
Organism: Brienomyrus brachyistius; assembly: GCF_023856365.1. Taxonomy (NCBI): domain Eukaryota; kingdom Metazoa; phylum Chordata; class Actinopteri; order Osteoglossiformes; family Mormyridae; genus Brienomyrus; species Brienomyrus brachyistius. The sequence goes on along the minus strand of NC_064535.1, from coordinate 8,609,706 downwards.
ATGAAGTGATCACTTCAAATTTCAAAAAGGCAACAGTATCTTGCCATAAACCAAAGGTGTGATCAGATTTAATAAGCGTCTTTATCCTGATGCAAATAGATTTTTTTTTACTGTTTACTGTTTACTGCTGTATCTCAGTGGTCCAGTAAGGTCCCAGAAAATCTTAGAACATATTTTTATAAACTTTAAAAAAAAAATGTTGAGTTGTTCATATAAGGTTAAAGCTCATTTTCCCAGAATATGCATTTGTCTTTCTTCCCAAAATGGTTTCACAACAGCGTTGGTCCGGCTTCCTGTCTATGAGAGGACTCCGGTGTTAGCAGGAAGCTCGTGGTCTCCATCATGGATATTTATGGTTTCGTGGTAGCGGAGGTTAAGTCTCCACATTGTCAACTGTTGTTGCCAACTCTAAGATATAGCCAGACTGTTTCACTCCCTGCGCCGTGGTACTGCCAAGTTAACCCTTTGCTGTCGGCATTTCATTCACCCGCGGTCAAACTTTTTGGGTGGCTACGTCCCTCTCTGTAGGGGACCCACACCCTGTCCTTCAGAAACCATTATTCACCAGTCCAAGATAGAGATGTCAGATGGACATGGCTACCCTTGTAGGTTCAGCATTTCATAACAGCCCCAAAATAAAAATTCAGGAATCCAGTCAGCAAAATTTACCCAGGGGGTGGCAGAAGAGATGGACTATGTTCTAAAATGCACATTATGTTTCTCTTGTGCTTCACACCTGTCAGCCTAAATTTGCTTTGAAACTGGGCTGGTCTGACCGGGTTCATTACCCATTTACAGACGTTTAGAGTTACCTTTTCCGCAGCTTTTTTTCAGCCGCTCCACTTGACAGCAGCCTCAAAGCTGGGCGCCAATGATGACTGAGCCTGTCCGCCAGGGAGGTGTGCAGAGTGCCCCCACAGCCAGGACCCGTCAGTGGGGTTCATTAAGACCCAGCCCGGCCCCTGAGGCCCTGCGTCACCACCATGCTGGCTGCCCCCGTGTTGTGCGTTTGGGCTGGAGAACATGTTTGTTTTGGAGAAAGCTGCTGCATTACTGGATGTCGGAAGGGGGGGTCGTGTGCACCTTGATGACAGACAGGTGTTTGTTGTGGAGATCCTGTGTGTGTGTGTCTGTGTGTGTGGGGGGGGGGGGGTTGGAGGGCTGACCAGTCATTTGTTTAATGAGATATTATTGTTGTGATCTGTTACAATGTCACCATTAATATATTTATGAGGTGGTATTAATGCGTTAGAAATACGAATGGATATTTGGAGTAGGCCACTACTAATTAATTAAGATAAATTAGCCCCAGTGCATTGCAGTGGTTCAGTTAATTTGCCGCCCCGCTTGCGCTAAAGGCATGTAATTACTGAAATTATGTCAAATAAGAACTATTATTCTGGAACACCGTTTTTCTCTCCAGTAGCTGTAGTATCAACAGTGTTCTGAATGAACTGGAGAAATGAAAGAAAAAATTAAGTAATCAGTGGATGAATTATGACTGACTGAATGAAAGAATGAATGTAAAGGATAAATTAAATATACATGCAAATTAAACATAAGCAATTATATACGGTATGTGTTTATTTGTATGGGTAATATTTGAATTGCATTGTTTAATTTGCATGAATTTCTTCAATATTTCTTTAATATTACCCAGGAATATTGGACACAGTCCTATGGGAGCATATCTGTAGCCAGTATGACCAGTCAGTATTCTGGTCAATGGCTAAGTCTCTGTATATTACGATGAATGCAAAGATCCACATATCAGTGCAAAGGGTGCAAGACAGGATTTTAAAGGCCGTCATGTAATTCTCCAACTCAGAACTGCATGTTCAGGGAGGTTTGGATGACTGGGGGGGGCACATTGTTCACTGGAAAGTGGACCAGCTGTCCAACACAGGAATTTCCCTGCACAGAGCTGGGCTGCGAGGGAGTTACACAAACAGACCAGTAGCAAGTGGGATGAGCCGGTCCGTCGTCGTGAAGCGAAAGCCCCCCAGCTGGGGCCCCCTATCGTGATGGGAAAGGGAAGAGGGGTTACCCCACTTGTCTCCTCAAAATCAAACAGAGACGGCAGGATGCGGCCACATTTGAGGGGGTGGGATGGACAGCCAATGGTAGCTGAGGCAGGAGGTGCATCCTGTCAAGAAGTCAAGTCTACTGTCAGGCATAGAGTGAGTCCACATGGTGGTAGGGATGGGGACATTTCCCATGTACTTCTGGGAGACCCTCTAAGACATCCATCTCCAGGCTAATTCACTCATCAGGGATCTTCACTCAGTGGATGTGAGGAACTGGCTCGACACCCATAGAAGTACATTTCCGGGAAGGCTGCGCGCGAACACATGCTGTGAGGCCACCTTTGTCCGCCTCTAATAGAGCGCAGTCCACCTGCCGCTTTCATCGACAAACGAGATTTGAAAGCGGAAATAAAAAGTCGAGATTCCATAAATCGAATTATAATTGCATCTTCATTCCGATCCTGCATTCAATCTAGCTTAATTTATCTAAGCAGAAGGAAGAGAGATAAAATCTTACACGAAATACAGCCTGCCAGTAACCATAATTGATTCCATTTCATTATAGAGCAAATGTGCGAGTTACAAACGTTCCAGAAACTTATCGGTCATTTGTTCTGTTCTGAGGATGAAATGGAGGGAAAAAATACGTTTTGTAAAATATTCTTTTTTTCTTTCATTTATAAATGTTAGATTTGGGTCCTTTCCAAATAATAAAAAGTCACCGAAAATAAAACTAAAACAAAAGATTGTGCGCATCGTTAGGTCTGATCACTCGGAGCAATGGCACTGAGGATTTTAAGCCGAGCGCCGAGTATTTTAACCCCGATGCCAGTTATCTTCCTTCAGAAAAAAAGTCAAGCCTCAGGCAAACTTGACTTAGCCTCTGGCCTTTTCAATGGCTTGAAACGCCCCTGCAAAAGACCATAAGGAAAGAGACCCTATATTGTTTACACCTTATTGTAACAGACAGATAATGCCCGTTCCCTACTATAATAACAGACTCGTGCACTCTCTCAGGAGGGTCATGGGCGCGTGGGGGGTCTCATGGACATAAACAGAGCAACATAGGTGATCAGAGATCTGCCGAACCGGAGTGTTACAGCGCGTTCGCGAGCAGACAGAGGACTTGCCATAGTTAATGTCAATTATCCATTTATTCCTTGTTTGCTGATTATTGGCGGTCTTCACCTACTCCTGTCAATTAGGCAGTTTTGGTCATATTGACACCTGGCATGAGGAAGAGATAAATCTCACGAATGTATTTCAGTTACCATTTTCTATTACTATAATTTTTATATATTATATATATATTTTTTTTTTAAAGAGGTGCACTTTGCTTTGATTAAAAACATAGCCGATATTTTGCTTGATTTTATGTAATATTTAAGAATACATAAGACACTTATAACACCGTGTTGGAATTTTCCTGGTGGATAATATGAGGTAGGTCTACTTAAATCGATATCGTATCAATAATGCTTCATATAGTTTAAAACGTGTAATAACGGAGTTTTTGCATGAAAGATTTACTTAAATAATTCAATTTTGTATTGAAACATTGCGCATGATGTTTCGTGTTAAAATACGAAAAAACAGGAAGTGGGACAAACAGTTAGACCACGCACTTGGTCGATTTGACTGACAGATTTAATCTTGTAACACTTTTCCTATATAGCCATTCAACTCTTTGTTGAGTTTTTCGTTTTAAATGGTTGTCTTCGAGATTAGCCATCTCTCTCTTCCCCCCCCCCCCCCACCCCCCGCTAAAAAATATTTCCAATTTTAAAGGCTCAATCTTATTTGCGTTTCTTACTTATGTCGGAAATTAAATATAGTTAGCATCCAATCTACTTTGAACAGCAAATGCAGCTAAATACAAACTGTCATGCTCGGTGCATTCTGACACTGGCAGCTCGACTCAGACCCACGTATGAGGGAAGGGTTTGAGTCGGCCTGGTTCTTCGTGCAAGTGCCCCCGGCGCTCAGACGTGTCTCCACGCGCTTGCCCGTGGCGATTCTCTCTTAACGCGTTAAGAGACGCGGACTAGTTGATGGACCTGGCGCCAGGGAGGACCGGCCAGGTAGACATGGGAAAGGCGATACTTCCAGAGGGTGGAGGGCTGGATGGAAGACAAACAAAGACAGAAGGAGAGTCTGGCCATGATTATTGGCGAATTATTCTGGTGAATTTAGAATAACATGAAATATCCACCCATCCACCCACCCATCCATCCATCCATCCATCCATCCATCCATCCATCTATCCATCTATCTATCTATCTATCTATCTATCTATCTATCTATCTATCTATCTATCTATCTATCCCTTTAAATTTGCACTAGATTTTGTATAATCGACACATTATATAATGACCAAGATTTTATACGTTTAATGGAACACTTACTTAGAGACGTCTGGTAGTTTACTGACTGTGATTTGAGATAACAGAAAAATGTATGGGATCGTATATGAAATACAGAAATATATAACGGTGTAAAATGTAAACAGCCATTGCTGCTGGGTTTGTCTTGTTTCACGCGATCTGCTGCGTCGGTGGGCTTACACCCGGAGCATTTCTCCCTTAATTATATCTACTAGGTGCTGAAAAAATGCCCAAAATATACCTTTATTTTCCCTGTACCAGGGAGTATACGTCACACAAAATGTCGCAGGGCGTTTCATTAAAGTTTAATGTGGGTCAACTGGGCAGCACGAATCCCTGGATCCCATATCAAATATTAACACTTTAATGCTTCTGTTAAATAATCACCTCCTTCAAGCTTTCAGTCAGGAAAGAAATCAATGATACATTGTATTATTCCCGTTTAATTGTAGAACACCATTATCTGTGATTTCTGGCGTAAACAGTAGGCCTGTGCCTATTTTTCAGACATATAAAGATTTATAATTTGCACCCCTAATAAAATAAAATTATTTTCCGTGCAATAATTTAAATGTAGGCAGTTAACATTTTGATGCCATCTTCTGGAATGTCGAGAAGAGGAACAATTAATGTATATCTGTTCATGACATGTATTTAGTTACTGCAGTAGATAGATAGATAGATAGATAGATAGATAGATAGATAGATAGATAGATAGATAGATAGATAGATAGATAGATAGATAGATAGATAGATAGATAGATAGATAGATAGATAGATAGATAGATAGAACATTTGTGCATTAAACTACTGCAGGGAATCATTTCCACGCAATTATCTGTAAGTTTCATTCACTGAAAGCCCGATGTATTCTATATATCTTAGTGCGGATAATGGCGCTGTCGAAATATTATTTCTTCAGGACAAATTATCTGACAAGTAACTTAGCTAGAATCGACATTAATTTTCTTCATGCACAGATGTTCCCTCGGCTCAAATTACTCATACCCACACGTAACAGGCTCAGATGACTAAAAAAGTTCTGTAGACGAAACATATCGCTGCGCTGTCCTCCCTTTCTGCCAGAGCAGGCCCCGTCTGAAGACTAGCATAAGCTTTTGAAACTTTTAGCGGTACTTTAGTTTTGCATTGATTACGCTGGTTATGTTTTACACGAATAGTCCTTGACAATAACACCAAAGATATGGTGTGTTGCGCTTTTTATATTCTGTGCAATGGAATTAAAAGACTTAGTGAAAAGAAGTATTACAGGTTTTCAGCATCTGATAATAAAATGATGAATGGATATATCCATATTTCTATAGAAATAATAAATATTTCCATCCAGTTTAATGGCCTATAGGTAAATATATCGGTAAATATATTTACCGATGATTGAATTTGCTTAATTTCTTTTTTTCTGTCATTGTTATCATACATTTCTGCGCTTGATTTTTAACAAAGTCCATGTCCTGGTTCTACATAAACCATAGCTATTCAGATTAGACAGCAAGAACAATCCATCTAATTACGAATCTTTGCACCGATTCATTAGCCATCTCGCCCTTACTTTCGCTAGTTAGTGTTTTTCAATGAAAAATGTATGCGGGACTAAAGCGGTAATGTGAAGAAATATTACGTCTGGATTGATTTAAAGTCACGAAAGCGAAAACAATAAAAATCAACATATTATTCAATCGATGCACCACAGTTATTAATGACGTTCAGGCTTTTTCTAGTGCCTAAAATATCTAATTTTGTACTTAATTGAATTTTCTTTAGGCCGACTTTAAATTAAACATATCCGTGAACGTGGTTGCAACATTTGCAATATTTGATGAAAATATAGTAGCTATATTTTTATTGTTATTATTTTTATAATTATAGTTTACAGTTACTATTGTTCTGTTCTCAGCTCAGTTTTGTGTGTATTCATTGTTAACTATACAATTGTATCTATGCCAGTTCGCAACCCTGATCGCTGTACGTGACTCTTATTTTCAGCTTTTCAGTGATATTTGCTAGGAGGATCTCGAAATAGCGGCATTGTATCCGTAAGGTTAAACAAGGATCCGAGGTTAAACGACGCTCCTGCATTGGCCTTAGTAAAACGAACGAAAAATGTGCGTAATTAGAAAGTGCCACAGTTGTTCAGATACGTCTCACTAATGTAAAGGAAGGCGATGTGACGGCTGGATTGAATTGGGGCCATAATCTCGCTCCAGCCTGTTTGGCATTTTGATTGATGCTCTCGCTGTTCCAGCGGGCAGGCTCCGCGAAGTAAGGAAAAAAAGAAGGGAAGAAGGGAAAAAAATAGACAATCGACTTCAGTTAAGCCTTACTCACACACATTCACTCACACCTATTTGAGAACAACTGATGTGAGACGACGTCTTGAAGTTCAGAGAACTCGGACTGCGAGAAGGATCTGCGTGTTTTGCGGAGGGTCGAGGACACGATGGATCACATCGGAGTTCATCTCCACCACCCGCTGGCAGAACCCATAAGTTTTGGGATCGATCAGATTTTGAACAATGTTGATCAGGGGAGCTGTATGATTTCCAATTCCAGGCTACAGGATTCGGATTATGGTTTAGGCTGCGTTGTCAGCACTGCCTACAGCACGATGACTGGTAACTACAACGCCAATAATTCAGGAGGTTACGGCGGCAGCGCCTGCAGCGTTACATCCCTGAACGGCTCTTACAACGTGAGCACCGGCATGAATGTCAACGGAAATAATCTGGGCACTGCTGGCGTGATTCGCGTGCCTGCCCATCGACCGCTGAGTGGAGTTCAATCAATACCCACCAGCATGAGTACAGTGCCCGGCGTGGGCAGCATGAATGCCATCAACAATCTCACGGGATTAACCTTCCCTTGGATGGAGAGCAACAGAAGATATACAAAAGACAGGTTTACAGGTAACTGGGCTAGTTTGAGACCAGTATTTCTGCATGTAATTTCCAGAAATCACATATAGGTACATTTGTGTAATTCGTGCACAACAGCTGTACAGTTGCCAATTTCTAAAGGTGTTACCGAGCTTTTGTCTTATAGTAAATATCAGTGCACAATTTAACCGTCAAGGAATTGGAGAATAGGGCTGCTCTCAAGCAGAATATGCAAAAAAATGAATGAATTGATAGTTTGACTCGATTATCCATAATTATTAAGTGGATACAATATCTTAATTAATTATTTGATCATTTGTTTGCTATTTAATCATTATTTGGTATGGTGCCAGAATTAATCCGAAGACAGTGAGATAAATATTAAAATTTATAAATGAATTGCTGAAATGTAAAATATACTTGAAAATGAAAAAAAGTAGTCACTTGATATACCTGACTGTAAAAAAATGACCAGTTACCCGTCATTACAAGAATTGAATACTAATGGTGAATATAATAGGTCTAATAAATATAGCTGATGTAACTATTTTAACAAATGATGTATTTATATTCCAGTGAAGCATTTTGTTTATCTATTTCTCAATTAGAAATGTTGGTGCTGTTCTAAATGAAATAGTCAACATTTCTTTGTGATGGTTTGGCACACAAACCAAAACATGCTATGCTAAAATGATGCATTGATCTGATTGAGAAATACATCACAAACAAATAAAATGCTACACTAGTATCTATAAATGAACTTTACCTTAGTATATAAATTATAGGATATTTAGCCTATAATTGACAAATGGGCCTTGCTAATTATTACCAGATTTAGTGAAGTTCTGCTGTTTTAGTAGCATTTCCTTTGCTGTCCTCATAATCATTGTTTAACTAACACATTCTCAACATTAGATATGGCAGTGGATTAATTCTTTATTTCCCTATTTGTTTTTTAAAAACAAGCACACAAACACATACACACACGCACACACACACACACACATATATATGTGTGTGTGTGTGTGTTCCTATATAAACAGAGACGCAGCTGTTCTGCTATGATCTCACATTTTCACAATATTTGATAAATATTTAAATTCACTCCAACATCATCATGATAATTGAAGCCACAGTCATTTGCTTTCAATGACTTATTCGACTATTTTACTGTAGGCCTGTTATTTTTGCAGTCACACATGCCCGTTCACATTTAGGCCTCATTCTTCATTTGTTTCTCCGATCACTTGTCCACCGACAGGCCTGCGGGCGGCGGACGGCTTCGATCTGCCGGAGAAAGTTGCTTTTCCTGCTGACCCGCAAATGCTTCGCTGCCCTCTCGCTGATCTCTGCCGCTTGCTTTCGCCCTGTCTGTCTCCCAATCCAGTGGCGCTCTCACCCTTCAATGTAACACGTCGTATAGGTCACCCGTACCAGAACCGGACCCCGCCGAAGAAGAAAAAGCCTCGGACGTCCTTCACGCGACTGCAGATTTGCGAGCTGGAGAAGCGCTTTCACCGGCAGAAGTACCTGGCGTCAGCTGAGAGGGCGGCCCTTGCAAAAGCACTTAAAATGACTGATGCTCAAGTCAAAACATGGTTCCAGAACAGAAGGACAAAATGGAGGTAAGAATATAAGTATTTAAACTAAGCTTGTATTTAGGCTTTTATCGTCAAAATATGGGCGTGTTTCAGTAATTTAATATGTTGGCGAGTTTGTGTACTTTGAAATTGAAAAGAAAGGATCGTAAAGGGATTTTTATATTTCAAAATTTAAGAAAGAAATTCCTACATATCAGTTTTAACCAATGACAAAAATTGTTAATTGTTTTATGCAGACCGTCAAAGAGTTTAAATTAAGAAATCGCATAATGGAACATATTATGGGAAGTTGAGGTTATACAAGCTGTCAGTAAAGAGCGCAAATATGATACCGTTACGACTTATTTTTAGATTAAGAAAGTCTATTATAGTAACAGCGAGGAATTATTGTTATTTGGCGATGTTTTTATGGGGAGAAAATGAGAATTTTCTATAATATGGCAATATAGGTATATGGTTTCATATACTGCAAATCATCCGAAAATAGGGCTGAATTTTTATATTAAGGCATTTAGAATATAAATAAAATTTTAATGCAGGCCTGAAAGTGATTATCCTTGAAATATAATTGATTTATAAAAATACTGAGATTTAAGTTATTTAATATAATAGATAGAAAAAGCCGACCCGATTTAAATTAGGATACTTTGCATAATATTACACCCGATGATTAAAAAATAACATTTTTAACGTATTTTTGTCTATTTCTACACATTTACTTTGTTGCTTTATATAAAAGTATATTCTTTTAAAAACGATACAATGACCACTGAACAATGACGTATTTTCCTTGCTCTGATTTAGTTCTGTGCGTCTCTCTGTTTGGTCTATTAGACGGCAGACAGCAGAGGAGCGCGAGGCCGAGAGACAGCAGGCCAATCGGATTCTTATGCAGCTCCAGCAAGAAGCTTTTCAAAAGACACTGAACCAGCCGGTCACCCCGGACCCGATCTGCCTGCACAACACCTCCCTATTCGCTCTTCAGAATCTTCAGCCTTGGACTGAAGACACCAGTAAAATCAGCACGGTGTCTAACTGTGAATAACGGAACTGAAAAACAAACGCCGATCTGTGGCTTTGTAGCACAAAGAGAAAAAAAACATGCGGCGGAGAAAAGGATCAGACCAGCGATTTCGTACAAGATACACAGCGTATCAAACTGTACCTTAAAACCTGATGTGAGAAACATTAGAAGACTTATATCGGGCTATTATGCAAACTACCAGTCACGAGGATAACGAATAACGAAACTGCCTGGTACAGCTAACAATTAAAATGAATTTATACAGCATCTTCATATACCTATAGTCGAAGCTACTCAATCGTAATGTGGAAGTGTGTTGTAGACATCGCCTACTGACCGTTTCACGCACGCATATTTTAATATTTGCTAGTACTTATATTTAAGTCACGGATGTGTATAATTTAGTATTGCAACAAAATAAAGGCACATTTTAAATAGACCTAATGCATAAAATATGGTTTTAATCCACGTTTGTATCCATTCTAAGAAGTAGACTATGCATAAATATCAATCTCTCTGTCCACGTCGATTGCTTTTTGGTAAACACTATTGCTGATAGCCGGACCTAAAGTTTTAAAATGACATAGGTCTGTAAAAGGACATTGATGTCTTTCTTTTTTATGTTTTATAATGTATTCAGTTTTTGATCTATATAAAAACGAAATGTGATCGAAATTACGTCTACAAACAATTTCTATTAATTTTAAATGATTCTAAAAAATTTTTTTGCCGGAAGATCTCTTTTATAAACGGAACATGTTGCATACATCATTTGCCCAAAATTAATTTCAGCTCTGTTTTCACAAAAACGTGTGTTCAGCATTTATAAAACTGGACTCATTTTACACATTCAAAGGGTGGCATTTGCGACCGAACTATTAGCCAGTCTTTTTCACATAGACCTTCACCAGTGGGGTGAACAGCGGTGTTTAAACCCAAAGGGGACCAGAGACTCTGCATTTTTTAACTTGGATAACATTTAGACCTACTGTTGCATTTTATCATCCACTTAAACTGCGGCCATTACGTGTCTCCACTCTAAATATCTTTTGGTAACAGCAATGGACAAGCCTGATTCACGGATGCTTAACAGGATTACCTGAACGAAACATGTTGTTGTGAGAACAGAAGCAAACAGTGAAAAGATTGCAAGGAATCAGGACATTCTTTGCTTTTTTTCCTTCCAGGCAAAACTGTTACCTTTCCCTGAATTTATACTGATAAACAGTTCAGTATATAGGCTCCACCGGTCATTGATTTGGTTTTTATTTATAACATGTTTAAAAGTAAAATCAGAGAATAACTTCAAATCTATGAAGGGAAACTGTTACATTTCATTCATTTATTGAATACTTTTATCGTTGCTTATTAACTTACGTAGACGTCCTCAGATTTGAACCCACATCTTCTTTGTTATCAGGGCAGCGGAAATTTTTTTGAGCCATTTGTACAAGTAGCATTAGCCTTTTCGCTGCCTGATCATATATTTGCGATAAAGGCAACAATAGTTTTTAAACACTCATTTACAAATTCCTGCTTGAAAGTAATTGGAAATGTCATCTATGTCATAAAAAAGTAATAATGTACATGTTAAGGCCATAAACCAATGAACATGACAGTGTTGTTTGATAGGCTATGGTTTATCTATTCTCTTTATTAACTACGTCTAGGGAGGGAGACTGTTGTATAATGAAAATGTTTGGAGATGTAAAGTTAAGAATATTGTGGATTACCCACATTGAATGGTATAACTGAGAGAGATATATAATAAGTCAATTACACAACAGTTTAGTTATTAAAACGTGCACAAAAATCCATATTGCATTCACATATTCGCCTGTGAGTGCATGTACTGTGAACCATTTTCATTAAGCGGCAAGGCACGTATTTGTCTGTGGGTTTCTACAAGATTATTTAATGTTTATGTGATACAAATATGTAACGTTTCAGGCCACCCTGTCCAGTATCTATTATCTTTTAGTTTACACATCCTGCATAGTCTGAAAACATCTCTTGTTTAAAATTGCATCATATAAGCTGAAAACTGACATAATTTCATATCTGTTAATAATTTCATTTTAAAGACTGAAGGACAGTAACTGCAGGCCTGTGTTTTGCACCAGGACTCACACTGTTTACTGAAGGAGATGATAGGAAATATGCCGAACCTTAAAGAGAACCTGCTATAAAATCAGCTGTTTTATAAGATGCTCAGCACCTCTTCTGTTGTTTCTGTAATTAAACCTTAACGTTTCATCCGCAACAGCCCCCCCCCCCCCCCCCCAAAAAAAAAAAAAAAAAATCGAGCACCTGTATCTCTCGTCACATTGTCACCTTGGTTTCACGGTAAATCTGCATCAATATATTTTTTTTGTATACAAAAATGTTAATATAATTGCAAATAACGGCGAAAAAGAGTACATTTGTACAACAATTTAAAAAATAATTTTATGCAATGATATTGATAAGTACTTTTTTTGTTTACATAACGATACAGAGTATGGCACATCGAGGTTTATATAGTTTTAACATTTTTAACTCATGTTGAAGGCTTTATCACAATTCTTAAATCCTCTGTTCAGATAAATTATAATTTGATTATTCACAGTAAATCATTGTTTCAGAATTTATATTTACATTAATGGATGTAGTGCCTATAGACGCACGCACACGCAAGCAAAATTAGAGCTAAAAAAACTTTACCTTGAAAGTTAACTGTGTGCTCCACCTTGCAATAATCTGAATAGAAAGTAGAAAGTGACACAAAATGTAACGTGTAACAAGAGCAGGTCGTAGCTCCCCTAGTGTTTCCCTCAGATCTCCAAAGACAAACTGTATATCGTGAACGTCTGTATACGTTATGATGGACTGGCATCCCGTCGTGGGGGTATCCTACACCAGCCTTGTCTTCCAAGGCCACCCTTATACTCGGTGAATAAAAAAAAACATGTCTACATTCACTTCCGTTGCATGTGCGTCTATATTATTACCATACAATTCCACCTAAAATCCCATCCATCATTATCCATCTTCCAACCTCCTATCATTCTTTAACACGTTCGCGAGGGACTGGAAGCCATCCAGGCAGTAGAGGGTGCAATCTATCACTCCTTCGCAATGCACGTACACACACACGGCAGTTTACGGTAGTAGCTGGAGGAAAATATCTAAGCAAAAACCCCACGCTCAGAGAGGGATTCAGACACCCAACCTTAGTGGTGTGAGGCTATCGTGCCACCCCTATCTAAACACAACTTATCTGAAAATTTTTATTGCTAAAGAGAAACCGCTGTCATGTTTTTATTTCATTATTGATATTTATTTATAGCACAACGGCTCATGACAAACCACACACAACACATAAACTCCAAACCCAGGTGTCCAGTAATGATGACACTGTTTACGTCATCATTCCTCGACGAAACATGGTCGCAGTTGCTGCTTTAGTTTTTGCAGAAGGACGAATGTCAATAATACGATACTTCACAGTAACATCAAGTCGTCTGGTTTGCCAGGCTTTAACTGTGAACCCAGTTTTCACACATATGAATGGTATGTGTTGTTATTTATAAATTATTCGCCAGAATTTTATCAGTAAATCAGCACTAATATTCGGATCGAATTATTTAACGTTTTTGTACACATCCCAATAGCTAGATCATTTACAAGCGGGGTGATAAAGGACAAGGAGCCACTAAGAAAGCCGAAAACTCCACTGGGCCGGTTTGATAGTTCCGAAAAAGAAGATGCAAAAAATAAGGACGTCCTGGAAAGTAAGTATTGCATGCATGTGGGCTCTCCGCATTCATTTCAACCTTGGTGTTCTCTCGAAATTACTCAACTTAGTGCGACACACTCTGGCTATCATAGTTCTTTTAATTTTTAATTATGCAGTATTAGTTTTTATGCCAAATAATCGAATGATGTTGGACGTTTCAGGATTCCCGGACGATATAAACCCTACAACAAAGGAGAAGGGAGGACCCAGAGGCCCGGAACCCACTCGATACGGTGACTGGGAAAGAAAAGGAAGGTGCATAGATTTTTAGAAGCCTTGTATTGTAGAAACATTTAACTAATTAGCTTATAGTTACAATTTATTGAAACGCGCGATATGCCACCATAGACTGTATTAATAAATATGTATTTCATTGTAAACACGGACTGACCAAGGATTATTATGCCTTGCAGTCAGTCATCCTGGTTGCCCCTGTTTCTAATTTAGTGATGATTTTTCACAAGTGAGGCTGTATTCCTTATTGTGATTGTTGTTTTAAATTTTAGTTTCTAATACATTATTATTATTATTATTATTATTATTATTATTGCCTGAATGCATTCTACTGAAATGTGAAGGTACTTCATTAAATTTGCATTATTATTACTTCTGTGTTCACTTTCTATACACAAACACTCATTCATAGATAGATGTACGGTTAACTTAAGTAATATACAATTCTGGCTAAGCTTTATAATTATGGTTTGTGTTTTCTACTCATTAATGCAGTTTTACGGTACAGTGAAGCTTTGCCAATTAGGAGTCACATATAATATTTACATTACATATTGAAATTTTATTTGATTATGAGACGTTAAATTTATTTAGGCTAATGAAACCCTGCTCCGTGTGTCATTTGCAGAAATACAGGAGTCTTGGTATGTTTTTTCCCCACATATGACATCCTGCTCTCCTTTGAGATGTACACACACGTACGACTGAGAGCGAAGCTTGAGTTTGAGCACAGATCCGGGCCATTTATCCAGCACCCTTGGAACACTTTGGGTGGTTGAGTGCCTTACTCAGGGGCCCCGGTCACAGACACAGAGGCCTTACCTGCTGGGCCACGCGCTGTCCTGCTGTTCTTGACATATCCTTGAGAAGTAAAGAAGCAGAAAAGCACATTATTTCCAGTGGTTGTAAAGTGTGTTAATATGAAATGTGCTTAAAGCTTATTATCATCCCTCAGCAATCATATTTGTTTATTTTACATCCATGTACGCTTCTTAAACTCTAGTGCATGTGCTCCACATGGATGGTGTCATCACGAATTGTTGACGCTGTGGGCGCTTTTGCCTCTGCCGGTAAGAAGAATGTCACATGACTGGAGTTTAAACGCTGCTCAAAACGGATATGAAACCGCCGCTTTCTGTTAGCGACAGGGATATTCCTGATCTCCTGAAAATGAAAAGAAGTGATGCGTTGAAATTTTCGAGTAGTTCCCATTCACGTGTGTCTGGCATTTTAGCAATAACGTAACTCCGTAACCGATTAGCTGAACAGTAAGACAGGTAGGTCACATGTACGATAAGAAAAACTTTGTTGATCCCTGTGGGGAAATTCTTAAAGTAAGATTTAAAATGAAATTAGAAAATTATATTTTTAAATAATTAAAATTAAATAGTATTTACAATCAGCAAGGAGACTTATGTGTAGATATTTTCAAACAGTAAGAGTTAGATCATTGATTATTTGCAGCAAACAGACTGCCGGTAGCGAGTTTTGCCTTCACCTTTGAACACATTGCGATGCAAACAGCAAACGAAACCTTAAACCATCCCGACCGCTAGTGGGCGCTGCAGTTACTGTTCCGGGTGCTTCCGCGCTTTGCGATATTTAGAGCAGCAGCTTCTACTAGCCGCCTCGTAGTGCGCCGTGCCGGGGGATGGTTCTGTCCCTGATTTAATTTAACGTTACAAAAAAAAAGGGAACGCTGCGTGTGTGAGTTGTGTGGAGGCCGCGTTAACGGCGGGACAGCGCTGCCGGCGACATGACGACGCGATCGGAGCGGGAGAAGGCTCAGAAACTCAACGAGCAGCACCAGGCCATCCTGTCCAAAATGCTGAGGGAAGAAGACAACAAGTACTGCGCCGACTGCGAGGCCAAAGGTACGGCGGAGCGGCGGTCGTATGCTGAGAGGTGCCGGTATTTCTCCGAAAAGCGTCGCGCCACACTTTCTCTAACGCCCCATTCATTAACCCGCCGCTGTGCCGGCGAGTTAGCTTGTCGGCTAACTGCTAGCGAGGTCCGTCAGTCGGGGGAGACCCGTCGCTCGGCGTGTCGCCCTCAACCGCGGAAGACTCACGCTAGGCTGGATGATCAGGGACTTTTGCTGACTGCTGTTGTGTCCTGACTCGGAGTGTTTTATCCTGTTTCCCAGACCTGTGGCACCGGTGCTGTAACCTCCGCGTCCTCTTGTCCCTGTTTCTCCCACGGACTCCTACTTTGTAGTGGGGCTTTAACTGTCTTAATGTCTCTCTCCGAGAAAGAGAGCGATCGCTCTTGTTTTTCTGCTTTTGAAGAGCAGCACTTGTGTTGGTATTAAGTTAGGTAGTAAGGTGATTGTATGTAGTGTGGGAAATGACGACAGCCCCCATTAGATCCTGGCTGATCTCTTTCCCGTGGGAGATTATCGAAAGTTCGTGGGGGCCTTTGTGTTCCTTCAACTTCGTGTTTCAGATATGAAACCCGTTTTTGCTTGTTCAGGGTCATATCTCCCCTCTGGTGCCATTAGTTGATATTACTTATCCTGGGGCGTCGCCTGGCTCGTGCCAGTTCCAGTGAGGAAGCAGGTGAACAGTCTCTAACCTCTTTCTACCGAGGAGCCCAGACGGCGGTGAACCTCCTGAATAATTTACTCTTGGTGTGTCATTTCTTGGCTATACAGAGAACAGTGCGGTGCCTCCTCTGTTGATTCAGTCAGAAAAGGTCATGTCACTTAAGGTGACATTACTAATTGTTGTAGAGACTCAATGCGTGTGCCGACCATGCACCATTATGACATTGGCGTTGGATAATAGGCCCCTTGGACACTTCTCTTAGACATTAGTTTCATGCACGCACATATTCCCCCCCCCCCCTTGTATGTTTGACTGTCTGGATACCTGGGAAACTATGTGACATTACTAGCCAGTGGCTGCAGACGTAATGGCAGGAAAACTTTTCCATATGCTGGTACATGATATTGTGTACTGAACTTCTCTTGCTTGTAAGCCCGTAAATAGTTGATGAGACCTAGTTCACTGGACACCCCGTGTCTGCTTGCTTTAGTGGAGTCAGGACATTGCGAGGCTGATGCCCATTACCGTCCTCTGAATCTACCCCATTTTCTGCCCCCTCTGTGGCCTGAGTTTGGGATGCTTCCCTTTGGCCTCTTTGGGTAAAAGTGCAGGCCCTTGATTGCTTTGCCATCAATGAAGTGTGTGCGCCATGGTGCTCAGGAAATAATGCCTCACCTAGATTAATAACAAAAGTCTAGTTAACTTAGGAACTAACTGAGTAATCCTTAAGTTGTTTATACGTATATGATAGGAATATACAGTTCGAATGCTGGCTGATTAGTGTCTTAGAATTACTAGAGGCTTTACAGCAGAATGTAATTATACTGTCTTGCCCAGAGCAGTTTGACGCATTGGTATGTTCTTTCACAACATTACTCTATTCGATATACGCGCAACATTTGAGGCGTTGTTTGTATACGGCTGCAGGTGCTGTATTTTTGTCTATGTGTGTTATCTGTGTATTCTTTTTTAAATAGTCATTTTAGAGTCATTGTGCACTTCAGAGGAATGTGTGTTTGTTCCCCTCATAGTGCCATGGGGAACACCTACCTAATAGAATAGCAGTGAGCTGTGCGAGATGTGGCTTTTAGCCGGGCTGAGGGTTGGACTCTCTAGCAGAGCACAGAAATTCCTGTAGCTCCTCTGTTTTCTTGTTGCAGGGCCTGTTTGGGCCTGTTTAGCTCCCATAGGCCTGGCTGTTGTGATGGAGGTTTGACTAGACTCGTATGACTTTCAGAGGGGAGTTCCTCAGCATTTCCGACATTGGCACTAAAATGTTGATACTGTAGTGTGCGAGGGTGAGCACTGTGTGTGTGAGCGCACGTCTTTGTAATTATTAGACTGTGGGGACCAGATTTGCCCACAATATGATAAAAAAAAAAAAAAAAACGTTACTTTTTACTTTACGGGGACAATTTTTTCAGTCCACTCAAGGATAACCTCAATTTTATAAAAAAAAAAAAAAAAATCCGCGAATGCTATCAAAAACATAAAAATGGCACTTGTATTTTGTTTGGTTACTTATGGTTAAGGGTAGGGCTGGGTAGGGGTTAAGGTTGTCATTGTTGGAATTAGGGTTATGTCCATAGAAATGAATGGAGAGTCCCTTTAAAGAATACGTGGACTGAAGCGTGTGTATGTGCTTGCGTCTGCATGTTTGCACATGCAATGCTTCTGTGGCATTAGGAATGCTAGAGCGACCGGTCCACCCGCATTCATCCGTGTTTCTCACTTCCCGTCAACTCAGACCTCAGGGTTTGTCTTCCCTTTTGTGTCATCGTCCTCGTGTGACAGCTGACGAGGGAAAGGCAGGCACTCCTGAAGTTTTATAATAATCCGGTTACGTGTGTCTGTCTCACAGCCACGTCAAACGTTAACCCTTTCCTCACGGTTTTTGGCCTTACACAATGACATGATGGATGCGTGTCCTGTTAATGAAATATTTAATAATTTAAGGATTCCTGTTAGTGTATACACACACACACACTCAAAGTGTGTATATCTGTGTGTATGTATAATATATACGTTTTGAGTATAGGTGGATTCTGAGACCAGTCTGACATTTTTCCCCTACCAAAGATTAAATGAAATATTTGCATTAATACATTTCAGTTAACATGACATCAGTTAGCATCTGTGTTCTAACGACTTTGAATATGAAAATATAATGGTCATGTTGCTCAAACAAAAGTTTTGGCACCACAGTACAAGAAGTACTGTACTCATCCACAGTCAGCATGAGTCATACAAGGCTGCTTTTGTTTGGCTCAGCAACTTCCACGAAAATGAGCAGAAATATTTCTTAAAGTGCAAATTGTATGTTCTGTTCCCAAATTGATTTATTCTATATTTAATCGTAAAAATATCACTATATACCCCATCTAATAATTTCTCGTCAAAATGTAAACACCATTCTCCAGTACAAAATGTACAAGAGAGCACAGATAAAACTTCTAAGTAGTAATTAGCCAAACTTTAGAAAGGATGCAAGTCTGAACATCTAGCTTGTATAAATGTTACTGTGTTCAGATGTAAGAATAATATACACTAGTGTAAAGTACTGTAACCCCTTTACTTTCATTAGGGTTAAGGGCGACAGGTCCCCAGCAGTAACTAAAATAGCCACTTGTTAGTACCAGGGTATGCAGAAGAACATCTCTGAACACAAAACATTTCACTCTGTGAAGCAGATGGGCTACAGCAGCACAAGAGTTGTGATTTCTGCTGCAGCATTCAGATGGAAGGGTTGAAATTTTCTGTGAACATGAGTACATGGATCCATCCTGCTTTGTATCAGCAACTCAGGCTGGTGGTGTAATAATTTTGAGGATGTTTTCTTGGCAGACCTTGGGCCCCTTGGTACCAATTCAGCATCGTTTAAACGCCACAGAGTGTTGTTGCTGACCATGTCCGTCCCTTTATGATCACAGTGTACCAGCTTCTAATGGCTGCTTCCAGCAGGATAACATGCCATGTCTCAAAGGTCATATCATCTCAGACCGGTTTTTTGAGGATGTCAAGGAGTTCACTGCACTCAAATTCACAGTCACCACATCTCAATCCAGTTGAGCACCTATGGAATGTGCTGAAATGGGAGATTTGCATCATGAAGGTGCAGCTGACAAATCTGCAGCATCTGCTTGATGCTATCATGCCAACATGAAACAAAGTCTTTGAGGAATGTTTCAAACACCTTGTCCCAAAGAATTAATTCAGATCTTAAGGCAGGGTATACATAAGATGGTGTGTGTGTGTGTGTGTGTGTGTGTGTGTGTGTGTGTGTGTGTGTGTGTGTGTGTGTGCGCAGCACTTTCAGAAAGTCAGTTTTCAGAAATTTTGAGAAAATATTGCAAATTTATTGGATTTATAAAGTCTATTGACAAGCACTGTTTATAACATATCTAACAGACATTTTCTTTTTAATAAATATCATAATTTTCTTTACTGACTCGTTCTGTTCTTGCAATTTTGCTATTAATTGCCGTTGTAGTCACTGGCTCCCAAAGGGATACTAAACAAATGTTTGGAGTTTTATGTTATTGCAAAGGTGTTGCTACTTAAAAAGCACCTAATAAATCTGACATAATAAGTCTTGGAACAGCCCTTTTTGCGCTATAACTTGGGTTTCGGTTTAGTCCACCCTTCTGCGTCATGACTTTCCCCGTCGAGGTTTTGATATGCTGCGGTTTGGCATGAGAAACTAAATGGGAAGTTTTTGAGAGTTTAGTGAAAGTCTCCCTGGAGACGAGAGCCGGCAGACGACACACAAAATGTTTAGTAACTCAAAAATACGTACAACTGTGTTGGCTGTGTCTTGCATGTCTGTCATGACGCTCGATGTTTGATCTTGCTGCCATTTTGTACTGAATAGCTTGATTTATGTGAATTGTGGGGGTGGGATGCCCAGCTCAATAATTACACATCACTCTAAATTTGTACCTTGCTCTTAGTGGTTAGTTCAGGTTGAGTTGGATTGACACCCCATCCTGACCCCGTAGCTTCGAGGATGGACCCCTACAACCCTGCAAAGAACAGGAAGGCATAGAACATGCTTGGATGGATAGTTCTGGTTTAAAGTCAGTTCCCTGGTCACATTTCTGAAGCCTGCTCCATGCTTCAGAGGAAGCTGCTGTTTCTACATGGGCCAGCAGATGGAGCCAGAGCTGTTCTTGTCAGAGTGAGTCTTAAAGAAATGGGTCAAATATTAATTTGTATTTTAATGAAGATGAATTGTTTGTATCCAGACTTGCTGTTGATGGGTACATTAGTTTGTTAACACAACTGGCAGTTTACAGGGTATGGTGTTTTGTTTTGGTTGCCCTTAGACTAGAAGTGTGCATTTTGTGGGCAACTCCTGTAAGGCAGCTGTGAGACAGGCCCATGTTCCAGTACATGCTGCCTGATTATGACACGATTCGGCTGACGACGAACATCCCATGTGCAGTGTGCAGCTGCAGTATGGAATGCCAAAAACTAGGAAGCCACATCCGGGAATGGATCTCACTGCACTTCATCCTGTTTGCCACTTGTGGCGGCAGAGAGCTTAATTCATATCTTAAGTTATCTGACTGTTGAAAAGCTTCACAGCAGACCATTGACCCAGAGTAGGCAAGTAGAAAGACGTAACCCATAAGGAGAGATCAGTTTTACTGGCCAGCTAAGGTGACACTTGCAAGGAATTTGACTTGATGTTTCACTCCAGTATGAACAAGACACTAAACATTAATTAAAGAAAGTACGCATAAAAGAAAATAGAGGTGTAGGGTAATAAAAATCCTACTGCAATACTTAAAATAGTAAATATATGTGCTGTAGATCAGCAATTCTCAGCTCATGGGTCACGACCCAAATTCTGAAAGGGTCGCAATGCAGAGTTGGAAATGTAAGCATTTTAAAACCAGTAAGCTCCTATGCTGATCCACAATCAGATTTCCTAGCCCCGATCCTAGAATTAGCCTAAATAAACAGGTCTGGGGTCTGCAAATGCTTAGCGCAGAAGTAGTGGACACTCATCCAATCCAAGAAGCCAAACCACAGATGCCTAATTTTAATATTTACTGGCACATCCAATCAGATTTGTGCGATAGGCATTGATTGGCATAAATTTCAGAGTGCCCTGCGTGCCTGATCATAGCGTTAATTTAGACCGATACTTGATATAGGGTCGCAACTGAGCTGGCATGGTAACAATTAGGCAGCGGTGCAAAAAGGTTGAGAATCGCTGCATTAGATATGTATACAAACTAGCTGTAACCAATGTGAGACACAAGGCACAGCGATCAGCATGTAAAAAACGTGGTTTGACATATCAAGTTATTCGATTTATATAACATTCAGGTCCTTCCCACATGTGGTTGGCTGTTCTGAGCTCTTGTCTGTTTTCCATGGTTCGGAAAAGGATGAAAATCCCTGCTGTAAAGTAACAGGCACTCTTTGGTGTGGGTGAGAGGCAGTGATTTCTATGCAGTGCTGAGTCCATGCCCCTAGATGTAGGATGTCGTTCTGCAGACCCTTGCTTTATCCCAGTGTTTCTCAATCCGGTCCTTGGGGACCCACAGCCAGTTCACGTTTTTGCTCCCTCTCTGCTGCCGGCAAGGGACCGCTGTTTTATCCTTGCCTTTAGTCATTCAGCGCCTGTGATCTGCAGTTTTAAGATACGTCTTACAGATCCTAGGGGGAAAGTTTGTTTGCATAAAGAAACATAAAGTTGAAGGATATAAATGCAGCTCAAGACAAAGAACTTTTGTAGCAGGCAGCACTCGAAGCAGCGCCAGAAGTAGAATTTGACAGAAATGATTACGGTGAAGTGCATGCGAATGTATGGCGGAGGTTAAGCTATAGCCCCTGCAAAGAGCAGCGCTGTCCAGACCCTTTGAAAGGCTCTGATGCTAGAGTGTGATAAAGTGCTTTGCTATGCTGTTTTTCACTTGCAAATACATGAATATTGAATGTGACCCAGGCCCTTCTGCTGGCCGTTTACAGTACTGCAACAGGCTTTCAGATGTGTGTGTGTGTGTGTGTGTGTGTGTGGTGTGTGTGTGTGTGTGTGTGTGTGTGTGTGCGCGTGTGCGCGTGCGCGCGCTTTAGTTTCCTAAATGCAGCATTTTTTTAAATAAGCTCTTGTCTCTTGATTTTGTGCTACAACCACGCTTTAGGCTTAGTACCATTACTGTCACGCAGGATCCTCCTTTTGACACCAGGGGGGCGCTTTTGGATCGTGGCGCTCTCCTGCCCTCTTAGGACGTTTCCCTCAGTTCCCACTTTGTTAGACACAGCAGGGTTTGTTCTCCCCGCGTGATCAAGCATGCAGGGCAGAGGGGCTGCAAAGAGGGACATGGAGGTAAAGCCAGCGGGAGGGGGGGCATGCTGCAGCGGAACTGCATCACTGCGGCACGTTGGGATTCGCGCGAGCAGCGAATTAACCACATTAACGCAGACCTCCAGGCCAGGGGGCTCAGGAGAGGATGGCCCTCGTGTACCGGTGTGTGACGGCCACTGAGTGTCGCTGGCTCGGGATACTTGGTTTGGAGGGGAGGTAAAGACAAACCCCCCCCCCCCCCCCACACACACACACACACACACACACACACACACACACACCCCCACACCCCCTCTGCTGATCCACCAAACAAGAGGGGGCTGAGCCCAGAGAGGGATGGGGATGCGTGCACAGCACATTATGTTCTGCTATTTATTTAGTTGTTGATGAGCAGCAAATGGGTGTTGTTTGCAGCCCCCCCCCCCCCCCCCCCCCCCCCGGATGCTTTTCTGGGGTTCACAGCAGGTCACAGTCCAGCGTCTACTTTTGCATGGGTTTGGGGGGGGGTCTCCTACTTATTAGCTACATCCCCCTCCCCCCTTGGTATGGACATGCAGACATGCAGGTTTGATTCGTCAGGACTTTTTTTTCCATTGGCTCTCGTTAGGCAGTAATTAATCACCCTCTTAAACCCAAACCAGCAAAGCTTGGGAAGAGAAATGAAAACTGCTAAAAAACATTTGATGTTGTGTTAATTCAATTTTTTAAAGAAGATTGTGTATGCCTTTGTTAACACAAACTACTTGAGTGGAGGCACTGGTGCTGCTGCTGTTCGTGTGTGTGTGTGTGTGTGTGTGTGTCTCTCTGTCTGTCGTTTTCCTTCTTCTCTCCCTGCCAGCTTGGTCCGGATCGAAGCATCTTGTATGGGTTTTTTTTATTTTAAATCCCTCATCAGTTTTCTACCCTCTCAGTCTATTAATACAGCACTCAACGTTCATAATTACTCCTGCTGTAATCAGATTTCGTCTGTATTATTAAACGGCGTGCTTTCGGTGTGGCCGGAACCCTTCTATATGAGGTGGGTGGGGGTACCGGTGGGTGGAGGCGGGAGTCCGTCAGAGAGGGTGGCGGACCTACTGACCACCTCCTTCCCTGTTTTGCCTGGAGTTTGCTCTGTGACCTGGTCTGGGTTTGTACTGGAACACGGTTACCTGGGTCCAGATGAAGGGCCCTTTTGGTCAGTCCCTCAAAGTGCTTTTTGAAGTTTTCAGTTCAGAGTCCTGAATTGTTATGGTCCCAAACACTTCTATGCAGGCTCCTCTGTTCCCACGTTGGGGAAAGGCAAGCGCCGCTGTGGGGGACTAAGGTTCGGTCCGGCCCCGCCTTGCACGTGTGCCGGGCTGAATGGTGGCGGGTAGCTGACAAATGCCCTCTTGTTGCTCCACGGTGACACTGACAGAGGGGTACAAGTGGGCTTTCAGAAGCATGAACTCAGAGAGTGACTCTGCGTGTGTGTGTGTGGCCTGTCCCGTTGCTGTCAGTAACACACACACACACACTCCATGTACGTCTTCAGTGGGTCGCCTCTGCAAAGTGCTCACTGCCTCTCATGGTGTAATCGCTTCCCTTGGGATAGGGGTGCCTGCGACTGGGGAATGTCGTCACTGTGTTCCCTATTGCCGGAAGGAACCGGCTTGCAGGGTTTATCCACTACCAAGGATATTGAATTTTTCATATTATTTTGCTGCATTTTTGTTCTTAATGCTCTGCGTTGAATTGTGTGGAGCAGAGTGATAACATCTCAGTTAATCAGCTACTTAGCGTTAGCCACAGAGAGTACGGGGGGGGCGATTCATTACGCTAATCTGCTAACAGCCTGCTGAGGTGTAGTGTTGGGGGCGATCCCCTCCCGGCTTAGTCTCCTGCACTGTCCAATAGCTGGCTCTTGACAGATGCCCCCCCCCCCCCCCTTTTCAAAATTTAATCTATCCCAAAATGGCTGACAGTTCCAGACGGAGGAGTAGGCGGCCCAGTGCCCGGAGTAATCCATTTCCCGGCAGCAGGGGTGATTTATGAGCCGCCAGCCTGTCAGGCTGTCCTGTGCCGCCGGGCCGCGGAGCCACGTGGCCATCTTGACGTCGCTGAAGGTAGCGGTTTTTTCCCATGTGCTTGAAAGGTGGGCCGGGTCTCGGGTGAGTGGGAATAATGTCGGCGCCCCTGACAGGCGGCAGTTCGAGACGAGGATGGCGGAGGAGGGAGATGGAGGCCCGTGTTTTGGCCTGACGGTGACGTTTAGATGTGGGTGTAGCGCGAGACGGGGGTGTAGTTATTACTGGATCGTCATGATCACAACCTGATCGTTTAGCGGGTGTAGGAATGGAGCTAAGCTGCGATGTGTCGTGTCCCGCGGTGACGTAACTCCATCTCGTCCTCCGCACAGGGCCCCGGTGGGCGTCATGGAACCTGGGCGTGTTCATCTGCATCCGCTGTGCCGGAATCCACCGGAACCTGGGGGTCCACATATCCCGAGTCAAGTCTGTCAACCTGGATCAATGGACACCAGAGCAGATCCAGGTACCAAGGGTCCACCCACACTGGTGCTGCTGGACTGCTGCTTAAATCGCTTATTCTGCACACTTGCTGACTGCTTTTCACTATAAAATGGAACTGACGTTATATGACTGTTTTAAGGGGGAACTTCATCTTTAAAATCCGATGCTAACTTCTGGCCGTTCAGAGGCCTGAGAGTGAAATCATTTTGCTGAGCCTGGGATTTGAACACGCAACCTTCCGATTTGTAGGTACGACATCCTAACCCCTTTAATGTTTAATGTCCTTCTGCTGGTTTCTTGTCCCCTTGCAGAGCATACAGGACATGGGTAACACCAAAGCCCGTCTGCTGTACGAGGGCCACCTCCCACAGAACTTCAGACGTCCCCAGACCGACCAGTATCCTTGCTGTGTCCGTTCCCTCATGTGCTGTGAACGCCCACCCCCCCCCCCCCCTCCAGCCCCTTGCCTTTGTCACACTGCGGAGCCTCGCGGCGGCTGAGTGATTCCATATTCTCCCCTCCGCCGCCTCCGCTGGCCATAATTGAATTCCTTCCGCGCGGCGGCCGCCTTATCTGTAGTGATGTGCTCCAGGCGCTCGCATGCAAATAGGTCTGTTTGTGGGGCTTGGCGCTCTGCAATATTCCTTAAGCATCAAAATATATTGATCTTGACGGGCTAGGCTGGGTGTCCTCGTCCCCGGTGGAGTTTTTATTTTGCCAGTGTTGCCCCCCCCCCCACCACCACTGCACCTCCTAGTCCTGGAGGTGCAAAGATGCTGAATTCAAGTAGGACCAGCGGACCCGATAGAGGGTGTCTGTGCCTTTATATATGTGTGTGTTTGTGTTCGCTGACTGCCCCCCGCCCCCCCCCCCCAAACCCCAGTCCCTGCTCTCACTCCCCATTGGCCAGCAGCTCTGGGTTCAGCAGCTTCCAGTCTCTAGCTCATTGCCCCCTCCCACCCCACTGAGATGATGCATATTTCATCACTTAGCTTTGTGCTGTAATCAAAGTTTCATGAAGGTGCCGATCCTTTAAGGTATGGGGGGCGGGAGCGATTCCCTATTCACAGACCCCCCGAAAGCCTGTAGGACAGAGCGCCGGAGGCATGCTTACCTGCTGTCCCAGGCTTCGGGTTCGAAAGCAGCATATCTGGACCGTGTAATGTAGATAAACAGCTTCGTGACGCCATGGCCTTAACCCCAAGCACAGAGCCGTGGAGTTCTTCATCAGGGACAAGTATGAGAGGAAGAAATACTATGACAAAAATGCCCTTAAAACCAGCACGGTGAGTATCCACCAGGGGGAGCGTGTCTGTGTCCGACAGGGTCCCGGTAACCTGCCTGAATGGTGGTTCTGTCCAGTTAGGGGTGGGGGTGCGGTCTCGCTTTTGGAACAACAGGCCGCAGTGTGGATCTGCCCGGGTGGTGGGTTGCGTATGCAGTGCCGTCAGCGTGTCCCGCTGAGCACGTGACCTCCGTCACATGACCTCTGACCTCAGCGCTGTCCTAGCTGTGATATTGCCCCCTTGTCAGGTGACTTTCCCC